>NC_137109.1:18505705-18850705 GCF_949357685.1 Gobio gobio | reverse complement strand
ACGAAATTTTAAGAGGAACAAAAACGAAAACGAAATCAAAATCAATTTGAATCGTTCTGAACAGAAACGTTAATTTGAAATGACCATTAACCGGTTAATAACGTTATTTTATCGTTCTCTTTAATATTTTAATTTGGTTGTGACCAATCATGAATAGAGTAGTACAGCGTGTGGCGTTGACGTATCAAGCGTGAGTGAAATGCCCGCGCACCAGTCATCTATGAATCTACCCGTAACGCAAGTCAGTATGAGCGCGTATTTTCATGCCTCAAGTACATTTCTTTCCCCGCTGAGGTCTACAATGAAAGCGCAGGTATTGGAGGACATTATTTTCGAACGTTTAAATAAGCAGTACGGACTTTAAGCTCAAATAGACTGATTTAGGCTAGTTTATGGATTCCGTTTAAGCCTATCTAAGTAGGTTACTAGCATCTATCAAACATTTTTCCTATAGTCTTTCAGATTGCCAATACAGGACAGGTCAATGTTTTCTATATAGACGGTTGATGCTTCGTATTAAATGGTATGTTATATTGCATTAGATGATCAAGCTTTATTAGCTGACTGAATTTAATCTTGTGATGCAAGGACGCTGTTGCGCAGTGTTTGCTTTGAAATTAGCAGTTGACGGTGCATATAAAAAAGAGATATGGTTATCCAGTTTATTTATTCTTTATTCATGCAATTTTTAAAACAAGTCGTGTTGAAAAAAAGTTATGTACAAAGAATGTTATCACTCTTCTGAAAAGAATTAGGCATAAGAGGGCCACTTTCGATTGTCTAACGCTCCATTAAAACAGGTCCGCTGTTTATGCTTTGTAATTAATGCATGTATTTCTGTTGTGGTTTTAAAAATGTTATGAAATAAATATTCAAGTTTAATTAACATGCGTTATATTAGGCCTATTATTGAGTGAAAATAAGTCTATTTATACATATTTGTTTAAAGTATAGGCTAAATTAAAATAACGTTATTAACCGGTATTTTTTCAAATCAAACCGTTTTCGGAACAGTAATGTTTATTGAGGAACGCAAAAACGGAAACGCTATAATATCGATTCTGCTCGGAGTGAACCGATTGATATTTTTTTTCCGTTTTTAAGCCCTGCGTCACACCCCCCTGTTTTTATAGCATCAAATAACTAACTAAAACAAAACTTATTTAAAAAATGAACACTTGAAATGAAATCATCGTGATAAAAAACTGCCTACAATGACAGTTTTTATTTGAAGTGTAATTTGATTGTTTAGTTTGTCTCGCGGAGGGGCGGGTGTTGTGAGCTATACTGGGACCAACCACCTGGGGGCGATAGAGGCGCGGAGGCTTCAGTTTCTGAGAGGAGTGCTACAAGCTTGGTCCAGACCGAACTGCCCGACCTCAAATGTTGTGGGCGGGGCTAAGTTCGGCTGGCATCCAGGCTAGTTAACAAATGGAACCTTATTCTAAAGTGTTCCCATTAACACAGAGAGCAACTAATGCTCACTGTTTTTTGTGGTGCATTCTGGGAATTTTTAAAGCAATGAACATTTCAGTGCACTGGACAGCCCTAGAAACGGCACACTCCTTGTCCAGTGTACTTGTGGATTGAGACAAAGGGGGGATTCAGTAAGAATGAATTGTGCCCATTGATTGCGCTGTTAATTTGCATGTGCTGTCTGTGTTGTCTTTCTGTGCCCGATTCACTAAAGGAATTACACAAATCAGGTAACGGCGCACACGCGCCCACAAAATTACTGCCGAATGCAATTTTCACAGCGCAATTTCCCATCTTGCAGTGCTAGATTCCGGAGGATGCAGCAGAGCACACAATCCAGCACCCTGAGATCCACCTGGATCAGCTCTTTAAAATGCTGGAAGTGTACACACTACACCTCACGCCTGGATATCTGCCCGTTTATAACATTTTCCTCCATCATTTGATGAATAACTGCCATGATCAATACAAAACGTAAACAAACATCTATTTTCAATGGAATTCATTTCACCCCCTGCTTTCCTAATACCGCAACATTAATTGCACCAAGTAAATAGCTCTGTGTTTTTGTGAATAAATCTATAATAAGCCTAATTTACACAAAAGGAGGCATGTTTGCGCTGACAAGAATGACAATGATATACTCAAGACTCATGGCGGGTCCTCAAGGCTCAACTGTGAGCTTCTTGCACGGCAATGCCACAAACAAGTGCACTTGGTTTAATTTGAGTTAAAGCATTTTTTTTTTTACTATATAGAACAACTGTGAACTGTATAATTTAAATGTATAATTTCAATCGGCCAAAAACTTTAAGGCGACAGTAGTTTCTAGGACAAATAACAGAAAGATTAATAGAGACATTTAATTTATGACCAAAGTTTTTCTTCCTGAGCAACTGTAGACACGTTCACCTTGTAGTCAATCTCCGTCCTTACTTTCAGGGAGTTTTTCATTATCACAAACACCTTGTGCTTGCTCACCGGGGATTTAGTCTTGGCACTCTGTAAAGCTGCTTTGGGACCATTTTCATTATTACAAATGCTATATAAATAAAGCGACAGAAGGAGCGAATTTACCCTTCACCTGATGTCACCCTGAAAGTATTTCAGAGACCAATGATTCTCACATTGAAACTTTGCGCTCACAGCTTCGGCTCGAAATCAGCGGCGACCCAATTTTAGCTTTATATATGTGAGGCTGAAGTTGTTTTTTTAGTGGAGAGCTCTGATGTTGAGGCAACTAATTTCAGAGGCTAAGAGGAAGAGGTCTGGGCCCAGATGAAGATAAATGTCATGTGTAGAGCTGATTAGAGAGAGAGAGAGAGAATGCAGATATAAAGTTAAGAAAAAAAGAAGAAAAAAAACGCCAAACCAAAAGGAGGGGGAGACAGAGTGCCTTGTCTTAGGAGGACTGTAATTAGCCCTCAAAAAAGAAGGCAACACTACATGTTTCTACGACTGCTGCTCTGTGGGAAGTAACTCTTCTACAAATTCTTCTACAAAATGACATTCCTTGCTTCAAAGCTCCAGTTTACAGACACACCATCATGTCTGAACACCATTTATGAGGGAATTAGCTCTTGTAGTAAACTAAACTCGGATGTTCCCGATGGTAAATCAAGCTCATGAATCATTTTAAATATCTGCACCACTTATCACAGATACTTTGACAGAGCTAATATACAAGCTAGCAGCAGATCTTTTAAGTTCTGTAAGTTGCGAGGTGGGGCCTCCATGGATCGGACTTGTTTGTTCAGCACATCCCATAGATGCTCGATTGGATTGAGATTTTGGGAATTAGGAGGACAAGTCAACACCTCAATCTTGTTGTTGTGCTCCACAAACCATTCCAGAACCATTTTTGCTTTGTGGCAGGCACATTATCCTGCTGAAAGAGGCCACAGCCACAAGGGAATACCGTTTCCATGAAAGGGTGTATGGTCTGCAATGATGCATAGGTAGGTGGTACGTGTCAAAGTAACATCCACATGGATGGCAGGACCCAAGGTTTCCCAGCAGAACATTGACCAAAGCATCACACTGCCTCCGCCGGCTTGCCTTATTCTCTTAGTGCATCCTGATACCATGTGTCTGGTGCCAAACCTGCTTCATCCGACCAGGCCACCTTCTTCCATTACTCTGTGGTCCAGTTCTGATGCTCACGGTGCCCACTGTTGACCCTGACTGGTCTGGTCAATGCAGCCCCAGACACAACAAACTGCGATACACTGTGTATTCTGACACCTTTCTATCAGAACCAGCATTAACTTCTTGAGCAATCTGAGCTACAGTAGCTCGTCTGTTTGATCGGACCACACAGGGCCAGCCTTCACTTCCCACGTGCATCAATGAGCCTTGACCGCCCATGACCCTGTCCCTGGTTCACCACTGATACTTCCTTGGACCACTTTTGATAGAGACTGACCACTGCTGACTGGGAACACCCCACAAGAGCTGCAGTTTTTGGAGATGCTCTGACCCAGTCTTCTAGCCATCGCAATGTGGCCCTTGTCAAACTCGTAGGTTTACAGTATAGGTTTATTTACAAGGTTTCTGCAGGTTTAATGAAGGTAAATTCAAGACCTATGAAAATTCAAGAAATATGTTCTCTAAAAGTAAATGTCTAAACACACAATGAGTTGTTTTAGCAACACTTCAAAGATTAAACATACAATTTCCAACAGATCTCCATTTTTTACAAAAAAAACCAAACTTAGAGCATGAAGAAGCAAAATGACATAAGATAAAACTTCTTGTGCATCTCATACCCATTGACAGATACTTGTTCTTGTTTTAATGTTTAATTTTATTTATTTTTACCAAATTCTGTGTTTTTCATTTTTGGGTGAGTAAATGATGATAGAATTTTCATTATTGGGTGAACTGTCCCTTTAAGTGTACTGACTTCTGATTTATTCATCCAAAAGTTCTCATTTTCGCCAAAAATCCCATTACATTCTGCATTTTACAGTAAATTCCATTTTTATGAAATAAAATGGATTACTCTGCGATCACGTGCTTGTTCTCCGCATGCTGTTACCCATGATATTGAATTTAAGACTTTCTGCTCCAATTTAAGACATTTTTAAAGCCTTAAACTATAGAAGATCAAATAAAGACTTTTTAAGACCTTTTAAGACCAGCGGAAACCCTGATTTAACACACAAGTCATTTAACTCCCAAACACTAAACAACACTGTCACGGTAACACTTTACAATAAGGTTCGTTAGTTAACATTAGTTAACTACATTAGCTAACATGAACTTATAATGAACTGCACTTATAAAGCATTTATTTATCTTTGTTAATTTTAACATTTACTAATACTTTATTAAAATCTTAACTAATGCTGAACAGAGGTGTTGTTCATGGTTAGTTAATGTTAACTAATGCATTAACTAATGTTAAGTAATACAACCTTATTGTAAAGTGTTACCACTGTCACTCAAACTAGTCTTTGAGCCTCGGTCAAGCGAAAACTTGCTATTTAACCCTTAAATGCACACCTCGGGTCTTTAGTAACCTGGGACATCATTCACTACCCACCTACTCATAATTTTTTTTTTAATTAGACATCAACCTTCTTAGTATTCCTCAATCTATTCATTATAACCAATATAAAATAAATATTTTATAAAAGAATGCCCGTTTTCCCATTCCTTTTTTGTAAAAATGATATAGGGTCGCTAACGACCCGAGGTGTGTAACAGTGCAAGTTTATTTTTTCTGCACAACAATAATACAATTTTTGATGATGAAATAAGTGCAGTTCACCTTTATTCCACAAGGTGACAATGTCTGGTCCACAATGATTAAGTGACGTTTCACTCATAGTTACCGCAGGCAGAAAACAAAAGAATAGGAAGAATCATCAGGAAAACTTGAAATGGCTCAGCAATTCACAGCAGAGCAAGAACTGAATGCAATCTAATATTACTGTCACTGTCACTTTAAGGTGGATCTGGTGAAGAAGCTGTCAGAGATCAAAATATTGATTTTGAAGATGTAAATGATCGTTTTGAGAATATGTTTGAGATGGCGAATATGAGCCAGATGCTGAATGTACTGGGAAACAGGGCCGTGCACAGGGGGGTGGCCCAGTGGCTAGAGCCACTGCCCCTCTGCCCTCATCAGCTGAGGTGCCCCTCTCGCAGTCTATGGTCGCTACCCATCCCCGTTAAAAGTGTTCTGTTTTCCCTCCGCTAAAGATCCACAGATTCCACGAATCCGCTCCCGTGTTTTCCCGCTTGCTCCCCAGCGTCACTCAGATTCTGTGCGTGGAAATCTGGAAAGCGGAGACGACAGTTCCAGAATGTCGTCGCATTAACAGTATGCATTACAATCCGCGGAATTAGTCATTTGGTAGTTTGATTGTGTATTTCTGTCTGTATTATTTTGCTCCTGATCTTCTAATAGTGCTAACAACTTGTACAAAATACACGTTCTTGGAAGAGAATTATTATTCTTGTCTAATCAAGTTTTTGTACCCGAACTGATTTAATATAGGCTAAATAACACCAACTTTGCTGTTGATGGCACACTTTGTAAAATATATATATAGGCCTAATTTCATATAATAACCCATAAGCTGTTACAGAATGTATAAATTACTTTTGATATAATTCTTATTACTATTTAGGCTATATCTTCCGTGTCATAATGTAAAATACTAAAAATATTCTACTTAATTTTTATTTTGACAATTTACTAGAATCATTGAATAACTGATAACAGAAAAATCTGAATCCCAGTAAAAGATAATCATCTGAAAGGTAATTTTGTTATGACTTATGTACAAGCATATCAATATTTACTTATTTAATTGCCCATATTTTAATTGAAGATATGTCATAATAAAAAATAAAAAACATAGGCCTAATAGATTTTGTCATAATAGAAAGCACTCAATTAACCTATAGGTTTTAATTAAAGTGAAGATGCTTGGAATGTACATCTAATTCATGAAAATATAAAAAAATAGCCCCGTAAATTATAATAAGTATTACATATAAAAACAATAACACCCGTAACAACATGCCACTTGGGGCCTTCTGTGACAAATATGGCTGGGTCATCTTACCCCAAGAGTCTAATTTTATCTTTTTTCTTCAAAATAAAAGCTATAACATTTTCTCCACAAAGCCAAAAACATTGTGTCCACAAATCCTTCATTAACAAATAGACACAAAACACTTTGATATTCAACATAATACAATGTCATTTATCACTATTTTTGATAGACACAAAATTAGATCAAAACTGTTTTGACTGACTAGTAAGAGTAAGATGGATAATTTGTATGGACAAGCACCCAATCCTCGCCCCCAATGCCTTTTTTTGGTTTGGGCCACTGCCCCTCAAAATGTCTGTGCACGGCCCTGCTGGGAAATGAGCTCTGACGAGGACAGTGATGGTGGTATAAAACATCTGCTCAAACTGAACCCTTACAAGCTCCAAAAGGAAACAAAATATGCTTTATTTTATTCTTATATAATTGTTTCTCTAATATAAGGAGAGTTTTATATAATTGCGACAGGTAGAGATCTATCCATGTTAGATATAGATCAGGATTGCTAAAGACCCGAATATGTAATATTGATTTAAATAATAATGAAAGAAAATTCCTGTCCTAAATCAAAACCAAAGCCATAAAATGTTGTCATAACCTGTCACATCTCATCCCGTCATAACTGTTGACATGACAGTATCGCAGGAAAGACACGGATGGAACAATTAAAGCACGAGTAAGCGGTGAGGGAAGGTAAGTTCATCCTCATCCAAGCTTTCCTGTTGTAATGACGCTTAGGGGTGAGAGGCAGTTCTTCACCTACTGACTGAACACAGATGCACAGGGGGAAATTGATCTGGTCTCTGGCCCCTGAGGACCTCAGGACCGGCATAATGACAGTGCTTCACTCTCGCTGAGACGGTCTGTCTTGGCCTTTGCTAACAGCTGGCTAAGGAAACAGATGAGCTACCTGAAGCTGGAAGGGCGACCTTGACACTTATTGACAATATATAAAAGTGATGTTCTTGGAGTGGTGATGTACAAAAGTGCTAGCGCATCTTAGTACAGGTGTTTTATTTTGCTACCGTAGATGCTCAATGGCTCTTAAAGTCAACAGGAAGTCAACACTGACCTTATTTACTTCTTTAATACATTTTCCAGCTCATTCTGTCCGCAATTCTTCAGTGTACAATATTTCAAAGAAAAAAAAAGTTCATAATTCAGCAAAATGTCACTCTCAGGCTTCGTCTACATAATTCCTGATACATTTGAAAACAGCGTTTTCGTTTCAAAATGCTCTCCGTCCACACTTGTGTTTGAAACGTCAGAACGTTGCATGTGAAAAACCTCATAAATGCTCACTGAGATGATACAGACGGAACACACATTTCTCACGCAATTCATCTGGCAGGATCGTTTTATTTAGCAAAATATCTAACCATTCACGGACGCGTCCGGTTTGTGTCAACTCATTATATGTTTGGTCTAAAAAGTAAATGCCTTCACGTTTTGCCGCAGGACAAATATTTATTATCTCATCTCTGCAGGACTGCGATATGAAAAGCATACAAAGTAACATATCAAACCCAGTTTATATTAGGTGGCCTTAACTACTAACATTTAAATTAATAATTTGATACAATGCACTTATTGTGTACATACATGTTTTTACATTGTACTTACATTTTGAAAATAACCTGCATGTAATTACATTCGTAATTAATTTCTGTAGTTACATTTATAATTACACTTGTGACACTTCCCTTACACCTAACCCTACCCTTAAACTTACCCATACCACCACACCTGTCCCTAACTTTACCCTTAAACTTACCCATACCACCACACCTGTCCCTAACTTTACCCTTAAACTTACCCATACCACCACACCTGTCCCTAATTTTACCCTTAAACTTACCCATACCACCACACCTGTCCCTAATTTTACCCTTAAACTTACCCATACCACCACACCTGTCCCTAACTTTACCCTTAAATTTACCCATACCACCAGACCTGTCCCTAACTTTACCCTTAAATTTACCCATACCACCAGACCTGTCCCTAACTTTACCTTTAAACTTACCCATACCACCACACCTGTCCCTAACTTTACCCTTAAACTTATCCATACCACCACACCTGTCCCTAACTTTACCCTTAAACTTACCCATACCACCACACCTGTCCCTAACTTTACCCTTAAACTTACCCATACCACCACACCTGTCCCTAACTTTACCCTTAAACTTACCCATACCACCACACCTGTCCTTAACTTTACCCTTAAATTTACCCATACCACCAGACCTGTCCCTAACTTTACCTTTAAACTTACCCATACCACCACACCTGTCCCTAACTTTACCTTTAAACTTACCCATACCACCACACCTGTCCCTAACTTTGCCCTTAAACTTACCCATACCACCACACCTGTCCCTAATTGTACCCTTAAGCTTACTCATACCACCAAACCTGTCACTAACTTTACCCTTAAACTTACCCATACCACCACACCTGTCCCTAACTTTACCCTTAAACTTACCCATACCACCACACCTGTCCCTAACTTTACCCTTAAACTTACCCATACCACCACACCTGTCCCTAACTTTACCCTTAAACTTACCCATACCACCACACCTGTCCCAAACTTTACCCTTAAACTTACCCATACCACCACACCTGTCCCAAACTTTACCCTTAAACCTACCCATACCACCACACCTGTCCCTAACTTTACCCTTAAACTTACCCATACCACCACACCTGTCCCTAACTTTACCCTTAAACTTACCCATACCACCACACATGTCCCTAACTTTACCCTTAAACTTACCCATACCACCACACCTGTCCCTAACTTTACCCTTAAACTTACCCATACCACCACACCTGTCCCTAACTTTACCCTTAAACCTACCCATACCACCACACCTGTCCCTAACTTTACCCTTAAACTTAACCATACCACCACACCTGTCCCTAACTTTACCCTTAAACTTACCCATACCACCACACCTGTCCCTAACTTTACCCTTAAACTTACCCATACCACCACACCTGTCCCTAACTTTACCCTTAAACTTACCCATACCACCACACCTGTCCCTAACTTTACCCTTAAACTTACCCATACCACCACACCTGTCCCTAACTTTACCCTTAAACCTACCCATACCACCACACCTGTCCCTAACTTTACCCTTAAACTTAACCATACCACCACACCTGTCCCTAACTTTACCCTTAAACTTACCCATACCACCACACCTGTCCCTAACTTTACCCTTAAACTTAACCATACCACCACACCTGTCCCTAACTTTACCCTTAAACTTAACCATACCACCACACCTGTCCCTAACTTTACCCTTAAACTTACCCATACCACCACACCTGTCCCTAACTTTACCCTTACATGTAGCCATACCACCACACATGTCCCTAACTTTACCCTTAAACTTACCCATACCACCACACCTGTCCCTAACTTTACCCTTACATGTAGCCATACCACCACACATGTCCCTAACTTTACCCTTAAACTTACCCATACCACCACACCTGTCCCAAACTTTACCCTTAAACCTACCCATACCACCACACCTGTCCCTAACTTTACCCTTAAACTTACCCATACCACCACACCTGTCCCAAACTTTACCCTTAAACTTACCCATACCACCACACCTGTCCTTAACTTTACCCTTAAATTTACCCATACCACCAGACCTGTCCCTAACTTTACCTTTAAACTTACCCATACCACCACACCTGTCCCTAACTTTACCCTTAAACTTACCCATACCACCACACCTGTCCCTAATTGTACCCTTAAGCTTACTCATACCACCAAACCTGTCACTAACTTTACCCTTAAACTTACCCATACCACCACACCTGTCCCTAACTTTACCCTTAAACTTACCCATACCACCACACATGTCCCTAACTTTACCCTTAAACTTACCCATACCACCACACCTGTCCCAAACTTTACCCTTAAACCTACCCATACCACCACACCTGTCCCTAACTTTACCCTTAAACTTACCCATACCACCACACCTCTCCCTAACTTTACCCTTAAACTTACCCATACCACCACACCTGTCCCAAACTTTACCCTTAAACTTACCCATACCACCACACCTGTCCCAAACTTTACCCTTAAACCTACCCATACCACCACACCTGTCCCTAACTTTACCCTTAAACTTACCCATACCACCACACCAGTCCCTAACTTTACCCGTATCCCACCTGAATATCAGCAAGTGTTTTGCAATACAATATGAACACGAAAAATACATTGTACTTATTTTGTGATGTAAGTACATAGTAGTTAAGGCCACCTAATATAAAGTGGGACCAACATATATTTAGCAACACTGTGAAAGTGAATAGCACATAACAGGCACAATACCGGAATAAACATAGCTATGAGTAAAATATGAGTCATATGACTAAAAATGACTCATTTTCGAATACCTCCGTTTTCACAGTTCACACTACAATGTGAAAACGCCCTTTTCAAATGTATCCACTTGGGAGTGCATTTTCAAAAAGCTGTGTCTCTTTGTTGACCAAAACACTGTCTCAGTGTGGACGGAAGGCGAAAATGGAGAGAAAAAGTTGCGTTTTCAAATGAAGATGTTTTTGTGTGGACAAGGCCTCAAAAACTACTTTTCCTTTCGCCACACTTTCAAACAGCTATATAACTGCAAATTCCTTTTCCAGCCTTCATGAGCAATTATATATCACCTCTTAATGATTAAATACAAAATAAATAGTAGTTATTAAGATTAATGTGGTTTGGAATTGGTAAAATGTGCCTGAAAAAAAAAGATCAGAAAATCAACGTGCCTAATAAATGTGTGAACAAGTGACCGATTTCAGCCTCAGCTTCAGCATCAGTATCTATTTATAGTGTAGGGGGGGGGCTTCAGATTTTTGAGAGCATTTGATTGGACAGAAAATCTGATGAGAAGCTGAAGTGTAGCGTGGTGTCATCAAAATCGTTGATCCCTATTGGTGGAAGTAAGAAACTACAATATTTGAATGCTTATCCCTCCTGCTACCCTCAAATCTGGTAAAAAAAAAAAAAAAAAAACACTGGGGTCAATTTGACCCCAGCTATTTAAATCTCCAGAACATAAACAAGGTTTATGCCTGACAGCATATCTGGTGGGCCCTGGAACCATTTTGATGACATTAGCAGCACTATGTCTACCCTGTCGTTCAAGTGGGGGACCATAATAACACAAACTACTAGTGGTTCTTGCAATACTACAGGTATGGTTAGTTTAGGTTAGAGCCCTAAAACAGAGGGATGTTGTTTGAATATTATATTGAATATATAAAATTATAGCATGTTATAGTGACCTCAATAAAACAAGCGAAACAAATGTGTGTACAATTTTTATATTTTATACAGCTAAAAGAGCGTACAGGATGTTGGAAAAATATCATGTTAATTTTATGTTTACAGAGTTGTCTCCATTAAATTATTATCATTCAATCGGAAGCAAAAAAAATGATGTCAATCGTGTATTTACAGACATTAAACATTGAATGGGGTCAAATTGACCCAAAAGATAATAGGGGGGTTATATCTTCTAAATGAAAATTATGTCGTTGTTTTGGAGCACACTAGCTTATAGATAACAGTAAAAGACAAAAAAATAAAAAATCATTTGGAAACGCATTCAAAGATTTTTTCCAGTTTTTGATATAACTCACCTTTAAAGGGGGTGGTTGATTTACCCCTTTTTAGATGAAAAATAAGTCTCTGATGTCCCCAGAGTGTGTATGTGAAGTTTTAGCTCAAAATACCCCACAGATAATTTTTTTATAGCCTGTTAAAATAGTCGCTTTTTGAGGGTGAGCAAAAACATGCAGTTTTTGTGTCCCTTTAAATGCAAATCAGCTGCTGCTCCCGCCCAAGAGGGTGGAGCTTCAACTGTTGTAAGATGCACAGAGCCAGAGAATATCTGCTGCATGAAGATAGAACAGGTGTAGTTTTGTTTAATAACGGTTAACTTTTGTTGTCATCTTGCTTTTATGACAAGCTATTGCACTTGTGTTACGTACTGTATTGCTATACATGTGAAAAGATATGCGACAGCTTTAGCAGACTCCCAAATGTGCTTGTCTTCTCAACACTGCTCATCCCCCTTTGTTGTATGTTCCCGGGGGCGGGGTTTATGTAAATGTTTAGGGTTAGTTATGTCACTAACCCGGGAGGAAGCTTGTGTAGTCCCTACCAGCCGTTTGTTGTAGTCCTTAAAAAGCGGTTTCTTTAAAGGAAAATATCTCCCTTTGCTTTGAACTTTGAGCGTCGTAACTTTGCAGATGTAGTTTATGCTCAAACAGCAACATTACACACTAACTAAAGTTAAAAAAGTGAAATCATAATCCACCACCCCTTTAACATCCTAACTTTAATCCTAAAAGGAATATTTAACTGAAGCATCTAAACGGGGGGGTTACATAACCATGATAATGAGCGTTCCTTCAAACCAGCTGAACTCGAGGAGGGCAGAAGTTGTGTAAATATTGGATGTAAAGAGAGCACCTCAGCATCCTTTAGCTGGAGCGATGCCCTGAGTCAGATGATGAGTGAGTGTGTGTGTGTGTGTGTGTGTGTGTGTGTGTGTGTGTGTGGGGGGGGAGGCTTTACCTTGTACGGCTCACCAAACAGATTAAATCCGGTGGAGAACAAGTCTTCATCCTGCTGCACTTCCTGTGTCCTTCGCTCCCACTCCTTCTTCTTCAGCGCCGAGCGGTCCTGCTCGTAATGACTGCGGGAAACGAGAGAGAAAGAACGACAGAGAGTCAGAGCGTGATTCGAGTTGGCATGCGAGAAATCGACGGCAAAAAACCCTGCCTGTAAGAGATTCAAGGGAAGCCCTTATCTGTCTAATAGGCCCGAGCTGACACTAAGCAGATGAGGAGAGCGTGGCGGAGGAGATAAAGTAACTGGATTGGAGCACAGATGCTTTGCAGGAACAGACAGGAGACTGCCAGGAAGAGGCAGCGCTGTTTGAAATGCTGTAAGTCGGGCTGGAGCCTCAGGGAGCGTTTATTTAGATTTGAAGGACCTCATATGGCAATCAGTGTGGGGGATTGTTACAGGAAATTCAAGCTTGTTTTAAACAAAGGCAGATGTCACACTGTGGAGTAAATGATTTCACAAATTAAAAACCAAGCATCTCCCTCTGAGGGACTCTGTCAGCCTTGTATTTTTCTTTACATTCATTAAAATGTAGACTTCATCCGAGCGGTTCCTAGCACACCTCTCTCCCAGGCCTTGTTGGAGTTATTTAACGTCCGCAAATGACTTACCGCTTAAGAAACGTCATGTATTAGCAATGGAAACAAACACAGGGGTGCTAAGCGGAGAGAGTGCGATGGTGGCGGTGACTGGTTGGCCCTGAGGCCGGTGTTAAAGGCTGACTGTGTCTGATTAGGGCCCGTAGCCTCGGTCCTGCCATTATCATGATGCAGAATGGCCCCAGGTTAACGCAGACCTCCCTCAGGAACAGACACACTCCACAGCCGCTAGCTGTGGCATTAGCATCAGTCCACCGTTTGACAGAACTCAGTGGCCCCCTTGTTATGTTGTGACATATATGAGTAGGTGTTAGAGCGTGCCTGTTCATTTGTTCACTCACTCACTCACTGAAGGCTTTATGACAGGCTTCAAAAGAAGTTATTCCTTTAAAAATAAATGACCATGCTAGCAATACTATTCACAATCAAATTTAGAGTGAAGGATCTGAAGCGTTACAAGGTAATAGTGACTTTGATTCTTGCATTTACATTGATACTTGCTGTATTTTTTGAAGTAATCAAACATGCAAACCAGTAGTTATCCTGGTATTTTGGTCACGGTTAACATCTCAAGACTCTGCAACATGCTGCAAAAGACTTGCTATTCTAACTCATGACAATTTAAAAATTAGTATTATTCGGACTTTTTGCTGATGGAATCATCGCTTTCATCTAATGTCAACATTGCTAAAACCCAAGATACCTCAAACACATATTTCATCGTCCGCTGCTAATAGGACACTTTCCCAGAGCAACAGAGAGTCGTCCAGCGTTTGGAGGTGATGGATAGTGGAGCGGCTGGAGAGCTGGAATCAGTGCGTCTTCAGTCGGCCCGTGCACACCTCGGAGTCCTGCGGCTTCAGCCACGGCATTTAATCCATCACCAAATTATTCCAGAAGGCGGGAGATGAAACGGTGCGAGAAAAAACGAGGCCTGGTCTAGGGGTGACAGGTGCTTCTTCTGAGGGGTCGAGGAAGAAATAAGTGACAAAGAAAAGTGGGAATAAATACAGCGACGAGAGATTGACGGTGCTCCCCGGCCTTAATGACAGCAAGATGTCAGTTATCTTTATGTCAGCGCGCTGGGCACACCTGACATAGCCACCTGACAGGACGATAAATCAAATTTACAGCTGTCAGTGGCAGAGCCTTGCAGGCACTTGGGTCCCTTGACACTGCATTACCCTCCAAATGCAGAGCGCTGTGCTGGGCAGTGAGAGGTTGCTATAGACCATTAAGAAACTAAAGGAGGAACGCTGAGGTGCAAATAACCCCTAGTTATGGCTTCTGCAGAGCAAGACAAGTCAACAGACAACGGGATGCTCAGGCATATGTGTGAGCGTGTTTTCTTGAAACCTGCAGATATTATGTAAAGGTATTCACAAATTCTTAAAAAAAAAAATATATATATTATTGTGGCTGTCAAAGTTAACATCTGTACTTAAGTACTGTACATTAACATTCTCATGAAAATCAAACAAATGTACAAGACTGTGTGCTTAACAGCTTTAGTGATCCCATGAAGCATTGCAAATCATAATCAAATTCAAAACGATGGAGAAATATACTACTTTATGTTGATTTTATATATAAAAACAATATATTTTTTGCAAAATATGCATATATTCAAATATTTGAGAGCATAGGGAGACTCAATTACATCAATCAATTATCAATTACATTGGTTAGTTTTCTGCACAGAATCATGGGTAATGTAGTTTTTCACCACATATTCCACCGTTAAACACGATTATTTTAAAAACTAAGTTGAAATAATGCGGACTAACATCTTCAACAAAAGCAAATTCCATCAATTAACAACCTCGTAGCTCATTATCGTTACGTTATTGTTACAAATTAATTTCCCAATGGAGAAAATGAATGGGGCTTTTACTTCCGGAACCCGACTGATAAGCTTCAAAAGTTTTCATTTTTACTTTATGTTATTATATTGTATTGTGTTTTATTTATACTATTTATTTATGTTATGATATATTATTATCAATGTATTAAACAATTATAATAATTGATAGTAATAATAAAAAATAGTGAATAATCGCATCCAAAATAAGTTATAAAATAAATATTTGCATGCATATATATATTGTATACAAATATAACACACTTTTCTTTAAAAAAAATACATGAATGAGTGTGTATATATATTTATATATGTATGTATGTATATATATATATATATATATATATATATATATATATATATATATATATATATATATACACAGTACACACACACATATTATGTAAACATTAGGGGTGTCGAAATTAATTATTTCTACGATGCATCGTGATGCAGACAAGGATGATTCGGTAACGATTCAGTAATAGACCATAATCGAATATAATGTACTGATTCTTTTCTGACGTCATTTGTTGCATACGTGCTTTGTCACGGTAGCATACAATGGCAGAGGGAGGCGAGACGCGAGTGCGAGGAATTAAAATGCTCCAACTACTTTAAAAGGCGACATCTGGGCACATTTCAGCTTTTATGTACAACCTGGTAAGCATGACCTGGACACTTACACTTACACTCATTCACACTTAGGCACATAAATGTATCTCTGCAAAATGGATATAAATCCGATCTTCAATTCCCGCACTATACGCAGTTTTACAGATTTAGAGTTCACATCACCGAAAACAACAGATATGAGCTGCATTTTATTGATCATTAGCTAATTTCAAAATCAAAGACCGCAATGAAGAGATACGCAGTTGCTCGTCTGCAGTGATGTGTGCATCAGTAGCGCTGTCATATCGGGCTATAACAAGTCATATAGCCCATAACACACTCTCACACGTAAAATTTTTTAGCATTGTTGCGAGGAGTAACATTTGCATATGTGGTTTCAACAACCAGATGCATTTAGACTTTAGTTTTGACTGTAATGCGGCCCAGATCACCTCCTGAAGTGGCTTTTAGTATGTTGTGTATTTGTTCTAAATGCTCCTGTTGTCTTCTGTGCCCAGACTTGAGTTTTGTTTGATACATTCAAGAAGCGTGTTTTCTTTGAGCAGGTAAAATTAAAGGTTTAGTTCATTTAACTTACCGACAAAATTGTATACATGAGGATGCAGTGCATCGTCAATGCATTGTGATATCGAATTGAACCGAAATCGATGGCATGATAATCGTAATCGGACCAAACCGTGAGACCAGGTTCACACCCTTAGTAAACATGAACTTTTATTTTGGATGCGATTAATCACGATTAATCGATTTGACAACACAAAAAAACCCTCACCAAATCAGCATATTAGAATCATGAGACACTGAAGACTGCAATAATATGAATAAATGTAATAAAATATATTCATAATAAAATTAAACATTTTATTTTTATAATAAAATATATTTAAAAAAAATATTTATTTTTTAATCATAATATACAATATCACATTTTTAAATATATTTATTTAAATTAGTTTTATAGTTAACATTTATTAACTGAATTGAAATGAAAATTGCACAAACACTATATACATACTATATAGATATATATTTTAAAAATAAAAATGATAAAAACAACACAATTACCAAAATGAGAACAAGAAAAATATATTAGTATTTATAAAAATTTAAAAAGCTATAATAATATCTTAATGATACGACAATAACGCTGCCAAGAATATCATAGAGACCTGTAGGTATACAGCGCAAGCGCAAAGCAAACCCTGGCATCCTCTCTCTAGTGTCTTGCACAGGCTGTAAGATACTATTTCATCTCCTCTTTCCTAATGTTTGTTTTGCTTGATTTTTGTACACTCAATAATTTTCTCTTCCCATGTTTCTGAGGAGGCGCTGCCCACCTTCCTTCCTTCCTTCCTTCCTTCCTTCACTTCCACCAGTAATATATATTCAGACTTCACATGAACACATGACCAACATTTCTTTAGGCCATAAATTCATCCTTATCCGTGCGTTGACAACACGCTGTATGTTAAACAGCAGTGCCCGGGCGGTCTATTACGCTGATGTTGTTGGTGGCATGATTATGTTCTGGAACATGTGGCATTGGCAGTTTTCTCCATCCATTCTTCCCATATCCCACCTCTCCTCTGCCTCTTCCTAACACCGCTGCATAAGGGGGGGAAATGAACAGCGATATCCATGGAAAAGCGAATGAATTTAATCTTAGCTGAGCTTTGCTGCATTTGAAAGATAACCAAATAGAGCACTGCACTGCTCCCCCTCTTCCCCTCTTCCCCTTCTCCTCCGCCTGCAGCCCCCCGTGAAAGCCTCCCATAGAGAAATAATGTAATAAACAACCAACGAGTGCCACTGTTATTAGAACGAAGCAGCCACCACAACAGTGGGCCTGATTTCTGATTTAAGCGGCAATTATTAATTTGAAGCACAGGCTAATTAAAACTACAGCTAAGCGTTTAGCCTCTTGTTACAATTATTTTGGAGGATTGTAATTATATGGAGCTGCTTATCTCACACATTAAGGCAGTGACAGAAGAGGTGGAGATCTCCTCTCATTTTTTCCTGATTTATCAGCGTTCGGACGAGATCGATGCGAGAAAGATAGCGGCCGTTCATCAGGAGGATGATGGGGTTTGTCTGGAGGGACAGCCTAGCCTGAGGGAAAACCCAGATCAGTCGGGAATATTCCTTTTTTTTGTTTTGTTTTTACTTTTTCTCCTTTTTTTTTCCTTTAGTGACTATCCCATGATCTTGCGAATATGCTTTCCTTGACATTTGCTTGACAATAAATACTTTTTAAAAAAAAACTATTGCCTTACAGTTAAATGAGTGATCAATGGACACAAAAAAACGTAATGATGATGCTGTAATCATAAAAAAAAAAACAGAGCATAGGCTATAGTAAATGAATCAAAATCAAATCAAAGTTTTTATTGCGATGATTGTTTTCTTTCTGAAAGAATTTTAATATAAAGTCTTAACGCTACCATTCAAAAGTTTGGGGTCATTAAGATTTTCTTTTTCTGTTTTTGAGTCTCTTCAAAATGTAATTTTTTCCTGTGATCAAAGCTGAATTTTCAGCGTCATTACTCCAGACTTCAGTGTCACATGATCCTTCAGAAATGTATTTAATATGATGATTTGATGCTCAAGAAACATTTTTTAATTATTATCAATGTTGAAAAAATCGCTTCCTCTTTTTATTTTCTTAAAATAAACAGTGATACATTTTTTTTCCCAGGATTCTTTGATGAACAGAAGCAGCTTTTATATGAAATATAAAAATCTTTCTGACCCCAAACTTTTACATTATATATACACATATATAATATTATAAATTGAAATATAAATTGACCTGGACCTTTCTTGGCAGTTGTGAGTCACTATATGCACTATTCTTGCTAAACTTCCGTGGTTTTTCAGGATTAATATAGAAATATGAATAGAAATAGAAAGTGCAAAGAACACCATTTATTTGACATAGAAACCTTATAACATTATAAATGACTTTACTGGCAGTTTTGATCCATTTAACGCAGCCTTGCTGAATAAAAGTATTAAAGGTGCTGAATGTGTTTTTTTTTTGTTTTGTTTTTACTGTACTAAATTATAAAAATACCCATATATTTAAGAAACAGGAGTTTCTCCGAAAAGCAATGCTATTCTAATTTGAAATGTGTTCTTCTGAATGTCTGTTTTTGTTTTGGTCTGTGTGATCCTGCCCACTGCCAAATTACCCAATAGTATTTCAACACCCCGGGTTGCCAGTTGGTGAAAAACACAGTGTATTACAGCCACTGAAGTGAGCAAACAAACTGGGTCAGAGATTGCAGATTCTACCTGACCTAAAAAGCCTCTGCAATAAAAACATTGCAAACGTTAGCTGATCATCTTACAGTGTAAAACTCGTCACTTTCCTGTTGCATATCCTAAATCTGGAAACCCACATGAGACGAGACTGTGGACGATGGGGTGAGGGATACAACTTGTTCCAATATTTTGAATTTTGACTGCAGAACTCCTTTCATGCAGTAGCTGTCAATATTACATACTGCACCTTTAATTTCTTTCTTTCCTTGAATCTTTTTTTTTTCAACCAGACAACGTAAAAAAGGTACATTTTGATACAGCAATAGTAACAGCAAACATAACTACCCTCAAAAACACCAGCAAGACCAAATCAAAACGGCCCAAATTTAGCATTCCTTCAGACAATCCCCCCTGAGCCCCAGAGTGAGCTCAAATGAGCGCACAGGCCAGAGCCTCATCTTCAGGATGGAGAGGCAGCGGTGGCAGCTGCTTGTAGGCGAGCAAAGGACTCTCTCAGATTAATGAGCACCCCTGACAGTAATTGCTAGGTGCCAGGTTATCAGCCTGGCCACTGACACCACTTCCCCCCAGGACTCGTTCCATTTCCTCAAGGAGGCCATTGTTTGCACTCATATTAGCAGCGGCTCAGCGGGACGGCTAAGAAACTGGCCGCACAGTGGAGGCTAAAACACACTTCACCTTTTCCAGTCCAACTGTCACTGACTTTGGCGGCGTTCTTCCTGCAAAAAAACCACCTCCTGCAATCCAGAGACACATACCATACCGAGACATAACTGCAGAGTATTTATATATCATTTATCCAGAAATTTGCATATATTATATATAAGTTAAAAAGTGTATTGTGTATTGGTGTCTGTCATATATAGCAGGAAATCGTGATTTCTTGCTGTCCGAATTAGTCAGTGTACTTTTTCCATCATGTATCATTGTTTATTTTACTTTTATTTTAGTAATATTTAATTTATATTTATTTATAAAAGCCCTAAATAGTCATTTTTCTAATTCTACAAGATTCAATTGTTTAAAAATAACTTTATCTTATTCAAATGTGTTTTCTCCACACCATACTTTGCCTTTAAATTGGTGGAATTATCTCTTTTTTTTAAGCACTGAAAGGTATGTGTCCTCTCTCTGAGAAAAAAAGTTATTTCACCATGAATTATTTGATAAAACTTCAAAATTGTTACCACAATCTCAAAAGGAAAACAGAATTTATCACCGATCACACAGTGGGTTGTTTGAAAGTCTTTTAATCATGAATTCATTAGTGCCATGTGCTCTTTACAATTATGCTAGCAAGTGGAGCTTTTGGCTAAAAGTTTAAAAATGTCAACTCTGTTACAGTCAAACTCTGTTACCGGTGTTATTTCTACACATTGCCTAATTTGTCGTAAAACAGTTGACAAACAATACTATAAAGAAGTTATTTTTTTCGTTAAAAGGAAGTAACGTTTGGCAAGCACTGAATTATTAATATTGAATATGTTTTACACAATAAAATTATTTCTGGTAGTGAACAGTAATATTATTAAATAAATAATTGAAAAGGGGGAAATATGTCAATAAACATATTAAATATAATAATATCATAGTATTAAATTCATAGTATCAAATGTACATGTAAATGTATCATATAAAATAATAATAATAATTATTATTATAATAATAATATTTAACATATAATTTTAAATAAAATAATACTGTAACACCACTGAATTAATAACCCCTTAAGTCACACTTTGAAATGTATAAACACCATTATATACACTATATTGACAAAAGTATTGGGACACTCCTCCAAATCATTGAATTCAGGTGTTCCAATCACTTCCATGGCCACAGGTGTATAAAATCAAGCACCTAGGCATGCAGACTAGGGCTGTAGCGATACACTAATCTCACGATACGATACGATACGATACTCGATATTCAGCTCACGATACGATATATATCACGATATTTAGCCAACGATACGATTCGATACGATTCGATATAATTCGATACACTTACATCATTTTCTGAAAGATTTAAAGGGGACAGAGTGAATTTGGTGACATCTTGTGAGTGTTTCATTTACTTGGATTGAATTAACTGAACTGAAAACTAAAATCATCAATTACACAATATATGTCTCTGACTGGACAGAGAGTCTACAGCTTGCAAATGCTGGACAAAATGAATCAAAGATGTGTTGAGAAAATTAGTTCCATTTATTGAAACAGTGCAAACTGTAGCTTACAAGCCTTTGAAAAGTAAATAAAGTGCAGTATTGCAATTAACAATGGAGTTTTAAAAATTGCAGCAAGTGGCCTGTTCTGAACAGTTTCTTTGACAGCTTTTTTAGCTTGACACTGACATTTGGTAGTATTTCCAGAGTATTTCACGTTTGTGTCACAAAGCTTGCAAAACAACCGCAATGCTTTGTCTAAGTCAAGGGTCTCCAACCTTTTTTCATTTGAGAGCTACTTTTTAAAAAAGAAAGTCAAAGAGAGCTACTCGTGTTATATAATACTTAAAACTCTTACATAATGCATCATAATTTTAATATTAACAACTATCCAAACTGTTTTACAACTGAAAGAGTATAGTAGTAGTTCCAGTAGTCGTTTTATTTTTTACATAAATGTTTTATTATATATGATGATAATCATAAGTAAATAATACATAAACATGTAAAGGCTGTATGCTGTTTAAAAGTAAACATTGTTTATAAATGAAAGATCAAGTGAAAAATAAGCAACCATTAATAATTATATAATTAGTATTATTTATTTCATAATTATTATTATTAGTAGAGACGTATTATTATTACATAGAGACGTAGCTAAATTTACTGTAGGCTACAATCTGTAGTCAATCTCTTCACGTTAAACCGAACTTTTATTTTGACGGGTTGCCGTGATTACCAGTGTCTGTGTTCATGATGATATGACAGTGGGTGCGTGTCTT
Organism: Gobio gobio; assembly: GCF_949357685.1. NCBI lineage: Eukaryota > Metazoa > Chordata > Actinopteri > Cypriniformes > Gobionidae > Gobio > Gobio gobio. The sequence continues at coordinate 18,828,145 of NC_137109.1, read as the reverse complement.
ATTCAGCTCCCTAGTTCAGTTAGGGCACTGATCAGGGATCAGCCCATTGACTTGTGTCCTGATCAGTGCCCTGACTACTGAACCAGGAGCAGATTGAGACGCACCCAGTTTTCTCAAATGAAACGGTAAATTCTCAGGAAGTGCCGGTTTATGCCTTCATGTCGGCAGAGACTACAAGAGCGAGTGCGCGCGCGGCGCTCGTCATCCACACAGACGCAGAACATGCAGGAGTAATATTTAAATAGTATTTTGCAGTTTATTATTTACAGACACTAGTATATATTCGGCTTCAGTCTGGAGCCCTGCGCTTAAATGAACACGGAAGCGACTGAACGCAGCTGCTATGGTGAGCTATTTTTAGAACAGACCCGCGGGCAACTCGTGTGGTCCTTGCGGGCGACTCATGTTGTTGACCCCTGAGTCTAAGTCGTCGCTTTCCTTCTTCTTTTTAAACCCAAAGTGCTCCCACACATCTGCTTTTAAGCATGAAGGCGCTGGATTTATATTCGCCGCCATTTTTTTTTATCTCCTAGCTCTGACTCCGTAAACAAGAAGAGGTAGACGTCGGCGTCTGTGTAAAGTTAGTAGTACGGGTAACTTGCTCTACAGCGGTACTAGCGGCTGGCTGACCAAATCGCTCTTCCTGCAACGCAAATGGGGGTAAACACTGGGATTTGAATGGGACTTGAATCGATACTCGTGGCTTAAAAATCGATACTTTCTTGGGAGAAAAAATATCGATTTATATCGCAGAATCGATAAAATTGCCCAGCCCTAATGCAGACGCTTCTACAAACATTTATGAAAGAATATGTCGCTCTCAGGAGCTCAGTTAATTCAAGCATGGTACAATAAGGTGCAATAAGTCCATTCCTGAAAATTCATCACTACTAAATGTTCCACGGTTAACTGTTAGTGGTATTATAACAAAGTGGAAGCCATTAGGAACAACAGCAGCGAAGTGGTAGGCCACGTAAAATCACAGAGCGGGGTCAGCGCATGCTGAGGCGTACAGTGCGCAGAAGTCACCAACTTTCTGCAGAGTCTACAGACCTCCAAAGTCTGTGTGGCCTTCAAATTAGCTCAAGAACAGTGCGTAGAGAGCTTCATGGAATGGGATTCCATGGCCGAGCAGCTGCATCCAAGCCAAGTGCAATGTGTCAAGTGTAAAGTTTGGTGGAGGGGGATTATGGTGTGGCGTTGTTTTTCAGGGGTTGGGCTTGGCCCCTTAGTTCCTGTGAAAGGAACACTTAATGCTTCAGCATACCAAGACATTTTGGACAATTTCATGCTCCCAACTTTGTGGGAACAGTTTGGGGACGACCCCTTCCTGTTCCAACATGACTGCGCACCAGTGCACAAAGCAAGGTCCATAAAGACATGGATGAGCCAGTTTGGTGTGGAGGAACTTGACTGGCCTGCACAGAGTCCTGACCTCAACCCGACAGAACACCTTTGGGATGAATTAGAGCGGAGACTGCGAGCCAGGCCTTCTCGTCCAACATCAGTGCCTGACCTCACAAATGGGCTTCTAGAAGAATGGTCAAACATTCCCATAAACACACTCCTAAACCTTGTGGAAAGCCTTCCCAGAAAAGTTGAAGCTGTTATAGCTGCAAAGGGTAGGCCAACTCCATATTAAACCTTACGGATTAAGAATGGGATGTCATTAAAGTTCATGTGCATGTAAAGGCAGGCGTCCCAAAACTTTTGCCAAAATAGTGTATGCATATAAACCATATTAACAATAAAATTGCATTTAACAACCCCTTAAGTCTCATTTTGAAATGTATGGACACCATTGCATATAGCAAAATATTACATGCAATTGCATAAAACGGCCTTGCTTCAGATTTCCTTCAGTGATGAAAGAATCAAAATGTCTCAGTGATCTATAATAAATATAACGTTTCATTGTTTTAATTGCCTCATTTGTTTAATTGTCTTTGTCACACAGTCTTGTGCTGTTTCTAATTCGCTCCGTCTTCTTTTTTTCCTGGGCGCTTTTCAACTCGCAATACAAGGGATCCGTGATTAACTGCGTCAACCAATTAGAAAGCATGTCTGGAGTCTGAAATGTCATGTCATGAATATTGCAGGAGGAGCTCCGGCACATTTCCAGAATTTGACCCAATTTAGCAAACAGACCTCGGCAGGCTCTGTAACATCAGTGCGGTGTCCACAAACACCGCGAACGCTGTCAGCCACAGTGGGGATTACACCACAGACAAACAGCTAACCCCTGTGCCACCAAGCCCGCCAAACAAATGTCAATTTTCCATGTCATCAAACTGTAAAAACTGATCTGAGCGCAGTAATAGTCAGAGATGCTAAGCGCACTCAGCAGACTGCATAATCGAGAGAGGAAATTATGGCAGCTGCACGTCGATTATCCCTTAATGGGCACCGACTTCAAATTAATGTCTTCTTCATGTTCCATATTTCACATTCATATTGAGAGGAATTTACCACAATTACGGTGTAATTGCAGATCTGCGGCTGAAGTTAACAGCGTACAGGGTGCGTTTAAGAACCTAAATCTAATCTTAGTCTATTTTGAGTTGCTCTCGAGTTGAAATCTGAATGCTGAGATTGGCCTTCCATGTGGTTTCACGACAAATGCATTAGGGAGCATGTGAAAACAACAGACTGTGTCGTAGAAACATGAACAACATAACGCGTAAACAAACAAATACAAAAGTACGAGATCATAAATAGTGCTTAAGGCTAGCGGATCTCTCCTTTACGAAACTTGCATGTTAATTCTGGCTTTTAAGCTCAGCTGTCAGATGGAACATGGTTTTGAGACACGTCAAGCGCTTTTAACCCATGGCCCTGTAATTAGAGGAAGCTCTTGGCCGCTGTGAAGAACAGAAGGAGAGATGGAGAGGCTGATGAAGTGAAAGGCGGAGGAGGTCGACATATGAGGCATGTTCATCTGACGTCTGTCTGATAACCTACACTAATACACTAAACATCCCAGTTCACACCAAGAGATTCAACACTTCTTATAAAACCAAGAAATGCCTGAGTCATAATTTTTTTTAAAAAAGTTAGAAAGATCGAAGATGTTTTGCTCACGAAAAATGAAGGCTATTTTTTAAGAGCTAATATTATTTAGCAAATAATTACAAAATAGATTTTTTTTTATTTTATAATGTGATTTTGAATTTAAGGTAATCTGTTTTTGTTATTACAGCAATTTTTACGGTAATGAGACAAAAAAGTACTCAAAAATAAAATATGATAATATTAATACAATATTTACTACTATAACATAGTAATTTATTTAACAATAATATTATTTACGAAATAATTGCAAATGCAAACTATTTAATAAATATAATAATAACAATAAAAAATACATTTTTAAAATGATAATTAATTTATACATTTATAAATAAAGAGTAATACTGTTTTAAAGTAATGAGAATGATGAGATTTACAAAAACATCAAAAGTAAATCTTGAGTGTAAAAACAGCAATAAATGTGAAATATTATTGCAGTTTAAAATAACTGTTTTCTATTTGAATATATTTATATCGCCTTGAATATATTTATATATCGCCTTTAAAGTTGTCCAAATGAAGACCTTATCGATGCATATTACCAATAATAACAATTTTTTGATATATTTATGGTAGGAAATTTACTAAATATCTTCATGGAACATGATCATCTTGAGTATACTATATATTAGTATAAAAACAGCAATAAATATATATATATATTATATATATTATATATATATATATATATATATATATATATATATATATATATATATATATATATATATATATATATATATATATATATATATATATATATATATATATATATATATATATATATATATATATATATTATTAATATTATAATATTTTTATTTTTATTTTTAGTACTTTGTCTCATTAGCGTAAAAATACTGTAATACAATGACAGATTACCTTAATTTCAAAATCCCATTATTAAATTTAAAAAATCCCTTTTTTTATCTTGAATTTACAGCAATGTCTTTGTATTATAGTAATTTTTACAGTTATGAGACAAAAAAGTTTAATATAGTATAAAAACAGTAATAAATGCGAAAGGTGAAATATTATTGCAATTTAAAATAACTGTTTTATATTTGAATATATTTGAATAATGAGAAAATTGCCTTTAAAGTTGTCCAAATGAAGTCCTTATCAATGCATATTACCAATAACAATTTTTTGATATATTTATGGTAGGACATTTACTAAATCTTCATGGAACATGATCTTTACTTAAAATCCTAATGATTTTTTGCATAAAAGAAAAATGGAAAATTTTGACCCATTCAATGAATTTGTTGGCTATTGCCTAAAATATACCCGTGAGACTTATGACTGGTTTTGTGGGCCAGGGTCACATATGTGTATTTTGATGGACATGTAATGTTCAGAAATGGAATTGGAATGTAGCATATATGTAGAGCTATAGCAGTCAACATTCTGGATTTCTGGATTTCAGTTATCCTTTTGATGTGTCTTTCTTTGTCTGACCGAGCCAAAACTCTTTTTATGATTCATTTTATATTGATACTGCTGAATGATAAGTTAGAAAAACATCTTGAGAAAAAATAGCTGGCTCAAACACAACTAAAAGAATGGTAGGCATCAAAGATGAAACCATGAACACAAACAGAACAGATTTGAGAAATCTTTACGCTTTAATTTTCCATTCCTTTGAACTCGTTTCGGCATTCGTTAATCAGCCGTTGGTTCTAAACATTCCCCTCAGAGGCTGGAGTGTGTTTTTCAGACACAAAAACAGCTAAACACCAAACAACAACTTCCAATCATCGACCGGCAACCTGGCGTCACTTTCCGTCCGAAAGCTGTTAATTGCTGCATAATTTCACAGCGAATCCATCTGAAGAGATCTCAGGGTCCACTAGCTTGGCTTTAATCATGCTCTGTTCAACTCTGCATGGCAATGAATTTGTCACTGATAGACTGCAAATTACATTGACTGCACTGGAGACGTAATTACGCTCAATGTTTTCAATGAGATACACTGCGGTTCAACAAGAATAGTGTGGATATCCGTGTGGATGAGGCTCACAACATGCCCAGAACGATCCAGAACATTTCAACTAAAAGAACATTTATATTTAAATGTATATTTATTGTTCAAAAATTTAGGCCTAGCCCACACATACACAGGTTTTTTGTTTTTCTCTCCGTTTAAAAAAGAAATTGCGTCCACATGAAAACGCAAAACACGCTATCATTCTTACATATTTGGGTCTTTAGCGACCCGCATCTATATCTAACACACCTGTCTCGATAATATAAAACTCTCCTGATATTAGAGTAACAATTACAGAAGAATAAAATAAAGCTTTTTTTTAACCTTTTGGAGCTTGTAAGGGTTCAGTTTGAGCAGATGTTTTATACCACCATCACTGTCATCTTCAGAGCTCATTTCCCAGTACATTCAGCATATGGCTCATATTCGCCATCTCAAACATATGCATCATTTGACATTCAACGTCTTCAAAATCAATATTTTGATCGCTGACAGCTTCTTCACCAGATCCCCCATCAAGTGACTGTGACAGTAATATTTAACTGCGTTCAGTTCTTGATCGCTGAGCCATTTCGACTTTTGCTAATGATTCTTCCTATTCTTTTGTTTTCTGCCTGCAGTAACTATGAGTGAAACGTCACTTCATCATTGTGTATCAGACATCGCCTCCTTGTGGAATAAAGGTGAACTGCACTTATTCAGTCATCAAAGATTCAATTATTGTTGTGCAGAAAAAATATACTTGCACTGTTACACACTTCGGATCATTATTATTTTTATTATTTTTACAAAAATTTAATAGGAAAATAGGAATAGGAAAACTGTACATATTTTATAAATGTATTTTTTAATACTAAGAAGGTTGATCACTAAAGACCCAAGGTTTAAGGGTTTAAGGGTTTAAGGTTTAAGGAAATTACAATGTATTCACCAAGGATGCATTCAATTGATCAAAATGAGAGTAAAATCAATTATAAAGTTAAAAAATGTTTCTGTTCAGCATAGTTTCCACAATAATATTAAGCAGCAACTGTTTTAAGCATTGATAATAATAATAAATGATTCTTGAGTCGAAAATTTAGCATATTAGAATGATTTCTAAATGATCATGTGACACTGAAGACTGGAGTAATGGTGCTGAAAATTCAGCTTCCCAGGAATAAATTACATTTTAAAATATATTACAATTAGTGATGGGGAGTTGACTCCAAACAAGTCGATTCCTCGACTCTGAATAGCCCCCCCGAGTCAGGGTCGATTCCAGCACAGGAATCAACTCTCGGTGTCGACTCTGTTGCTGTGTCCGAAATCGCTCACTTGTTTACTGATTCTCTAATCGCTATATGGCAGTTCATGGCAGTTGAGTGCACTATATAAGCAAGGAGAGAATGGAATGAAGCAAGGAAATCGGACACTGACGTAGTACACCACGTCAGAGAGCTGTCGCAGAAACTTTGTCACGCATATTTATCCTACATGTACTGTAGCTCACTTTAGAAATAGATAACAGTCATAGTGACTTAAGTTTGTAATCTTAGTGACTTAGTGACTTAGGTTTGTTTAATTGATGGTATATTAATGCAATACATAGGTATAGATTCCATGGTTAACCATGTGTTCATAATCTTTAAACTAGCTCACATCAAGAATAAACAAATCAATAAGAGTACATTATTTTATGTATTTTAGTATTTAGTATTTATAACTCACCTTTTAAGACAATGATCATGTGCATTTAGCGCTATCACTCGACAACAGCTGTTTGTCGTGACTTTGTCCTCTGTAAAATTAGGTATCGGCAACAGCTAGGTAGCAACGTTGATAGCCACTCAAATCACCGATAAATTTGGACATGTTAATTTGGACAGTCACGCTAAAAGTGTGATGATTTAATAAGGGGATGTCAAGTAACGGTACACAAAACTGACGGTTCGGTATGTACCTCGGTTTTGAAGTCACGGTTCGGTACAGGTTCGGTACAGTAGTTTTACAAAATTGCTTTTTACTTATTTTTATTAAACAGTGGTTTACTGAAAAAAAAGTGTCTGTCCTTAAATTAATTAAATTATAACTTAAAGTTTATTGAAGATATTGCTGTGTAAACTATATAGGGAGCCCTTACTTGCACATTAATAATAAAGGTTAACAACAGAGACAAAACTATTAGCCTAAATTCATGCTATTTATTTTTAGGTATAATAATCAACACTCATAAGCTTCACATAAGGCTGTTTTTGTATTAATTTCTAAATCTAATTTCTAAAATCATGTTTTTTCTCCAATTCTATTTGATTCAAATTGAATCATTTATACACAGTGAGTGTCATTTGTTAGTGACAGGTTTATTTAAACATACATGAAATAATCAAGACATCACTAACAGGTTAAGTAGAATATAATTAATATATAGGCTAGTCTATATATTTAGCGAAATAGTTGATTTCTCCAGTGAACTAACAGCCGTGGACACTGAATGACTGCCTGAGGTAAATGTGATGCAACATGACATTGTTTACAAGCCGTTTTAATATTGACATCTTTCCGTGGTTGAAACACTGATTGAGCGATTCATGTTTATTCTTTAGGAAGAGATGATTGCGTTCACAGATGATCGCATTCACACTCGCGCACCGCGGCCGCTTGAGCTGACGTGTCTGATCAGTCATCACATTAAAGAACGTCAAAACGGCATTTATTGTTTGAATCTCATGATAAAATGGACTGAATACTTAATATGTTCGTGTGGGAACTAGGACAACTGTTAACTGTTAAAGATTGCATTCGTAACCGTGCGGAACACACTTACACCAAACCGAAAGCCCTGTACCGAAACGGTTCAGTACGAATATGTGTACCGTTACACCCCTAATGTCAAGGCTTCGCGTCGGGGGGAAATAAATTAAGTGTGTAAAAACTGCAATTTTGTCTTATTTCTCGATGTAAAGTAAACAGTCTAAGATAGACTCTTACAGTGGGTGTCGGGAATCTGAGTCGACTCCAAAAAACCTGGAATCGAACACCCCTAATAACAATATAACTGCAAAAATATTTCAAAATTTTACTGTATTGTAAAAAATCTTACCACCCCCAAACTTTTGAACGGTAGAGTCTACATTACTGTAATGTGAAAAAAATAATGATGAAATAATTAGATTTTTGCGTTTTTTGCCTGGAAATGATTCCAAAGCTTGAGCCAAATTGCTTCAGTAAAAGTTCATGTGCTGTCAGCAGATACAAAAGCTGTGGTCGGACGTCCACCTGTTGGAGGCGTGGCGGTCCACGCTTGGTCTGCGCCACATGGCTAATTACACGTTAACCTGACGTGGCTGGACATGAAATGTGACGGGAACTAGGTAATTAACTATTTCATCACACTGGTTTTATACATTTGCCAGAATAATTGGTGTATAGTTCCATACTGTTTCTCTCTCTCTCACACACACAAGACTTCTCCTTTCAGAAAATAATACTTATTCTAGGATCATCTCTTGGCTAAGGTCCTGGTTTCTGTGTTACATATGTCACGTACAAGCACAAAACGCAGCTCAAATGTTTTTCTGGCAGCATGCTCAAGTTGAAATGTATGATGTCTTCTGGTGGGTGGAGGTTTTCACCTCCGTTATGCTGAGACGGACGTTGGCGTCCCCACATGTAAATAAACACGTCTGTCAGAGCTGCTGAAAACAAATGTGGTTTTAGTCACGTCTAGACAACCGCAATGACTTCATAAGCCATATTCTTCCACACGTGTCTAGTTGAGTTGGTGTTGCTCCGGGAGAGGAATCATACAATACTTTCCCTCAGTTTGTGTTGTGCACTGCTGCAACAGTTCACTTGATGACAAAAAAAAAGAACTGTCAATCAATAAAATATTTATCAAATTAATAGGGCAAGATTAAACATACATTTTTTATTACATTTAAAAAAATTATCAAATAAAAAAGTCCTAAATTATTTACAGCTCTAAATTGTATGTATGGTAATTAGTGTTTGACCTTTTTAATGTCTGATGCCAATAAGATATCTAACTGTGTGGCTAATAAAATGGAATTACAGTGCCCTCCACAAATATTGGCACCCTTGGTAAATATGTTAAAATAAATCTGTATTGTTTATCCTTTTCATCTTTCAAAAAATGCTAACCTTTCATTGAAGTAAAACAATTAAAAGTGGGGGGAAACTCACATTATGAAAGAAATGTTTTTTCTCCAATGCATGTTGGCCACAATTATTGGCACCCCTAAACATTCTTAAAGGTCCCATGGCATGGCATTTTTCTATTATTTTATAGTGTTTCCTGAGGTGTACTTATATTGTTAGTATGATTTTTACATCATAAAATGTCATAATTTAGAAATAAAAGGCATTTTGTCTATACTGCTGTTTGCCCTGTGGCTGAATGCACTGTTACAAGAGGCGTGTCTGCTGTGAGACTTCAGTAAAAACGCCCACTGTTGTGATTGGCTGACATCTTTGCATTTGAAATTAGCGGAGGGGGCGTGGTTTAACGAGGTCTACGACGCACGAGCTGCTGCCAGAGAGACGGATGGACCGGAGTTCACTTCTCATCAGTTCTCTCAGCATGTCTCAGTTCAGGGTGAACTGTTGTAGTTACTAGCATATACTTCAGGTTATTAGTTTATTTCTAGTCGGAGGGACTGTCACTCATGTCAGAAAGTTAGTAACTTTAGTAAATTATGGATCAGCGCTGACTCGAGACGCGAACCGTTTAGAACGATTCAGTCCGATTTGGTGAACTGGTTCGGTTCACTAAAAAGAACCGATTCAAAAGAATGATTCGTTCGCGAACCGGACATCACGGAGACGGAGCGATTGCTAACAAAGTTATTTATAGTAACTACTGAGTTATGAGAGCGCTGTCTATCAGCGCGAGTTTATTGTGTTTGTATCTGAGAGTTCTGAATAAACACGAGTCCCAGTCACGCCGAGTCCGTCTTCATCATTATTACCAACTTTGTAACACATGCAATGTACCATTACAGCGAGATGAACGAGTTAGTAAGTTTGATTAAAGCATTATTTCTACATATGTTCCAATAATATGAAAAGCGTCAGTGACGCGCATTGAGTAACTTACACAGCGCAAACAAAGACACAACAGCAGTAATCGAATGTAATCCAGTTTATTGTGGGGAAAGCTGGCTAGCCTAGCCGGATACCCTCACCCTTACCCCCCTTCTGCTTAATCTCACGCCGCGTTTGGTGCCTCCGCTGTGGGCCAGATGCAGTACTGTGGGTCGGGGATGTTGAAGGCCGAGCTTCGGCGTGCGTGAGGTTTATCTCTAAAGATGTGGCTCTGCCAAAATGTTGAGCAGAAACTCCCGACTGTATGCACATTTAAGAACAGGTAGATGCGACGAGGACGTACAAAAACACTGACTCACAAGATAGAAAACACGAAAACACCGTTCTGTCGGGAGAGAGAGAAGCCGCAGTGTGTGCACGAATAATAAATAATTAGCTACACATAAGAAATCACTGATCACAGATCAGAAGGAACTGAAAAAAGACTTCTGTTTTCATTTGTACATCCAAACACTGAGAAACTGCCAGCGTTCACTCGTTCACAAGCAATGGTGATCTCTCGAGCGCTTGCATGGGTGTGCCAGATTCTATGGGCGGGGGGAAAGGGAGGTAACCGTTCCTGCTTGGACGTCAAACCAGGAGACTTCAGGATTGGCTCGTATGGCCTGTCATTTTCTCAAAGGCAGGGAAAGACAGCCAGAACTCGGTTTTACACCGATCAACATTTCTATCCACTTGGGGACAATATTCAGGCTAGGGGAACTCATATTAATGTTGAAATACCTCATAAAATGAAAATGTAATGCCATGGGACCTTTAAGAGTAAAATATATCTAATATTTAAGTTTTTTTTAGCACTACAGGGTGACTAGGGGCATGAAATCTTCCAGGCATGACTTCCTGTTCCACATGAGAATAAATATGAGGAACCACAAAGGCCAAAATAAAGCGTATAGCATCAGTTCTGGCAGGTCACGTTAGTCAAACTCGCATCAGCTGTCAGTCAGCTGATCACGTCTACCTATAGGAATATAACGTCTATCACCGCTAGGGGTGAAACGGTACACAAAACTGACGGTTCGGTACGTACCTCGGTTTTTAAGTCACGGTTCGGTACGGGTTCGGTACAGCAGTTTTAAAAAATTGATTTTTATTTATTTTTAATTAAACTGTGGTTTACTGAAAAAAATGTGTATGTCCTTAAATGAATTAAATTATAACTAAAAGTTTCTTAAATATAGTGCTGTAAACTATATATGTTTAGTTATAGGATAATCAACACTCAAATAACACATTGTGTGCAAACATGTAAACTTCACATAAGGCAGTTTTTGCATTAACTCCTAAATCTAATTATAAAATTATGTTTTTTCTCCAATTCTTTGTTGAAATATAATCTTAATGACTGTCATTTTCATGACAGATTTATCTAAACATAGCATTAAATAATCAAGACATCACTAACAGTTTAAGTAGAATAAAGATGACTGAATGACTTCTGACTATGAGGTAAATTATGCTGCGTGACATTGTTTACAAGCTGTTTGACGTCTTTCCGCGATTGAAACACTGATTGAGCGATTACACGACATATGATACGTTTCTATAATTGTTATCCTCAACATACCTTAAGATATTACTTCATGTTTATTCTTCTGGAAGAGAAGATCGCGTTCACTCGCGCGCGTGCGCACGCCGCTTGAATTGACGCGCCTATACAGTGATCAGTCGTCACATTAAAGAGCGTCAAAACGGCATTTATCGTTTGAATTTCGTGATAAAATGGACTGAATACTTAATATGTTCGAGTGGGAACTAGGATTGAAGTGTGTTCCGCGCTTAAAACAAGCCAACTGTTAACTGTTAAAGATTGCATTCGTAACCGTTCGGTACACACGCGCACCGAACCGAGAGCCCTGTAACGAAACGGTTCGGTACGAATACGTGTACCGTTACACCCCTAATCACTGCATCCATATATATATATATATATATATATATATATATATATATATATATATATATATATAGGGATGCACGATATATCGGCAACATATCGTTATCGGCCGATAAATGATTATTTTTGATGTTATCGTTATCGGTCCAATAAGAAAATTTGACCGATATAGTCAAGCCGATAGATAATGTATTATTTCCTTCAGCTGAGACGGACGCGCTGTCCACCATGATGGGTTTGAATTGCTCTAAATATGTTTGGAATCACTTCGAAAAGGAAAATACAGTTATGTGCAACATGTGCAGCGCAAGTCTTCTATAATCTATATAAAATGATAATGAGAATAGAATAGGCTGTAAAAGAGCGGTGTGTTTCAGCGCGTTTGTTGAGGGAAGAGCGCGCCCACGGAGTTACACCTTCATGACGAGCACAGTCAAGTTCGCTTGTGCATTCACAGCCTTTTGTGCCATTGTAAGTTGTAATATTATATTTATTATTATTCTGTGTATGTAATATCATATAGGATGCGTTTGGTTGAGTAAATAAACGATGCAGTAAAGCACTTCCTTGTACCGGTCTTTAGCTTCAGCGCGCGCCCACGGAGTTACACCTTCATGACGAGCACAGTCAAGTTTGCTTGTGCATTCACAGCCTTTTGTGCCATTGTAAGTTGTAATATTATATTTATTATTTTGTGTATATAATCCCATATAGGATGCGTTTGGTTGAGTTAATTAACGATGCAGTAAAGCACTTCATTGTACCGGCGCGCGCATTTCAAACAGAAATGCACAGCATTAATAACTACTGGGACTGTCCTATACATAACACTGCAATGAGAATATTTCTGTTATAAAACGTAGTGAATTCTCTGGGTTTAATTGTTTTTCAGCGCGCTGTTGTGGGAAGCGTCAACAACGCATTCTGACCAGCACAGTCAAGTTCGCTTGTGCATTCGCGTCATTTTAAGCATATGTAAGTCGTAATATTACGTTTTTGTAGTATAAACATCTGATTAAAGTCATATAGGATGTGTTTCGTTAAGTCAATAACCCGCAGCGCTTCACTGTACCGGTGATCATCTTAAGTTTCAGCACGCTCTCAAACAGGGGAAGAGCATCCACAGGAGTTATAACCCTTCACCTATGCGTGATTTTGTGCTAATATAAGTTGTAATATTATATTTATTTTGTATAAATATCTGATTGTACTCATATATGATGCGTTTAGTTGTTAATTAAACTTCTAAGCGCTTCAGTTTATGGTTGTTCGTTCATTCTCTCCAGCTTCAGCGCGCTCTCAAACAGCAACATTATTCCTAATAGACTAGACTAATATTACAGATGTTTACTATTACTGTAATATTATTTTTTTTTTTTTTTTCAAAAACACAGAAGCATTATTTTTTATAATTAGCACTTTTATTGTTCTCGTATCATTTCCATCAACAATATGGTTTGATTAAAACCATTTCTTTATCGTCTGTGCGGAGGTTATTTCATGCACTTGCATTCTGATTCTTTATTATGCAGCCTAAGTAATGCTGTTCAATTACTTGTTTGCATTATTTAGGTATATTATTTTTATTTTTTAGACAATATAATTTTTGGTAACATTTTACAAATAAGGTCTCATTTTATTAATGCATTAACTATCATTAACAAACAGAGAGCAATAACCTTTGTTTCTTTTAGTAATAAAATGTTTGTGTTTTGTAACAGTCCATTCACAGTTCATACCTAATGTTAAAAGACACAACTTTGGGTCTGAATATGTTGAGATTAACATGAACTAAAATTAATAAATCCTGTTGAAGTATTGTTCATTCATTGTTGGTTAACTTATACTAACCAAAATTAAACCTTATTGTAAAGTGTTAAAAAAAATATTTGGCCATAGGAGTGTAAAATTAATTTGAAAAGGTAAGGAATCTCACACTGGTTCAAATAGGCTACTGTAGTGTATAGGTTTGATTTATGTTGAAGTGTTTGGGACATGGCTTTTAATGGTGAGCCTTTTGTTTTTGTAATCAGGCTCTCAGATTTTATTAAAATTTGTATTAAGATTTATCGGCCAATATATCGGTTATCGGCTTTCAAATATTAAGAATTATCGGTTATCGGTATCGGCCAAAATGTTCATATCGGTGCATCCCTATATATATATATATATATATATATATATATAGTTCCTCAGTTCTATCAGCAGCTATTGCGTTTCTTCAGAGCTCATTTACCCTCCTCACCCACAGCTCCTCCTCTTGTCAGTCAGGATTTGGTATTCTGATTTCCCTTGAATCAGACTAAATTCCTGAATCACGTTGTACATGTAATATCAACATTAATGCTATCTGCAATACATTTAGTTTGTTTCTGTTCTGTTTACCCTAAGGGGGGTTATTGCTGCTCTCCCTGCTCTTATCCATGCTAGGCTGCATGGATGCACAGGGAGTTCTTGCCCAGAACAGAACCATACCGCCAATCCAAACTATATGCTAATAGTCAAACAATCATCTCTGACGATAGTGGTCCTGACAGAATTCCCTTAAAGGTCCCGTTTTTCGTGTTTTTTTGAAGCTTTGATTGTGTTTACAGTGTGCAATATAACATGTGTTCATGTTTCGCGTGTAAAAAAACACAGTATTTTTCACACAATTTACTTATCTGTATACTGCTGTTTTCACTGTCCTCAAAACGGCTTGAAAGATTTCCCTGTTCTATGAAGTCCCTCCTTCAGAAACACGTAACGAGTTCTGATTGGGCCAGCGGTTCCCGTGTTGTGATTAACAAAAATGTGTCACTGAGCACAAAATAAAGCTTCTGCCATGACCGTCCCAGTTCCCTGACCTGAACCCTATAGAAAATGAGTGGGGTGAACCGAAGAGAGGAAGCGCCAACATGGATCTGTGAATCTGAAGGATCTGGATAGATTCTGTGTGGAGGAATGGTCTCTGATCTCTTGTCAGGTGTTCTCCAAACTCATCAGGCATTATATAAGAAAACTCAGAGCTGTTATCTTAGAGAAAAACATTTATTTCACAATGCAATTTTCCCCCCACTTTCAATTGTTTTTCTTCAATGAAAGGTTATAATTTTGTGAATTTTTTTAATGAAAGATCAAAAGGATAAACAATGCAGATTTATTTTTACAGACGCCTTTGCTCATATTTACCAAGGATGCCAATATTAGTGGAGGGCACTGTATATAATTGCAAATGTATAGTCCACAAAAACAAAATCATCGGATTTGTATGAGAGAGACAAAGAAAAGGAAAGTTCAATCTGGATGTGCAGACAGAATCGGAGAGCGAATGAGGTAATAGGAGAGAGAGTGAGAGAGGGACAGTAGTAGGTTAAGTTAGACGAGTGTCTTTGATCTCTGATTCCAGCACACAGAGCACGGAAATGAAACCCCAGGCCCTTCCATCCCCATTTCTGTTATGTGGGCAAAAATAAAGCAAGCACAAATTTCAAATTAACTTCAAAAATAATGAACTTCTGGGACCCTTGCAATTCACACAAGTGAAGTATGTCCCTGATTGCTTGCAGTTGCAGGAATCATTACATTGCCTCAAATTTCATTTCATCACATTGTTGATTTAATTATTTGATGTAAGCTAGACATGTTAAAGAATCATTTCAATTACAAAAAAAAAGAAGTATTTGATGTGGGCCAGACATAGTTGACGTGGAATTTAAATGAAAAAATACCATCATCAATTTACTAAAGTTTTGAAATAATAACCAACATATAAGATTGCATCATTTGGATGATTTTTTCCCCTTTAATATATTATGTGCTAATTTGGCTCGTAAAAGAATATTATCTGCAGCATCACACTACACTTCAATCATGACAACTCTTGGAATAGTTTTAGCATGTTATTGAATATAGCAATTTTAATGTTTTTGGTCTTGACGGACTACTGTAGATCTGCTGCTGCTGCTGAGCAATTATGGACTTGCTACTGCTAATAGATACACAGACACACTGCTGTGAACATGCAAGATGTGCAGCTGATGCATAAATAGACACACATGAATCCCGTAGCAGATCTAGGCAGGTGGAGCTGGAGGAGGTGGAGGGGTTCAGAGGAACTCGGATAGCACTGCAGTTCTAGCTAACAGCAAACAATGAACCAGACTATTTATATGTTGAGCAAGCAATCTCATTTCCATTCTAACTCTATAACTTGATTCTGCTTCTCTGTTTGTGATCAGGGGCCTCATTTATAAAACTTTGCGTAGGATTTGCGTCAGAAGTGGCGTACAGATGAAACATAGGACGTGCGTACGCACAGAAATATTTGAAGAGCTCTTTTCCAAAACGCGATAAACGCCATTTAAAAAAAAAATGAGTTCATCATGTCATTTTGCTGTGTACTGAACCTATTCACTGCTCCATCAACATTTCATGCCAAATCGCTATATTTCCTTGTTTAAAATGTACTGCAAGATGCTGTTTCTTTCCAAAGCGCGATAAACGCCAAACCTAATTTTAGCCAAAACACGATATATCCTCTCGACGAATCAGAATTCGATGAGCGTACTACGTAATCCAACAGGGCGGCACTCTGAACAGCTGTTTGTTTACGTTCATTCATTAAAATGAGTGCTTTAAACTCTGATAACACCTTTGATGGCCTTGATGAGCAAGTGAGACCTACACCTGGGGGTAGAAAACGCCGACTGGACAAAGAAAATCACAAAAAACAACAAAAAAAGAAGTTTCGTCACTCAGGTAGCGCGTTGATAACAACAGTGGGATATCAACACAAAGCTGCTGGCAAAGGTTTCTGTCAGGCCGAGAGGCTGTCGCCGGACGATCTGAGGATACATTTCAATTATTTTTATGAAAAACCAAACAAGGTTGACCAGGATCACGCCATACTACATCTCATGGACTTCACGCAAGTGACAAGGAAGCGTCCGAAAGTCCAGGACCATAAGCACGCTAGCATTCGCATTTCGCTCGCACACACACACTCGCATTCACACGCACACACACACACACACACACACACACACACTCGCATTCACACGCACACTCGCATTCACACACGCATACACTCACTCACTCACTCTCACACACACTCGCATTCACTCTCACACACACACACACACACACACACACACACACACACTCACTCACTCACTCTCACACACACTCGCATTCACTCACGCTCACTCTCACACACACTATGTGATTTAAAAAAATGTATAGCAGACAATGGTCCTACTGTTTTACAGGTTAGACACTTTACTGTATGCACTATTAAATGCATTGTTGAATATTGAATATAATAATTTGTTTTTTTTTCATGCATATGTAGTGGACAAGTTGGTCCTATTTGTTACAGGTTTTACACTTTACTAAAAATGACTGTATTTTTATGTGTAGGCTATTATATGTTTTATCTCCCTAATTATCAATCTGTCTATCTAATTGCATCTATATCTGCTCCGCCAGACGGACACATTGACGAGAATATCAGTTTTGTAGGCTACATTATTTCGTTCTGTTTACCATATTATTTATGAGGATGAATTGCATAACATGGCAATATTATTGCAGAACATATTTCACTTTTCTTTTTGCAAATATGTGTTAATTTGCATTTCTGTTGTAATTTTAGTTTGTTTTACACTGCAGATCGATCAAACGAGTGTTCGTGTAGGCTGTTAATTGTAAGACTTGCTTTGTGAAGTCTTCATGTTATTTATGAGAGGCAGTATAGCCATTTCTTTTACACAACGTTCTACAGTTTCACGTGTTTCTTCCATCTGCCGACGGTGTCGCCATTTCTCATTTCACTCGTTTTTGTGCGTACGCTTGGGTCAGAGCTTGCGTGATGGACCGCACATTTTCCCGTCAAGTTTGCTTTTTATAAATACCAATTATTGCGTAGAGAGCGGCGTACGCCTTCTTTTGTGCGTACGCAACGTTTATAAATGAGGCCCCATTTAACCTCTGGGAAAGTTTTCAGTGATCCAGTAATCGAATTCACTCAAACAGTCCAAAACAGAGCTAATGTAAAGACTGCCACGCTGATTACATCCGTCGTATTCTGCAATTGTTTTTGGGTGACGCACAGGAGTCGTACAGTAAGCCTGTGAGAGTCTGTTATATTAATACACGAAGAACAAACCGCGTATGTGCACTCTCTAGATCACTGGTCGCACGCTGCATTCACATTTCAGTACATTCGTGTTTCCACACACACACTCAGGAAGGATAATGTTTTGCAATCTTTGAAGCTTGCAGAAAATACAGTTTTCAGATTTTTTACTTTGCTGGAGATAGCAAATGATGACAAAATTAACGTGTTTAATGAGATAAATGGTGTATGCTTAATTTCACTATAAGTGTGCGATTAATTGCGATTAATTACAAAATAACAACATGAGTGTGATTAATCGTGATTAAAAAATGTAATCGATTGACAGCCCTAATATGAAAAAATATATAAATGGTTAAAACTGAGTTCAAATATTTTTCTCTATATGCATGAACCAGCTCTGAGTAACTAACGCTTTTTGAATGGTTCACATGGTAATGTGGCACCTGTTTGCAGGCTAATCTGTGAATTTTGGGTGTGATTTTTTTATTCCTGTCTCCTCACACTCAACCCATTAATATCAGAGGATGCTATATGAGGATTTACAGGTATCAGTAAACAGCAAGAAAAATTTGATAAATAATACGGAAACAAAGGCAAAATAAAGAGTGACCAATAAAAGTCTAGAAGCCGGAGGTGGTACAGTATATATATATTATAGTTCAGTTACTACAAGCATCACATCACAACACAAAATATCTTCCTCTGACATACAGAAACAAGACAATACTGGCACCATCTCATCAATCAAATCCTGCTATCAGTGGGATATAGAAAAACTGTTTCAGTCAAAAGCATTTTAGCACGCTTTCCTCTCTTTTACACTGTAATGATGTTCATTCCACTGCACTGGCTCAGACTCATGGAAACCGGTAAAACAGGAATAAAAGATGTGTTACTGATATATTAGTGTACAATTAATTTGGTATTGATTACATGTAGGACTGGGCATTCATATACTGTGCGACAGTAGAAATGTCAACCAATGTTGGATGCTTCAAAATTAAGACAATTTAATAATATTATGTGAGATTTAATTTTGTTTGTGTTAAACAATGTAAAGCTGTTTTTGCACTGATGCCATACTAATTTTATTCATTTATCATATTTAATATTTTAGTTTGCACTCATTCAATTCTAAATTAAATTAAAAAACGTATTTTTATGTAGAAATTAAATACATGTTAACACTTTAGTTTAGGGTCCAATTCTCACTGTCAACTAGTTGCTTATTAGCATGCATATTACTAGGATATTTAGGCTGTTTATTAGTACTTATAAAGCACACATTAATGCCTTATTCTGCATGACCATATTCTACATCCCTTAATCCTACCCAATACTTAAACTTAACAACTACATTACTAACAATTAATAAGCAGTATTTAGGAGTTTATTGAGGCAAAAGTCGTAGTTAATAGTTAGTTTTACCAAATACTTTTACAAATACAGTATATAGAGATTTTATACACAGTGTATAAATATATATATATATATATATATATATATATATATATATATATATATATATATATATATATATAATTTTTTTTTTTTTTTTTTTTTTTTTTTACACAATGCAACACTGGTTTTGCACTGATGCCAGACTTATTAACTAATTAACCAAATACTGAAACGTCAATAGATTTAGTGTCTTAAAACACCAAACACATCTGAAAATGTTGCCCAATTTAACTTTTATATAAAAGAAACTAAATTGAATCACCAGCAACATATTGCACTTCCTCTGTGCATATGTTGTGTCACATTCTCACAAAATTCTTCCCCATTCCCTGTTCCCGTGAAATGCATCATTTCCCGGCCGAATGCGTGAGAGAGCGTTTACATGAAGAGGGAGAGCTGGGTAATCAGTGCCTTTGAAGAGAAGATAGCAGTGAGGTTTCCGAGGGCAGCGTGCCAGCCGTTCTCTCACTCCCTTCCCCCCCCATGTCCTTTAAAGAGACGTCCCCCGAGAGGGGCCGAGCACCGCAGGAGGATATTGCCTCAAACATCAGCAGGGGTCCCCGCCTCTCTCTTATTAGTCTCCAGTCTACCGTCCCTTCACATAAATATGCCAAGAAGCTCCATCCATTTTTCACTCCCGGTGTCAGTGTGACGCCCGCCATGAGCAGAATCACACAGATTACAACATAGAGTGCTTCCACCAACGACGAGATCAAATGAGGCATGTTTATTTATTACATTAGTATTAATGGATTTCAAAAGCCACAATTACGAGGGGCGCTTTAACCCGTATTTACTTTGGAAAGAGAGATTCTTGTATTCCAATCAAAATGCACCCGCACTCTCGTACACAAGTGTCATTGTGAAGTGTCTGTTGGATTAGGCTAGAATTACACTCCAATATGCCAAATACAAACCAATTACTGAAACGAGGAAACGTGATTGGAAGATCAGTGAGATCAGCGAGACTGTATCGACCCTGTTTGAGGGCCACGGGGGCCTGGAAATGTCCATTCCCTAAATCCTGGTTTGTGTAAAAGTGACGTCACTGCGGTGTGAATCGCCTCCGCAATGTTCTGTATCACACGACTTTTCATTTTCATTAGATAAATTTGTTATAAAAAAAAGTTATGCTGAGCACTTTGAGTAGAAGTACACTGGTCTAGGACTTACTTTTTCACAAAATTACAAAGAAATGGCAAGTAAGGCATTTAATGAAATTTCACATTTTGAAGTAGAAAGACTGAAATAGTATTTTCTTGTAATGTCTCCAATAATACATTTTCATTTATTTACAACAATTTTTAAAATGTACTGCAAATAATGTTAAAAACATTTGCCCATACTGTGAATTTGCCTCTTAAGCCCCGTTTCCACCTAAATTACTCGGAAAACAATTTGTCCCAGGATCTTTTTTCCCTCCAGACCTGCTGCTGTCTGCGTTTCCATCCCGGTTTAAAGTACCGTAAAGATTAGTCCGGAGCCCACTGGATTTCGTCCTCTGCAAATAAACTTAATGAAGCCTGAACTTTGGTCCAAAATCGGTCCATAGGTCATATTTTTTAAAACTCCATTGTTGATTTGAATAGCAAACGACTTTTCCTGCACGCACCACAACTGACTTTAAAGGGTTAGTTCACCCAAAAATGAAAATTAGCCCATGATTAACTCACCCTCAAGTCATCCTAGGTGTATATGACATTCTTCTTTCAGACGGAAAAAAATGTAACTGGTGTGCAATGTCGTCAGACGTAGCATAAGCATTTTGAACTGCGAGAGGCACTACACTTTTTCCGAATATGGAAGGCGATCTGGTGGAAGGTAGATAATTTACTTTATAAAGTTTTAAATATGGACTTTAAAAACTAAGTAACAATTCACTGCCATTATAATGCTTGGAAGAGCCAGCACATTTTCAAGTATTGTCATATACACCTAGGATGATTTTTTTGGGTGAATTAACCCTTTAAGGTTGAAATAAAATGCTGGGTGAGCTCAACCAATCAGCATGTTCAGTGCCCAAGTCCCACCCCCGAAAGTTTCTAAACTTTGAAAAAGTACTACCTCGCAAGCAGGGCCGTTTTGAGGGGAAAATCTTTACCCGTAACTTTATTTAGACTCCGGTTCCTGCAATCGAAACACACCAAATACCACCCCAAAGTCTCTAGTTCCTGGGGAAAGTTCCCGCAGTGGAAACGCGGCTTACGTTAATTGGAAAGTGTATAAAAATGGAATCTGGGTGAGTACAACGTCAGCAATATGCAAGGATTTCTTATGACTATGAAATGTTCAGCTCAACTTGTGCTTGAAAAGTTGGTTCCGATCAATCTGCTTGATCACCTGCATTTTCAGAATTTTCGGGCTCGAACTGATACTGTAAAACAGACAAAATTATTAACTGTGTGTTCACAATTACTTAGAAGCCTAGGAAACAGAAGCTTGCGATTATAGCAAGGGCCGTTACATTTCCGACACACGCTCGAGGTGTTTGGCCAATCACAGTGCACTGGGTCAGCTGGCCAATCACAGCACTCTGGGCTTTTCGGAAGGAGGAGTTTCAGAGAGACTGGGAATAGAGGAGCTACAATAATGCATTCTTATTCTATAACACTGAATAAACAAACTTATTAACTTTTTTTAAATAGGATCATGTGACACCTTTAACAAATTGTTAAAAGCATAAGTGCATTAGGTCTTTGGCTTTAGTCCATCTTCCGCATACCAATGAACAATTCATTAGGTGTAGGGGTTGAACGTCTACGTCGACTAGTCGCTGATGGCGTCATTAATGAACATATAAGCCTGAACCTCGATCTGAGACTCGAATGCGGGTCGCCTTGTGCACAGCTGCGGCATATGACACAGCGCTGCCCACAGGCTATTGCTCCTATAACAGCTTATTTTGATCAGTTCTTTAGTCTTTGGGTCGTTAGCCTATATTTCTCACAGATTTCTGCTCGCTCTATATCAGATACATATAAAGTAGCACAGTAAAGACCTCTCATAAATCAAAGCCTGCTATCAGTGAGAAGTACTCTCTCTACTAATAGTGAAGCTGTGGGTTTTAGTTACTAAGGAATACATATAGAACATTTCAGTTTCTAAGCTATTTAACTACAACACAACGCTGACAATACATTTCTGCGCTCCTGAATGTTTCTGTGTGTGCGCGATCTGTGCGTGATGTGCTGTCTGTCTGTGTGTGCGCCTTACAATACAGCAGCGCATTTAGAACGGCGATTAACTTGCGTGTACAGGTCCAGATGGTAAAATCAAACATATCTAGTGGAGCGCTCTCAAAATATGCATTTATTTGTCATTTTAACTGTTGGAAATGGAATGCAAAAGTAGACTTCAAAGATTTCTTATTCTGTTGTGCCCTCTATAGGCCACGATCGGCGTCAAGTCGACGTCGAGCTTAAAGTGTCATGGCAGAGCATTAAAGTTGACTAGTCTGTGCAACCCTTAATTAGTTGTTAAAGGTGGGGTAAGTGGTATTTCAAAAATGCTTTAGAAAATTGTCTCGGGCCGAGTACCAAAACAAACTTATAGCCAATCAGCAGTAAGGGGCGTGTCTATTAACGACAGGGAGAAGAGAGCGCTCAGTGCACGCCATTATTCAAAAGACACGACACAGGACGGACAATAGCCGAGCGACGACAGAAAGAGAGAGATGGCAGATAAAAAACGAATGTGGAAGATGTCTGTGGAACAAAAGAAGGAGAAGCTTTCCAGCGCCGGAGAGAACTCAAGGAGCGAAGGCCGAGGTTGCTTTATTTCTTCTCGATAGGCGAGTAACATTGATTTTGTTTTGTTTCACAGAACTAATATATGCTGGCTTTTGCTTGAATATGATCATGTGTCATGTTTAATTTCCACACCGTATAAGCCTGGAGCGTTGGTTCCTCTTTTTGTAATATGATCGTTAGTTGAACTGTCGTGCTCGTTCTATCGAGTTGTTCATGAGAACTGTGTTTATGTTTTGGCGATGTAAGGGATGACTTTTTCACTGAACATTCGACCGGGATTACCATAGTAACACACATTGCTTTCACTTATTAATGACATCACATCCTCGGCCGGCTGGCACAGCAGATTCTGCCATAGTCGTTGCCTGGGTTACGTGTGTGTGGGGCGGAGCTATCAAAATAGGGGCGTGTTTGTTTTTGTGATTTGGAATCAACATCGGTTACCAGAAAGCACTTACCCCACCTTTCATATACAGTATATTATATTTAATTGGGTATTAATAATATTATTAAGCATAAATGCCTCTAGAAATTAATTTGACAGTGGATTTGGCGCAATTCGATTTAAGTGCAGTTCGCATTGCAGTTGTTTCCGAAATCCGAATGTATCTAGATAAATTCTCACCAAACAAGGTCATTAAAGATCAATGCAGCCCACCAGCACTTACCCCCGACTGTGTTTGAGAACACTTCCAATGTCTTTCAACAGATGGACAGCCTACTGAGATTTTCAGTACTCTTGTTTACACCGTTTACATGAGATCTGCGAGGCCTTATAGTGAGGTGAGGCTGTCGAACGGGCTGTGAAGCACATGACATTTATTTTGGGTGGAAAAAAACATTCCAAATGTGTCCAAGAACACAAAGAATTGTTTTAATGAGAAGAAACCCAGAGTCGACGCTCTAAATTAGACTATAAAAGTTGAGCTGTCGGCCTCAATCAATGCGTTTAAGATGACATTGTACAAACGCTTCCTCTCTGGCATGCATTCAGTCGCAAAACCCGAAGTCTCACTCGACTGAAGCAAAATATGTAATTGGTGTTCAATTCAAAATCAGATTTTTAGCTTAAAAAAAAAAAAAAAAAAGCAAGCAGATATAAATAAGCAGGTGTAAATGATTTTTTTTGGGCAAAAAATGGTTTGACAGTGAAATATTCAAAGGCTAAAACACAATCCAGCTCATTGTTCATGCTAAAACTGACAACTTGATGTCGAAATGTGTCCTGACGTGTGTTTTTAAAGCGGTAATACCATCAGATTACAGTGTTTAGGGTGCAGCCGCTGCTGTCTTACCGCAGTTTTTTTCCACCTGTCGAAGCGTTTCCTCCGCACTGCACTGACCTACCTTGCCACAATTAAAACCATGTGAGTTGGCAATAAAAAAACCTCTATTATATTCTGGAAAAATCCCAGCAGAAACGAATATATCATGTTTGACTAGGGCGCTGGTGTTCTCTGAAGCGACCGGAATGCATTTGATCCTGAAACCCGTGCCAGAACAAATGGTAAAATCCTCAACTCCACACTCACGCACAGCCCTGTCCTTCGAGCCATCAAGCCTGCTGTTGAATTTTCAAACAGCCAGATTTCAATAGGCAGAAAATGGCATACACATTCACTCATGCCATACCGATGGTATATAATGTGTACTTCTTCTGCTTGACTGAGACATAATAAACCTAAAAAGGAAAATCATTGAAAGTAAAGAGAACCTTTATGCTTGAAGCAATGACAAATACAGTTTTGTTTCCTTAAGCACTTAAGTCTGTCTTAATAAAAAGGAATTAACTCTTAATTAAAGGATTGGGTTTTATCTCACGTTAATTAACTGATTTAAGGAGACATCTTGAATAAAGACAAGTCCAGGACTTTGAAATCTCAAGTCAGATCTGTATAATCACAAACGTTACTTCACAAGGGTTTGATTCTTTGAAACGGGGGACAAAATGTTCGTATTCTCAGAGGGCAAAGCAGCAGGCTGTGGGTTTGAATCGCTAATCGAGCAAGTGGCATAATAGCAGGAGAGGCTGATGGAAGCACTCCAATCAGTGTGAAATAACCAGGCTCCTAAACATGTCTGGAAAGGTGCAGTGACCCTGAATGCCCACAAATGGGTCAATTCCAATTGGAATGGACTAAGCTAATATGCAGTACTACTCCCTTGAGAAGGGTGTTAAACCCCTATCTTATATGTCAAACACTTTAAACATCCCACGCAGTTGGATTACAGACCACTCTCTCTATCTAGCATAATTATACAATCAAAATGGCTATATTGTTTGACCAACAAATCCTTGCAAAATGTATATATATATATATATATATATATATATATATATATATATATATATATATATATATATATATATATATATATATATATATATATATATATATATATATATATATATATATATATAGAAGAGGGGTTTTTTTATCCAAAAGTGGCCTTTTTTCAGTCCCATTTCCATTTTGTATTTAATTATGAGGTTCAAATACTTTATTTTGGTGACTTTTTATGCACTAATTTGTGCTGGATTATCTTGTCAGCCGGTTTCTTAACAGGCTATTTTCTGTGCATCAAAAAAAAGCATGCTTATTTATTGCAATGTTGTCAAATCATGTAGCCTACCACCTTTTTCAGTCCAAACACACACTGTGGAGTGTATATTAGTGTATATTGTTTGGCATGTATAACCAAAACTTGCCCACAATGTTCAAATGACAATTTCACATGACAGAACTATTGAGCTAACATGTTTTTGTTTCATGTTGTGAAACTTGAAATTGTGAAGAAGTCACTCAATTAACATTCGTATGATCACTAATTGGTCAGCAAACAAAGGTTCTTTATTTATTAATAAAGCGTGCACACACACTAGCTAGTCAGGGGATGTTCAGAGGGTATGCTCCCCCGAGAAAATGTTGATTTCTCTGATCTAATTATGTGCATTTTAACACGTTTGAAGGCCAAAAAAGGAAATAGCTTTAAAACCAAGTCAGTAGATTATTTGTCAATTCCTGCTCTCTCCTCATTTCCATCACTCTTTATTTTTCTTTCATTCATATCTTGCCCTGTCTCTTCCCCTCCTAAAGTCAAGAAAGTAAACATAGGGTCAATTTATATTTAGAAAATTTTTGATTAATCACTTTCTAAGACAAGTTAATTTACTGAAGGCTACGAACGCTAGTTAAAAATATTAAAATATTTTTCACATTATGTACACTTTCATTATTAATCTTGCCTTATATGAAGAAAGCTTCGTTAATGTTTCTTGTCCTCTCACATTGACAGAATATTTTAACATTTCAATCCCAAAACAGCTGCCAAATATGAAATGTTTAGTTTAGCTACTTACATCTTATCTCACACTTTAGGACCGTTTACTGATGCGTCACGCTGGAATTTTTGCTCAGCACCTTCAGTGAACATAAAGCCCGCTTACTTTGTTTTGATTAGTCATCTTAATTATTTTGACAATGACGAGCGAGCATTGACAGACCACAGGCAGCTGAGATGAGAAGATCTTGGTGCTTTGCAATATCTTTGCTGCATTAAAGTAGTGTTAATACTATATTAGGCAATTATTTCACAACATTTATTATATAGCCTACAAATCAGAAAAATACAAAGGTCCGGATTCAAATTATTGGCCGTCATTATTTAAAAGAACACTTGTTTATTACAACAACAAAAAAAACAGACTTAAATTCTGGACCTTTGGCAGTCAGAGGGGGTCCCCCATGCCCTCCCCTGCCTATATCATGCATATCATGATGGTCAACTAGTCCCCCAATTGTCCAACAACAAATTAGCCACCTACTGTATACATTTCTGTCATGAAAACCCTTGGAGTGTTTGGCATGGTAATGGATATGACATTGTTGTTTGGTCTTGGTGGAATAGATCTGCTGTTATTGTTGCTGATGCTGCAGAGAAAGTATGAGACTTTCTACTGCCAATACATACACAACATGCTGCTGTGAGAAAGTAAGACATGCTGCTGCTGTACAATATAGCGTACATGAATTACCAGTAGCAGATCAATACAGGTGGAGCTGGGGATGGTGGAGGGTTTCTGAAAGTGCACTGCAAACTGCTACAGCAAATGCTACTCGAGTATTTGAAGGTTGAGCTGCGAGCTCATTGGCTACAGACAGACAGACAGACAGACAGACAGACAGACAGACAGACAGACAGACAGACAGACAGACAGACAGACAGACAGACAGACAGACAGACAGACAGACAGACAGACAGACAGACAGACAGACAGACAGACAGACAGACAGACAGACAGACAGACAGACAGATAGATAGATAGATAGATAGATAGATAGATAGATAGATAGATAGATAGATAGATAGATAGATAGATAGATAGATAGATAGATAGATAGATAGATAGATAGATAGATAGATAGATAGATAGATAGATAGATAGATAGATAGATGATAGTCATTCAGGGGATCCTACAATAAAAAATAAAAAAAAACCAAGCAAAAAAAACAAAACATTACAAAGCTGCCAGGACTAAAGAAGAAACGTAAGGATAGAATCATATGCAAGGCAAGAGGGAAAAGGGGAGATGATTGGCAAAGGATTATTGGATCAGATAGGCCGTGTCAACAGATAGTCCCGGAGAGTGGCTCTGATAAAGCCTCGCTCCTCTCGGGCCAGCAGTGCTTAAAGGTCACGGTTCTGTGGTAAGGTACAGCCACAGACCCCGGTTCTGCCTGTGAGCAGCTAACGGCCTGCCAAGTCCTTTGACCCCAAGGGCTCTGTGTGCCAAAACTTGATAGTGTCACTAATCTTCAGATAATGGCTCTCCGGTCACCTCATTGATGGAAAGAAAAGAGTCCGTGACTGTGCTTGTCACAAGAGGAATGGTGACAGCACACGTCGAGAACAAAAGACTCAGGAGAGGGAAATTTTGCTCTGCCGTATATCGTTCAACTTCATTGTTGTCATGAAGAGATCTTTGAGTAGCTTTGGTTTTCCTGTACACGGTTTGTTATTATAGGCAGTAACATTTTTGTCTTTTCATTCTCAACAGCAACTCAAAGGACAGCTACAGTTGTTGAGTTCCTGCTGTACAACACGGGTAACAAAGCATTTAATTTTCTTTCATATGGTTTTGAATGTCTTTGAAAAGAAAAGTCCAGGGCAAATGGTTTTGAGGGAATATACAACTGCCTGTGACAATTCATTTTTTTCAAAGCCTTTTTTTGTGGAACACAAATCATTTAAAATCATGGCTAACAATTTCAGTGTTATTATCTGAACTTAAGTGCAAATTATATGGACCACTTTTACTCTACTTTTTGTCATTTTAAAGCTTGACAGCCCCAGCCATGATTCATTTCAAGTCCCCCTGTGGTGAAAATCAAGGTTTTAATGTTGTTTATATGTCCATGTGGTATTTTTAATATGCTTTAAGACAAATCATGTGCAAATTCATAAGTCAATATATTGCTGAGTATTTTCTCCTTAAAAACGCAATGAACCAAACAGTCTCAAAAGCACGGTTTGAAATGGTTGTTTCTGACGTCACAAACTACCTTGTAACCAATCACGTCAATATGTGGGCGGGCTTAAGCATATCATTAACTATTCTCTGAAGCAGGGGAGTCTCAAGCGAAGCAAGTTATCCCGTTATATTTTTCTGTTGATATGAGACATTGGGTAGATTTAGCAATATAACAGGTGAATTATGATGTATATTACCATGTAATGATGAACTATATGCCTTTCTCCACTGATGTTCTATGATGTTCAGAGTGTTTCTAAGGATACTGACTGATACTGAAGGCAAACGGGAACATGGTTTGTATAACATTAGCAACACATTATTAGCTGTATAATAATGTAATCAAGCAAAAGGATAATCATATTAATTACTGTTATGTGTCTGACGTTGTAAAGAGCACCATTGTGCAGCGTAAATTGGCGACTGTATTTCTGAGGTCATGTGAGTGAGTGGGGGCGGGGCTAATTTCCATATTCATGAATCCGTGTATACTAAATGAAGCAAGGGTGTAGTTGCATTCAAGATATTTTAAGGCACAAAAAAACTTTTTTTCACAGGAAAAAAAACCTTTAAATATGTAATTTCGATGATCAGAGATGAGTTTTAAGGGATACAGTTATTGACTACAGGGAGACTTTAAGAAAAGGAAATGCTCCGACATTCACCTTCTGTGTTTATAACATTTTGTAATGAGTCCCTTTTTTGACCACACAACCAGTCCATCTCTTGAAAACAAAGGGATGAAATATAAACCCAGTACCCTTGTTTTATAATAATGACTCTAGCAGGATATGTTCCCATCCCTTCATCTCCAAATAAAAATGGCCAATAGGACAGTTTCTTTTCCACATGTGGCCGAACACATTTTACTGCTTGCACTGAACGTTACCCAGTTTATTACCCAGGAGCCTTAGCAAATAAAAGCACAGATCTGCAATTATTTTCAGGGGCTGCTTAACAGTATTGTTTTATTGTGCTATTAGCACATGCCTTGTTGGCAGCCAACTCTTGTTTCTCTCGCCCTTTGTCTTTTTTCTTAGTGATTTTTTCTGGTGACCTTTCAGAGTTCTGTGTTCATGCTACAGAGGGGTCCTAATAACAGTCATCTGGCATCACACACAGAGCAGGAGAGTTTGTTGGAAACTGGAGAAGTTGTCAGTCTAGAGGGTAATGTCCACCACATGGGGTAAGGAAAGCTGTTGAAGAGGAAATTGTGTGTCACCGCTGGGAGTTTGAAGTTGACTGTTCGAGCCAGGCAGAAAAAAAAAAAAAAAAAAAAAAAAGCCCAGTGGAGCCACATTGGATTCATTTGGCATAAACGCTTTTTTGATTTTTTGGCTCGCGCTTCCCTATTGGCAAAGACAATGAAGGCTGGTACATAAAGCGAGCCATATGAGCGGGCGAATGTGAAACCTTTCACACAGAGGTGCATTATTCATGACATTGGATAAACTGCTTGGATTATTTTTCATTTATTTTCCCTAGTAGTGCTGGCAGAAATTGAATCTTAAGTAAGTGGTTTTATTCAGATCGGTTTATATACCACCAGCAATAACAACAACAAAAATGTTCAAACTAAAAGTAATAAATGTTTGGGCATTAGGGTTACTGCTATTTCATTACAATGACATAAAATGATCAATCAAGAGACTGATATGACTTTACTGCTGCATTATGGGGCTTACATACTCAGAGAAGGCCTAAAGTGCACAAACACAGTTTATCTAATAGGAACTAAATAAAGTACAATAAAATATAATTGGGGATTTCTTGACCCACTAGCATATTCTGTACATATCCAGTGAAAATATTCATAATAAAAATGATTATGTGTACCACTCTGCATTCTCAACCTTTCAAGTTACAGTTTTCCAGGTGCAAAACATGATTTGTGCACTTCATCGAACCTGATAAAGACGCAAACGTTTAGTTGCACCTTTGATTAAGTGAATGCTTGCTGAATATTTAAGGATATTCAAAAAGAAAAACAAACATGATAATATATCTGCATTTAAGCGGCATTATTATCAGTGCATTCTTACAACAATCTTAGTTAACACTTTAATTCACTGTCCTTGTTACGCATGTTACATGTACTTACTATAGTAATAACAGTAAATTATGGGTAATTACCCTAAACCATAACCCTATTGTAAGAACATGTAGTTAATGAATATTACTCAGTTCTTAAATGTAGAAAAATACACTGTAATAAGGAAGCTTAAATATCAAATATAACCCAATCTTACTGTTGAGTTTACTTAATGTTTGAGTAAATACACAGACATGTTGGGTTTCTATGTTTTATGGGGACTTTCCATGGACATAATGATTTCTTTATTGTACAAACTGTATGTTCTATCCCCCTACACTAACCCTACTCATCAAACGAAACTTCCTGCATTTTTACATTTTCAAAAAATTCACTTAATGAATTATGAGCTGTTTTCTCATGGGGACCAAAAAAATTTCCCCACCAGGACCAGGATTTTGGATATTGCTATCTCTGTGGCCGTTTACCTGAACCACACACACACACACACACACACACACACACACACAGTTACAATCAACAAAAAACAAGGCAAAATCAATACTTGTTGGTACAATTCCATCATTAGTTGCCACTAACTAAAAATATAGCAATAATTTCTGCCTGACTGAGAGTTTTGTCTCCTTAGGTTGCTCAGACATGGTGGATGTGCTTGTGAATAGGCAATTAAACCACAAAACACCACCCAAGGGTAATTTTTCTTTGGAAAACTTGCATTCATTTACACGTTTGACTCACTTTTTTTTTTGACACACAGCTAAAGCTACTTTGTGTATCCAGAATGAAAAAAAGAAAAAATACTTTAAGCCTTATACTGCTATTGGCAAAGAAATCGCTCCTCTCACACAGCGCTGCAAATAGAGACCGATGATTATATACATAAATACATACACATATACATTTTAACCAGCAACAAGAGGCCGTCCCTGTGAATACACACTATAATAATAAAACACTCATTCTATAAAAAACTCCCATAGGGAGAGAAAAGGAGGGTACAGAGCACAACGATGAGATAAGATGAAAACAGACTGTTTTATCAGGAGGGAAAGTGAAGACAAAAAAGAGATTAGAATAATGGGTGAGACCCTCCAAATTTAACTGTACAGGAACTGATAATCCACCACAAAGCTCTTGACACAAAACTGAGCTGTGTGTGTGTGTGTGTGTGTGTGTGGTTGCAGATGTTTTTCTATCCCGGTGGGGACTTCAACCTGAATGCACACTGACTCATTATAATGACTCATGACTTATAAATCATACAGAATGAGTGAAAATGTAAAAATGCAGTGTGTGTGTGTGTGTGTGTGTGTGTGTGTGTGTGTGTGTGTGTGTGTGTGTGTGTGTGTGTGTGTGTGTGTGTGTGTGTGTGTGTGTGTGTGTGTGTGTGTGTGTGTGAGAGAGACAGTATGTGTGTGTATGTATATCAGTTAGATAGATCAGACACTAGATACATAAGCAGTGCATTGAAATATCATCAAAACATCAATTAAAATTGTAAGTATATTCAAAAGGTTTGGGTAAGTAAGTTTTATTTGAAAGAAATTAATACTTTTAATCAAGGATAAATTAAATTAATCAAAAGTCACAGTAAAGACATTTAATGTTACAAAGG
The DNA here is from genome assembly GCF_949357685.1 of Gobio gobio. NCBI lineage: Eukaryota > Metazoa > Chordata > Actinopteri > Cypriniformes > Gobionidae > Gobio > Gobio gobio. The sequence goes on along the minus strand of NC_137109.1, from coordinate 18,795,550 downwards.
ATTTTAATTTATATGACGGTGAATATGAGTTCATTTGCTGTTGAACTTTAATCCAATTTTTTTATTTTTATGATTTACATTTTTTTTTTTAAATGTGGCAAAAAAATTAATTTGCTTCATTTACATATGGAAATTTAACAAGGGCAACTCCAATCATCAAATTTATAACTTGTGCCCTAATAGCATCTTTAACAGAACATAAATACGTATAATATTAGATATATGTTGCTTTGTTTAAATAGTTTCTAAATGACTCAGACATTAATAACCCATGAATGTACAATATGAATGTAGCACCCTGCACCCAACCATCATTAAACCAGCTTTATAAGTCAATGCACACAGAAGCGTGTCTAAATTCAAACTCAGATCTGGTGTATAATTTCTTGCCTCTTTTCAGCATGTCTCACTGTTTCGTCTAGCTTACATTCAGACCCTCTATTAATTTTCCGGTTGCTAAAACACACATCTCCCCAGTTCGTTTATCACAAGCAGACGGTGGGATTACAATATGTTTAATACGTGGATTTCACGCAAATCCGGTGGTCTTGAGTGGAGCCCTCGGACCCGCAATCCTCACTGTCAGTAAAGGGGCAGGAACATGAAGTGAGACAAGTGGTTGGAGCAAAGCAAACAAGCCCTCAATGGAGCTCAAGTGTCAAACAGGAAATGGAGGGAGGGTGATGGAGTGCACACGGATAACGGTGAGATAGTCAAGGAAGCAAAAACAGGTGAAGGTGGAAAGATAAATCATGCTTTTCTGACAATTCATTCACATTTTTGAGGGAAGCGACACTATATCGCTTTTGTATTGTGTTGATATGGGTCTTTTTTTTTATTTGCTGGCATTTTTGTTTTACAATTTTAAAGTAAGAACAGAACAAATAAAATGTGTCTTATTGCATCCAAAACCTCAAAACTGCCCACCAAAATGTGTATACATATATATGAGCAATATCACACGAGTAGCAGTGCCGTAGGTCATCACAGTGTGCTGATATACAGCCATATCACACGACTACGAGTGTGATATTGCGTTTATATAACAGTTCGACGGCACAAGTGAGTAAATAAATAAGAAACAGAATGTCTTTATAACCCTATTTTGTGCAGAACGACTTCCTTCCGCCATGGATTCAAATCTCAAGTTGACAGTTTGACAGTTTTACTAATTCTGAAACAACACTTTAGTAACGAAGGAACGTTGAGTCGCTTCATTGTAGAGTAGAGTATTATAAGAGAGAGAGATCGACTAAACGAGTGTATAACCTGCATCTATCTGATATTCTTCTGATCAATCTTAGGGTGTGCTCACACTAGGCGATCTGAACAGTGCCTGGGCGCATTTGACACCCAAAGTCTGGTTCGGTTGACTAGTGTGAGTGCTCTGTACCGTGCCCGAGTGCGGTTCGTTTAGCCGGCCCTGGCCCGCTTGGAAGAGGTGGGCCAGAGCGCAGTTTGGTTGGGCTCGGGCACGGAACAGCTGTGTACTACTGTCGTCATTACGACAGCCAACACCAAACTATTACTACTTGGATACACTTTCGATTAAATCAAGTATATTCAGGTTTATAACGGACAATCACGCTCGGGTACAAGGCAACTGTGCCTAGTGTGTACACCCTTATATTCATAATCACAAAATCAGTTTGAATGTCCGCTGAATTTGTCCTTTTAATAGTTAAGGGGATTTCACATGACAGCACTAGTTAATTTATTTTTAGGTTGTGTCTTATTGTTTTAATAAGACTCATAAAGACGTCTAATGGTGTAATAATGTAACTTTCTGAAGTTGAAGTGGAAATCACAATCACTAACGGACCCTTTCTCAGTACCAAATACTGCAAGTTATTCATAGAATATTACTTATTGATCAATCATATTTAAATAAACAATATTAACCATTATGAAAGCATAAGAATTTTGTACAATAGGAAAGCAAACAGTTCAGTCAAAAGTACAAAAGCAGCACTAGTTATAGTACAGGATTTCAGTTTAAAAAAATATAAAGTTATGAAACTGCCCCTAGCCAAATCAATCAAGTAATACTGTAGATGAATAAGACCAATAATTACCCATTTGATATACCCAAAATTAATTATACCTCATGTTTAAACACTATCTACATAAGAGCCAGCGGCAAATTCCCGAAGGACTGGCCGAGATGAAGCTGTTCTCTGCGGGTACACGAGCGCTGAGCGGCCGCTGACGGGCTGGAGCTCAATCTCAGAAAACATCTCCAAATTGTCAAATATTTGACAATAAACAAATAAAAAATATTTGACAATATTTGTCTAAATAACTATATCTTGCCTAAAAAACTCTTAAAACTACACTTCGTGACACAACTACAGTAGTATTTATAAAATATGGTAGATTTGCTCAAACGCCATGACAGCTGCCCCAAGTGGAGTGATACAAACGGTGAAACGGTTCCGGTGCTGATACTGTGTGAATATCGCACGACTGGAAAAGAATCTCAGCCAATCAGATTCGAGAACCAGAACAAACTGTTGTATATATATATAGAGCCAATAAAATCGTATTTTACCCGAAACATACGCAAAACTGCTCGCCCAACATTTTGTGTGAACCAATATTCCTCCTTCCATCCCCCGAATCTACCTAACTCCCACCCCCCAAAAATAAATAAATAATAAATAAAAAAATGAAGGAGAAGGGGGAAAAATAGAAGATAATACAATTTCAGTCTCCTGCTGCATTAACTCTTCCTGAGGTTACCATAGCAACGGGCTCTAGGCCCAGACATGGTGATGAGGGTTGGGGTGAGGGGGGGGGGGGGGGGTGTGGAGGCCCCCAAGGACAGATGAGAGAAAAAGAGAGAGAGGCACACAGAGAGTGAGAGTGCTGGTGTTGTAGCCAATCACACCGCTGCCAGCACACTAAGGGTTAAACCATCAGCCGCTGCTCCGCATGCTGATGAGTGCAGTCAGACAAACCTTCAAAGACAGAAGACAAAACACTTTCCCTTCACAAGAATTTGATTTAATCACTCAAAAATGAGACATGCAGGAAAAGGCGTTCTGCTGAAATGATAACCTCATTTTAGAATCCCATCTGAGAATCTCATAAACAAATATTGGCTAATAAACATAAATCCTTCTATTAATCATTCTTGATCATTTTACGCCGTTTCATTTTGAATATACTACACCACAATATGATCTGTTTAGAAAAAGAAAAAAAAAAACATTCCTTGACATTAAAGAAACTCTTTGATTTAAAAATGTATAGAAAATGTTCTGCCTTTGATGAACTCCATTCGAGATGAATTACAGATATGCTCTGAGTTCAATACAGTCAAAGATGCCGAAGAAAATTATGTTGACTATTCCCTTTTTTTTATACAAACAAGCAAAAATGATATATAATTTACAGTACTCATAATGCAAGTCTACGTAGTATATAAATATGGGGCAGACTGCACACTGTTTTCAATATATAAGATTTAGAAATGTTAACCTGAGACTAGTGACCTTGTCTGTGCAAAGTTAGATCCAATTTTCAACTTCTGGCATGGTAAATATGGTAACTTTTGCATGCTACTATCATATATACAGTATACCACAAGATTTACGCCTGCAGTGCATTAGACATTTATCTGCTTAATAATGTACAAAAATGTACAGCACAAATAGCATTTCTGGATGGAAGAACACATTTGGAATCATTTATTGACTTCAGTTGTACGTTCGCAAGTATTCAAAAGTTTGGGATGAGCAAGATTTTTTCATGTTTTTGAAAGAAGTCCCTTATGCTGGTGCTCTTAAACGGCATTTATTTGATAAAAAAGTAATATTATTAGTAGCTGTTTTATATTTTAATGTAAATTATTAATGTAATGGCAAAGCTGACATTACTCCAGTCTTCAGTGTCACATGTCCCTTCCAAAATCATTCTAATATGCTGATTTGCTGCTCAAGAAACATTTCTTACTATTATCAATGTTACAAATATTTATATATAATATTTTTGTATATTATTTAATATTTTGACAAATTTTTTCAGCATTTTTGATGCACAGGACGTATATATAAGATACTTAAAAACACTGTATATGTATATATATATATATATATATATATATATATATATATATATATATATATATATATATATATATATATATATATATATATATATATATATATATATATATATATATATATATATATATATATATATATATATATATATATATATATATATATATGTATACATAGCCTTTCAAATGTTTGGGATCGGTAAGATTTTTAACGTTTCTGCTCACCAAGGCTGCATTTATTTAATTAAAAATACAAAAGTGTATTGTGAAATATTATTACATGTTAAAATAACTGTTTTCTGTTTGAATATATTTTAAAATATAATTTATTCCTGTGGTCAAAGCTGAATTTTCAGCACCATTACTCCAGTCTTCAGTGTCACATGATCTTTCAGAAATCATTCTAGTATGCTAATTTGATGCTCAAGAGTCATTTATTATTAGTAGTAGTAGTATAATTATTATCATTGTTGAAAACAGTTGTGTAATTTCTTTTCCAGGATACTAAGATGAATAGAAAGTTCATAAGAATAGCATTTATCTGAAATAGAAAGCTTTATATGTCACAAACCTTATTTGTAATATATTTCAGTATTCTACAGTATGTGACAGATGCCATTGATACTGCTCAACTTGTACTGAACCCAGAACATTCCTTCAAAATAGAAGAGGCCAATAAAAATAATAAATCCAGCTGAAAACATTTCCCTTCGGCTCCACAATTCTCCTATTGCTTAGTTATGTAGTCATGCAAAAATTTATTTTAATCACAAAACTCGCAAACCTCTGATCTGATCATTGAAATCTAAAATGTTTCCAGCCTCGTTGCCGGCCTGTAAGAATGCCAAACGACATTTCAAACAAAATGAAAATAACACCACTATCTGTTGACTAAAATGCCATATCATTTTAAACACGCGACTCTCACAAAAAAGGCAGGCGCGTTGCAACATTCCTCCTTGAATTCTTTCACTGTGACTGCTTTCCAAAAATTCCTTCTCGGTTTTGAACAGGAAATTCTGATGAATGAACAGGCACCACAAAGCTGCTAATCCCAGAATCCTCTTTCTGAGCATAAACTATCCAACACACTTTCATAGTGTATCTTCTACAGTACATCAATTTGTCATGGCAAAATGGCAGATATTATTGTAAAGTGCACATTTACATGTCATCCAGCAACCACTCCATAAATAACCCTGGGTCATTTCTCAGCTAGACGGATTGCACTTGGCATTAGATCAAGTTACATCAGTTCCAATTGTCACAGTTCATCCATAAGGAAATCGGATATACACCGCGGCATTAAATAAAATTACATGAATATAATCAGATCCAAGACTTGAACTCTCCAGGGAATGGTCAGTCTTTGAGGCACTGCCGTCCAGACACTGAAAAATGCGGCGTGAGGCTGAAATGGATGGGAGCGAGGTGTCGAATGGGCAGGTCAGAGCAGACACACTGCCAGCGAGCTGACAACCAGCGGCACTGCAGCATCCGTCACTAAGCCAATAGGTCAAAGGTCATTCTGTCTCCAGAGGGTCTAATGAGGAAATATGCCAGAGTCCAGAGCACTGGAGCTCTCTTTAACTCACAAACACACACTCGCACACACAGTGACAAAGGTTTAGGCCTCGGGAGCTCGAGGGGTCCGCTTGTAATTAATTGGCAGTAGAGGACATTGAAAAGGCTTCGGTCTGATTATACCCGTTACGGATATCTGGAATTTGATTTCTGTGAGATAATCACAGCATGTGCTTTTTTTGCTCTGCTGATAATAACACACTTCTGTAATTATATGGTATACAACCGGCAAGCTCCTCCAATCAAAGCAAAATGATATTTACTATGAATATTTACTATGAACAGTTACCTTCCAAAACCTAGTGAGCTGCCTACGTGTTCCCAACACAAAGCTGTTTCCAAAATATGAGGCCCGATATAACCAACATTTCGAAATATGAGTAATTTTATTTCACAATAACAATATATCTCACAATATAGTTATTTTTAAGGTTTTTATGATATCAAACATTTTTATACCACTGATATTTCAATTCGTATCACCATTTTCAATATCATCTAGCCTAAAAAACTTTCAAGCTTACTGAAGACATGTAAAAAGGGATAAAGAAAGAGCAAAGAAAACAAACTACAATACAACAAAGACACAAATGACATAGATACTTGAAAAACTTCAAGCACTAGAAATACTAAAGTAATGAAAAAACAATGCATAGTCTTTACTGTGTAAATTAAATAGGCCTTATTAAAGTTACAAGTGATTCAGTCAAGAGTGAGTGAGAGATTGACAGTGAGAGATTTTCTCTCTTTTTGTTGTTGTTTGATTAACAATGACAGCAGGTAAATTTGGATGCTGTCACTTTAAGACCGGCTGCATGGATTCTCAATTTCTCAGTTCTTTCGCAACTGTTTACATTGACTTAAGACATAAATGACTCTGTCCACTTGCAAATACATGTCATTTTGACACATAAGTATGTGTATTTAACCATTCAAGCTCAATTAGACAAAAAAAAAAAAAACATCAGTTCAGTTCTCACGTGCTCTATGAGCAGCGTCTTCATGTCGTGCTTCTCTCAGACAGCGTTTGATATCCCACACGTGGATTCGGACTTGAGACAAACTTGAGCCTGAGTCCGGTCTTGTCCGGACTCTCATACTACAACAATGGGAAAATGTATAATAATAACTCAGTCAATAGCAAAAAGTATCAAAAGTATAGTTCGATCCCATTAAAAGTTAGCCTGGCTCCGCCCTCCTATGTACTTCCACTCAATTTTCATTTTCCTTCAGTACTCCGTCTGGGATTGCGGTATATTCTCTGGTTTTCTCCGGTCAAATTTTAACCGGTCCAATCAGCGAACAGAAGGAGTGGCTGAGAATGATGACGTTGATGTCGTGCGCTAGTTTGAGACGACATACGTCACGACCAAACGTTAGCGATTGGTTATGGCAGATCCAGAGTGGCTCTGGGCAGATCCAATAGTTTTAAACTTCAACAGAGTACCCGCCTTCAAGGAAGTTAACGCTTGTCAATGGAGAGTGGCCAGACTCTCTGTGCAAATGAAATGTACGAGAGTCTGGTATAACCAGGCTAATTAAAAGTGGCTATTTTACTCAATATTTGGGTGTGTGTCATTAACTTAGCAACATGCTAGTGCCAAACTCTGCTGAAATTCTCCCATGCGCTTTAGGTAAGTATATCTTTATATGTATACGTACAGACTTGCTGATTATGTAGCCTATAGAGCGCTCCATATTGATATAGAGCAAACATATTGTATTAAAAACACACAGCAGTGAAGAAGAAAAAAAAGGTTAATGGCAATGGTTAAAGATGTCTGTCTAGTGCATGTTTGCATAGAAAAATGGTGTAAAAGCAATGCAATGAAATGCAAAAACTTTGTGTGTGTGTGTGTGTGTATGAATGGCCCCTTAGAAGGCAGCTGCTAATGTAGAAAATACACAGCTCACTTGGTTTTGGAACAGAGCCACTGTATGTTGTGAAATTATCATATTTAGGACAAGCTTCTAAAGATAAAGGCAGTAACGATAACAAAAAAAAAGGGAAAGCTAAGAAGCAGAATGACCTAATTTTGAAGCATAAATCACAAGAACAAAGGGAGACACAATGTGAAGATTTTTATTTCTTTTTGGAAGAGAGATAATACTCTTCTACCTTGATTTGTAGGATAACATGCTGAGTAGATTCGCCAAAGTAATTGTAATTTGGCAGCCTGGGAGGAAAAAGTTTGTACCCCTCTGGCTCAGTCACCTTTCCAGCTGGGTCTCATTTGCCCCGGACACGGAGGAGCTCAAATGAGCTGACAAAGTCATCAAGGTGACTTTTCTTACAGCTATGGAACTCCACCAAGCAGATCTTTAGAGATTTCAGGAAGTTAAAGTATGAGAACCCTTTGGAAACATCTAACACGGTCTCAAATCTTTCACATTGACTAAGTCTAAACAAGCAGCTCTAACATTCTCCTGCCATACTGGGGTAAAGGAATGTCAACATCCTGCCAGAGAACTCAATATGAGGCAACCACATCTCACCAAACTCCCCTCAAACTCCCACAATCCAGCAGGTTTAATGTTTGTTGACATGTTATGTCCTACCCTATTTATAGCCTGTGGTTGGACCGCCATACTGCCGAATGGAACAGCTGCACGCCCATACAGACCCACGATGAAGTCAGGCGAGGAGGAAAGAGCCGTGCGGAGAGCGAGCAGAGCCTGTTCCACAGCTGCATGAGCCACCTGGCTGGCACTGGGTCTTGGAGAGCTGGACCTGGGTTACGTGCAGTACAGGAACGAAACTGAGCATGTTTTCCCACATGACCTCTGTGAGACATTTGAAGCAGATAGCGGACATTATGCGCTCGATTAATTAATTGTATGATATTTTATCCCTGGCTGGACCAGAGTTTAATGTGTTGTACATACTTATAGCGGTGTTGTTCATTTAGTTGTATAGTTGTCACAATTGTATGCCTTCGAATGAGGCAGAATTAGGAGTCAGGATAATATTTTATTATATTTTATATATAATAAAATAATAATATATTATTAATAAAATACAAACAAATCAAAAAATAAAATAACAATATATAATATAATATAATATGATATAATATAATATAATATAATATAATTAATATAATATAATATAATATAATATAATATAATATAATATAATATAATATAATATAATATAATTAATATAATATAATATAATATAATATAATATAATATAATATAATATAATATAATATAATTAATATAATATAATATAATATAATATAATATAATATAATATAATATAATATAATATAATATAATATAATATAATATAATATAATTAATATAATATAATATAATATAATATAATATAATATAATATAATATAATATAATTAATATAATATAATATAATATAATTAATATAATATAATAGTGCTGTCAAACAATTCAAAAATAATCAAAACATAAAAGTTTGTGTTAATATGTGTGTGTGTACTATGTATAATTGTTATGTATATAAATAAATATACACATAGCCTATGCATGTATATATTTAAGACAAAATTGTTATATTTATATATAAAATATTTATATTTATATATTATATAAATTATATATATATATATATATATATATATATATATATATATATATATATATATATAATATATATAATATATTATATATATATATATATATAATATATATATATATATATATATATATATATATATATATATATATATATATATATATATATATATATATATATATATATATATACAGTATATACATGCAAATATTTCTTAAATATATGCATGCATGTGTGTGTATTTATATATACATAATAATTATACACAGTACACACACATACATTATGTAAACACACACTTTTATTTTGGATGCGATTAATCGTTTGACAGCCCTAAATATAATATAATATAATATGCTATGATACAATATATAATATAATATCATAAACATTTATTCAAATTAAGTTTTTATTTATTTATTTTTAATTCATTCCTTTAGTCCAGACCATGATTTTATTAAATGTTTTTAACCATTGTTTGGCTCAGAAGGGTATCGTGGTTAAAATAATCTGTGGTTGAGGCACAGTGAGGCACAACCACCCCGACCCCCACCACCAAAAAAAGAAAAAGAACAAATGTAATGCCATACATATTAACAGTGTCTTCTCACAGCGGTCTCAGTGCTCTGTGGGGACATGCCTACCTCTAATAGGTCCTCTATTGACCACAAAGGTCTGACTGTAGACCCCATCATCTGTTTGATTCTCTTATTGAAGTGAGTGTTCTCCACTGCCCCCCTCCCCCCCATACCCCCCATCGGCCATTATGCATTATGCATGCAGAACACTTGTGTTTTGTAGATCAGAAGATCTCCTTTTGAATAGAGAGGCTTTTTCCAAAGCCAAACAAGTGTGACAGTTCATCCTTTGAGTGCGTCTGGAAACATTATTTGTTCATTTGTTCTGTTTTTCTTTTTGGCTTCTCTTTTATTTCCCACCCTAAAAGCGAGCGATTTCCACGGCGTATTTAAATATTCCTGCTTTTATTTCCATTTTACATGATCATTGTCAACATGCAGCCACAAAGACTTCAAATGAGCACAACTTGTCACGTTTATGAGCTGGAATTTAAGGCGAAGCTGACTCTCTTGTTGAGCTATTGTTGAGGGTAAATATTTGATACAAAGCTAGGCTCTTTTTTTTTGTGTTGTCAAGGCATTCGGAAGATGACAGTAATGGATACAGCTCTGAAAACTCGACCAGGCGGAAAATGAAAGAAGTCCGGATTTAGACTTCAGCTGAGCATCTTCACAAATAGTGACCAAACTACATAAAATGCTTGTTAGCAGAAAGCACTCAGAAAAACAATGCACGCGGCATCTCCCATCAACGTCAGCTGTGAAAAGCTGCAAATAAACCTTTATATTGATTCCTCATGGGACCCTGTTGAGATTCAAATTAAATGTGCGATTCAATCCAGCTTTTAACTGAAGTCGTGTTAAGGAACTGTTTCAAATCTGCGCTCTTACTCCAGAAAATTGTCTGGGCGCCTGATTTGTAATTTTAGTGGTGTCATGCACACTGACTACAAAATCCCTTCTCTGTTTGTAAAATAAATTCTTCAGTCGGTTCATGTAATTAACAAGGATATCATTTTAATAGGAGTTACTGCGGAGGGACACGGCATAAATAATCATTGTTCCGCAGTCTTTTGATTTCAAAAAACGCGTTTTATATAATTTAATGGCTATGGATGCATTCTTCTCCAATTAACACTATAAAATAAACAAATTGTGTAACACAAAATAAACACTATTATTGAGATTTGGGCCTTTGCATTTGACGACAATGGATTTAATGACTGACATTATAGCCATATTCATCTAAAATGACTGCCTTTGTCAATTCAAGAAGCAGGATTTGTCATGGCAATATGTCGACAAAAATACGATGCTCCAGCATGTGGGGAATGTTTCATGACAAAAGAGGGATGTGGTCTATTAAAAAATCCATACAAAACCAGTCTGAGCAACAGCCAATATGCCCTGCCATTCTCTCAATTGGGAGTGAGATGGATGGCTGTTTATATGAGGTTTGTTTGTTTACATACGGGTGTGCATGAGTCTGCGGTCCATCGTACGTACTGTATGCTCTGTATTAAAGCTGCGGTTTGTTCATTAAGCACTGTGACAAAACAAAGAAGCAGACCCAGCATGCTTCTTGACAGCAGAGTGTGTCAAAGAGAGGCGGATGGGGGTATCAACACACTATAGGCAAACGTAACCCATTTCCCACCCCAGTGGCTGGTAGAGCAGTGGGTTGTGTGGGCCACTGAGACCACACACACACACACACACACACACACACACACACACACACACACACACACACACACACACACACACAAGCTCTACACAGTGGAGCGTAGATTACATCAACACTCACTCTCAACTGCCTCCTGTTATGACTAATTGTTTGCTGTGATAAAGAGCTGTGAGAATCTGAAATGCATTACATGGCAATAGCAGAAATACATTTTTATTTAATTTTCAACATTCAGATTTGTATACACTACTGTGTAAAGTTGGAGGTATATAAGAGAACTGTCATTCTGACTGCCTGACAACTGGATATTCATCTGATAGAAGACAGTAACTTCTGATGTTAATACTGTAGGCTTTGTATTGAGGGTACACATTCGTCTTAGCTTGCTTTCCCCAAGGGGGTTCCACAAGGCTCCATCTTGGGACCAATTGTATTTTCACTTTATATGAATAGTGTGTAAAGATGTAAATGTTATGATGTATGCAGTAATTTTTACCCATGCTACTAATATTATTGAACACAAAAAAACTGTATGATTTTTGCAAAACAACTAGAGATGACATTCAGATTAGGCCATTTTTTACATTTTCATTCATAGGTGGTTAATAGAATCACTGTATAAGAAGGTGATAAAAATGTTGGATTAAAAAAAACGTCTCATTACTGTAACATTCTAAAAAACACAATTTATTGTTTTATTTATAATGTCCGGAATGGGCTTGCCCTACCTCCATTAAATTAATTTATACTTTAAAATAGAGGACAGATTACGGTATTGGTACTATGTCTATCATTAGAGGGGATTGCGAGGTGCCATATAGGCAAACATCTTTTGCACAAGAAAGTATTGTCTGTAATAGGGAGTAAATATTGGAATAGTTTACCGCAGTCAATAAGACAATGTTCAAAGTGGCTTATGAAGAATCAGTGGAGTAAACATTTCACTTAGATATTTTAAATAATGTGTTGGGTATTTGTCTTTTATGTAGTGTTGTATGTACGCACATATTTGCACATCTATGAGTATGTGTCTTTGTTTGTACCTGCCTGGGGACTGCGGATGTAAATTAGCAATGTTGCTATCATCTGGCTTGTTTTCATTTTGTATTTTATACTAATGTTCATTAACATGCATTGTCCCTATAAAGTAAATGAACAAATACAAACTGTGTTATATTAAAATCAATCAATCAATCAATCAATCAATCAATCAATCAAGCCTTGGTGAGCATAAGAAACATAAAAATATCAGGTCCCAAACTTTTGAATGGTAGTGCAACCCCTCTACCTCACATCACTACTGAAAATTTCAGTATGAGTTGTATTTTTTAATGCCAATTCCCAACATGTGCTAGTATTCCCTCTAGACTTCTTTCTGACATTGATTTTCAGCCATAACATAAAAATAACTATCATCTTATTGCTATCAGCCAGAATTGTAATATCGGTGCATCCCTAGTTATTATGACCAATGTCAATTTACTTCGACCATGATTCTTCAAGTCCTCCCCAAACTGGAGCACAAGGAAAATTCAGTTTCCAACTGGTAATTACAACATTGTGGTGGCATTCATGTGCGCTGATCTTGTAAATGTGATTATTCTGTGATGACTTGAAGGCAGCATTTGTTCACACACACATATAGTGCACCTTCTTCAGATGTGTTACCACTCGTCAACACATCCCTCTCACTCAAGCATCTGCAAGGAGGAGCTGAAAAAATGCTAAATTACTGCTAGTGCCTCTAGACAACAATCTGTCTGAGCCTTCACTATTATCACAGGCGTCTGTTTGGTGTTTTGTTTCACTCGCATGTGTACCTCAGGGATGTGTTCGTCTAACAGGTTGAAACATTCGACTTTGAGGTTTAAATGCTATGACAGTATTTGTTATGCTTGTCCATTCTCTGTTGGCCTCAGATTTATTCTGAAGCATCTGACCAAGTCTCAGCCCACAAACCACCAACAGACCATCACTGACCATCTGATGCACAAGCTCACAGGTTCTTATCAGTCTGCCGGACACAAAGTCTTATTCACAAGTTCCCCAACTGTTAGAATGAGTATTTCTGATGAAGAAACTGCTGAACAGTTGGGCCAAAGTTAGAAGCGTCAAATCTTTGAAAGATTTTCCAAAGTTTTGTTTAGAGATGACAGCGAGATGTTAAAATTAATTCCCAAGATATATCCTTTAATCTAGGAACTTTTAAATTTGATGTCGACATTTTTGTTAAAAAGCCTTTTTAGTACACTTCCTGACTTGCTAATTCATACAAAATTGCTATGCAAAATTGTTTTCTATTGAGATCTGGTTACATATTGGCATAAATCGATTTTGAATCGAATTCCATCAGCTGAAGGGGCACCAATGAGCGCATATCAGAGGTGTGTGTAAAGGGTGTCACGGCCACCCTGTAATATGATTGCTGCCCCAACACTATTGGGCTAGAGTACTGTCATTCATACTATTCCTATATTGGATCAGAGTACTGTCAAATACTGTCTGACTGTTGCATGTAAAGTTTGCATTTGGAGCGCTCAACAACAGCGTTAGATCAAAGAGCTCGGTCAATGCTTTGGCAAGGTATTGTTTTTTTAACCACAAATTAAACTAAATTCAAGGACCAGTTAAAAAAAACAGGTACAATAAAAAGGGTACAAATCTGCACCCGGTCTCTGTCCGCTTCCAAATTAACTCTGGTGCTGTTCGAATAAAAATATGAACGCAAAATGGACTGAAGACATGTAAACCAACCAAAAAAAAGCGGGGCAAGATGTCACAAGATGCGACCCTAAAAAGGAAAGAATTCCTAAAGCCACCTGTTTTTTCTCATCATATTCGTGATGTTGCCCATCACAGTTTGGGACAGGCATCAGAACTCCTCACAGCAGATCTTCGTTTGTGTGTGACAGAGGGATTCCTGCCGCTGTTTTGACTCCTTTACACTCCTTTACACATTTTATAAGCTCTTCACGAGTTCAAAGCTGGTCAAAATACCATCATATGTAGGCCTTGTTTTGGATGTTCCGTAAATTCTGTCACAAAATATACGTAACAAATCTGGCCAATCAGGTTGTGAATATATACCTATGCCTTTAGGTTAGGTATTATAATGCCAATGTGAATGCTAAGCAGACAAGTCAGTCTCAAAAACAAAACCAGAAGCGGATCAGACCAAGACTTGAAGAGGGTCAGAGTCCAATGTTCCCGAGTTCATGGCAAGTCCAAGAACCTTGAAAATATTGTCTTGGACTCAGATTTGAGACTTGAGTCCAGTCTCTAATATTACTACACTTATTATTATCAATTGTCATATAATACTCCGTACAGTCTCATCAACAGTAGCTAATAACAAAATTCTGCTCTGAACATAACAAACAGCACACTGCCAAATAACAATGCCAAAACTTCAAATACTTCACCCATAACCTCACATTACACTGTGAGTTCACATTTACAAATAACTTTATGGATTTATGGAATTCATGACTTATGCCCATAGCATGTTTCTGAACCTCACGTCAATCCATATGAAGTGAAAGAGGTTGCACTGGTGCGGTAGGCTTTTAGAGCCCCCTCCTCGTCCTTACTCATGGCTGCCAGGATACCCTTATCTCCATCCACAGAGCTTGTGCTATCTGCATCCCCCACCATGGCCCGCCACGGTTACGCCAGAGCGGTGGGGCAGCAGACTCCAACTCACGGAGCGGAGAAGGACCTGGCATTCCTGTAAAGCTCAGATACCATTCAGGTCTCTCATTAAGGAAGGCTTCCACAGGAAACAGTCCCTCACCCGAGACCGAGAGGCCCACCACAGTCAAACGCATCCATATATACGTCAACACTTTCCTAATACAATCAAGGCAGGGTCTTAATAAAATGTGTTTCGTCAATGATTGTGACATCATATTGGCATATTAACACCATAATTCTCATTGTTGCACTTCTGATAACACTTTCTGATGTCATGTAATGTGCAAAAAACATAGAGTCAGACTCCGATATCTGACGGAGAAGTTTTAATCCGGTTTCTATTGGATTCATGTCACGATAGACCGCTACATTTATGAGCTAGTCTCCAGTTCCTTGTATACACGCTATTGAGAATCTGTCACAATCACATGACCCTGATATATCAATTAGGCCGTACTTCTTACAAAGCAAATGTTGTCTTTGTAATTGCTTTGTTACGATTGCATGACTATGCTGTAGGGTGGGCAGTAACATATTTGCACATTCATATCGATTTCCGTGTTTTCTGGATTGTTGGGCATCAGTCAACAACTGCTGACTGTGTCTAATATGACCTTAATGAGAATGCACAATGTTAATTGGTAGCATAATCGTAGTTCGGCCTGATCAATATTATCGAGAACCAGCATACACGCATTGCTTTTGGTATAGTTGACACTTCCTCTAAAGATTTCTTCGTTCAGATAGCATGCGTCTGTTGTTTCCTCTCTCTCTCTCAGCCATTCCTGCCAATATCTTTGTTCTTTTTTTTTGCTTGCTTGTTCTATTCATGGATTTGTATGTAATGACTATAAAACAAGGGGCAATTAAACTTATATTCTGAAGGGGGATCAACTCAATGTTTCCAATCAAAGGCATTTGAATTTACCATTTCAACAGTTATCTTCACTCTGTGTATGTTTGCAGTGAAAGACCCCGTCAATAAGTAAACTCATTTGGAGGATTAAATCCCCTAAGGTGAAACTAGATGTCTTGACGTCTTCACAAGTAAGTTCTCAGCCACAGCTTCACGTTCGGATCAATGTTCTTACAGCAAGTATACTGTACAGAGAACTGACTCAGTTCAGTACCCGAGGGTTGTCTCCTCTGTCAAGTTTGAATATGCAGTCAACACAGCCATGAAAAAAAAAGCTGTTCTGTAGTTTAATTTATTACTTGTAACTGGTTTCTTTGTTCTTATTACTGTTTTGTTGAATAATTACTTGAAAAACTTTAGGCAGTGTTTGCTGTTTGAGGAGGAATTTGTTAATATCCATATTAAAATTTAACTTTTTAAATAAAGGAGTATATTCAATAGAACAGGGGATTTAAGTAATTTCAAAGGTGAGTTTCTTTATCTTAGCTTTTATTTTACTCATGGGGGATTGTAAAACCAATTACGTTGATTTTTCTCTTCGGTGTTTGTCTAGCATAGCTTAAAAAGTGGATAGAAAAAAGTTAAACTGTAAAAATAATAAAAAAAATTAAAATATGAATATATAATAAAAATATTGTCAAAAATGTTTTACTCATTTGCTTTCACCTTAGTATAATGATAATTTAAAAGTCAAGTATTTCATTTTGGAAATGTATTACACACTCCATATTTTTTAATATAATACAGTTTACAAAGGTGGTCCCTTGCAAGGGGATCTGACTTCCGCTGAACAATGACACTTTTAGAGCATTTTCTTTTGGAGCAACTTTACAGCTGTTTGCATCACTGAATAATGTTCCTGTTATCCATGTAAAGCTGCTTTAAAACAATCTGTATTGTATAAAGCTCTATATACAGTACAGTGGCAAGAAAAAGTTTGTGAACACCTTGCCGAATTTTAACAAAATAAGAGATCATCCGAAATGTCATTTTTATTTTTTATTTAGTACTGTCCTGAAAAAAATATTTAACATAAAAAATTTTTTTACATATAGTCCATAAAAAAATTGCTGAATTTATAAAAATGACCCCGTTCAAAAGTTGATGAACCCTTGATTCTCAATACTGTGTGTCGTTCCCTGGATGATCCACGGCTGTTTTTTGTTTTTGTGATGGTTGTTCTTGAGTCCCTTGTTTGTCCTGAGCAGTTAAACTGCCCAACGTTCTTCAGAAAAATCCATGTACCGAAAATTATTCAGTTTTCCAGCATATTTTGCTTATCTCAACCCTTTCCAGCAGTGACTGTGTGATTCTGAGATCCACTGATGCTTCAGAAGAAAAAACAACACATTAAGAGCCAGGAGGTGAAAACTTTTGAACAGGAGGACGATGTCCAAATATTTCTTATTTTGTTTTTATTTAGTACTGCTCTTCGGAAGCAACAGAAGCAACAGAAGATATTTAAATGTTTCACAGAAGACAAATTAGGTACAATTTACCATGATCTTCAAATTCAGAAAGTTTTCACCCCCGGCTCTTAATGCATCGTGTTTCCTTCTGGAGCATCAGTGAATGTTTGAACCATTTTTAATAGTTGTGTTTGAGTCCCTCAATTAACCTCAGTGTGAAAAGATGGATCTCAAAATTGAACGGGGTCATTTTTATAAATTCAGCTATTTTTTTTTTGTCTTGTTGACTATATGTAAACATTTTTATGTAAAATATATGATTCAGGACATAGCTAAATACAAAATAACATGCATTTTGTATGATCTCTCTTATTTTGTTAAAATTACTCACATTTTCACAGATTCTGCATGGGGTTCAGATACTTTTTCACTGTAAATAAAGGTGACTTGACTTGAAAACCCAATAGCACATTAGTTTTTGAAACATTACATTTTAGATATTGGTATTGACTATTATTATCATCAATAATCTCCAGTCTCCAGCACATAGCCATTGGTTAAAAAAAAGCCAAAAAAAGTTCCTGTCAACAAGAGAGGCATTTTGCTCTTAATTAAACAAGCCTAAAATTGGTCACAGTCCATCAGGACATAAGAAGCCCTGAGAGCTGCAGACTTTCCAGAACGTTCATGATCTGTTGAACGCCACAGTCAAAAAGTACAGAGAAAGTTCTTCAACTTCAGATAAATCCAAGGTTAGCCGAATACTTTGAGTGATGATCGTTTTTTTTTTCCTGCTTTTGTGCTGACCAAATGAGCTTCTGTCTCTTTATAAGAATGAATTTTTGAGGTAATGAGATTTATGAATTGTGTAGCCATTTGCTTTTTTTTTCATTTGTGCTCGTTTCATTTAGAAGCCGGTGTGGATGGTAATTATAGTATACATTATTACGATCCCCCATCACTCCTCCGCACTCTTTTTGTGGTTAACTGCTTTTGATAACAAATGAATTAATGAAGCTTTACAGGGCAGTCGAAGTGGATCAGCAAGTGTAGGAGAGAAAGAGGTGGAAATGGAGAGAATGGCAGCGAGAGAGAGAAGTTGGCAGATTACGACTTAATGGTGGCAGAATAATGGTAATTTCGCCACACTCGCCTCTCTCTCGGACTGTGCTAATGGCTTCATTAACACTTCCACTATCCAGCGGCCCACAGAGGACAATGTCACATCCATCTTTGTCACATCACAATAAAACCGGCTAAACACAACTGGCCTATCAGTCCAGGTGCTGAAGGAGGCAAGAAATGAACAGAGGAAAATCAATAGTGAAATATCAATGTGGGTAAAGCTGCAAACATGGAAGTCGAGCAGGTCCCCGCAAACAGAGAAAGTTCCGGATTGATCTCTAACAGGTATGTTGCTCACACTTTGGCTAATAACTCAATGCCATGGCGGAGGAGGAACAGCACACTGGGAAAAACAGCAACGTGCCATAATAAATCACAGGAGCCGGGCTCTATTGCCGTCAGCGGCGAATTGATGACGTTTTCCTCTGCCATCTAGATCATTCCTCTGCTGACTTGTGAAGCTTCCTGTGTCTGCTGTTTCACGGGGCATTTTAGCATGAAGTCCCCACAGTGCTCCTGTAACTAAAAGGTTTGAATTTCCAGGTGGCGGAAGGACGGAGCCCACAGGGTGCGCGCGGCTACAGAAACCCTTGGGGAATAATCATGGAGTTAAATAGTTAAAGTAGCGCTAATGTTAGCTCCTTTGCTTTTCCAACCAATTCAGTTAAACAAACTAGTTGCTGAAGCAAATTGTTAGAATCACTCAGGAAATAATTTTCTGTATAACATGCATGATTAAATAAACTTTCATAAAAAATATACATTTCATATGTCCAATGATATATTTACAATATTAATGATTGCGTATTTAAAGTATAACTTAGATTTAAAGTATGCTTTACATTTATTATTTAAAAATTACATAAAAATGACAAAAATATCAGTTATTTTATACACTTTCATCAAATGCTTCATTACAATTGTATAATTAGCATTATTTAAAATTACTTATTTAGTTATACATTCATGAACACCGGATGCACCCGTATGAACATATGAGGCTGATACGATAACCGATATTTGAAAGCCGATAACCAATGGTCGATATATCTAAATACACATTTTTATATAATTGTTGAGAGCCTGATTACAAAAACAAAAGTCTTACCACTAAAATTCATGTCCCAAGCACATATTTATAATGATGTTCTCATTATAATAATAATTTTATGTAGCCTATATGACAGACTTGCATGTTGCACTTAACTGTATTAAATCTGTGCGCATCTGAAGTGTCTCAGCTGAAAGAAATAATCCATTATTTATCGGCTTTAATACATTGGCCAAATTTTCTTTTCAGGCCGATAACGATAACTTTAAAAATGAACATATATCGGCTGATAGCCATACGGTGGCCGATATATCATGCATCCTTCTTAACACATAAATTTTACTGGAAAATTATGGCAAACATGGTAAAATGTTAATATTGATATGATATAATGATATGTTTTGTTAAACCCATTGAGTTAAAAAAAAATTCACCCTCATCACAGTTGTCATGAAGGGCAAAATAAGCAATATCGACCAAAACCACTTTTTGTACCAGGCTGTAAACATATTTTTTTCCGCTGTAAAGTTGGGCATTTTAACATGGAGGAGATACAGATTTGGAGCCTGTCTCTAGCAGCCAGTCGATGAATTGCAGTTTAAGTCACTTCAGTGTTGGTTTCAAGAGAGAGATCAGGAGGATGCCACTTGTTTGAAACCCGGTTTCAGGCCCCAAAATGCAGTTGTCGTGTAAATGAAAGGCCAAAATCCCTAAAAGGTTTTCGGTTTTAAGTAACGGTGTAAATGGCCCCTAAGTTTGCAATGCATCAAAACTTTTGTTAATTGGCCCTAAACTCTCTCACACTGAGAGACTGGACTAACAAATCATCAAATCTAGAGACTAAATGTCACAGAGACAACAGCAAAACAATTGATCCATACAATTGATCATCTTGCAAGAGAAAACTGTTAATTGAAACATTAAACCTAAAGATAAACATGATAAAACCAAAGGGTGTGGGGGGGTATGGGATTCATGTAAGGTGTTACAGCAAACACATTCCCTGAGAAACTCCATGAGAAATTCAGTAAAAAGCTGAACGCTTCTGCAGAAACGGCACCACCTGCTTTGATTGAATGATTCATGCCAATGAAGGCTTCTGAGGTGTGAGGAAAACACTGCTATTGCCGTTGTTATTATGCAACAGTCGACCATAACTCAGCTCTGCGCAACAATAAGGTTGTCAGCACGTCAAACGTGTTCATTGCTGTTTATTTATGCATGAATATGCATTACAATACTACAGCAGCATCTGACACTCTCCTACTGGAGAATGAAAACGCCTGGCACTCAAAGCCGTCACACAGACACTGAGAAACATTACGTTTGAAGCTCTTGATGGAATAATAGACTTCTATAACTGTCTCCTGTATACGGACGTGCTGTCTAATCTAAGCTGACTAAAGTAATAGAGCTATTTTGCCACATTCACAGTATGAATAAATGTGATGGGAAAGATTTTTTATAAAAGAGAACGACAGAGAGATGCAATCAATAACGTACAACAAATACATTGTGAAGCACTTTCAAGAGTGATGGCTGGGGTCATTGTTGTTTTGTTCATGTCTGAATGAAAAGTGAAAAGAAAAATGAAAGATGCTCCTGAAATAATTTATATATCAACAATATATGAACAGTTTTTATGTTTTAAGACATGCAATACGAGTGAGTTCAAAAGACATCTACTATGCATTTCTATCTATCTTGTCCAACCCATGAATCAAATAAATACTACTAATAATAATACTATAGTACTACTAATACTACTACTAATAATAACAATAATAATAATTATATATAGTGTATTCACCATGGTAACTGTTGTTTCCATAACCCCAAAATGTTTTAATTAGAAACCGAACTGAACCATGGCTCCAAAAACGGGATGTGAACCGAACTGTGGCATTGGTATATTGTTACACCCCTGATATATATAATTATTAACCATATTATACAACAACAACAACAACAACAACAACCATACTACTACTAATAATAATAATAATTATTATTATTATTATTAGTAGTAGTAGTAGTAGTAGTAGTAGTAGTAGTAGTAGTAGTAGTAGTATTAAACATATTATACAACAATAATATTAAGATTAACAATAATCTATTATGATAATATAATTAT
Source organism: Gobio gobio (assembly GCF_949357685.1). Lineage (NCBI taxonomy): Eukaryota > Metazoa > Chordata > Actinopteri > Cypriniformes > Gobionidae > Gobio > Gobio gobio. The sequence goes on along the minus strand of NC_137109.1, from coordinate 18,773,752 downwards.
ATTAAATATATTTTTAGTGTTGTTGTTGTTATTATTATTTTTATTAGTAGTAATAGTACTACAAGTAGTAGTGTAGTAAAATATTATTATTGTCATTATTATTATTATTATTATTAGTAGTAGTAGTATAGTAGTAATAGTAGTCGTAGTAGTGTAGTAAAATAATAATACTATTAATAATTATTATTATTAGTAGTAGTGCAGTTGTAGTGGTAGTAGTAAATTATAAATTAAAAAAAATATGCATTATCATTATTATTATTAATAGTAGTAGTAGTAGTAGTAGTAGAAAGTTGTAGTGTAATAATAATTATGTTAATAATAATACAAAATAATAACAAATATTATTAGTAGTAGTAGTAGTTTAATAAATAATATAATAAATAATATTTATCATTATTATTATTATTTTACTACAGTACAACTACTACTGCTAGTACTACTACTACTACTACTAATAATAATAATATGCTAACACTTTACAATAAGGTTTTATTAGTTAACATTAGTTAACTACATTAGTTAATATGAACTAATAATGAACTGCACTTCTACTGCATTTATTAATCTTTGTTAATGTTCATTTTAACATTTACAAATACATAATTAACATCAAAAGTTGTATTTGTTAACTGTTGTATTTCATGCTCTGTGAACTAACATGAACAAACAATGAGCGACTGTATTTGTATCAACTAACATTAATCAAGATAAACAAATACAGTAACAAATGTAGTTCATGTAAGTTAATACATTAACTAATGTTAACAAATGAACCCTTATTGTAAAGTGTTACCAATAATATTAATAATAATGTAAGAAAGGCTCGATTTTCCTGCAAGACGAAATGTTTAAGTACTTAAGCAGTAGGCTTTAAATCAAAAGGCTTTTAAGGTCATGAGAAACATTCAAGTGTCAAGTCAAGTGTCCTTTCACTGGTAGTCTACACTCCCTTATCACCCTCAAAGCAAGATGTCCACCTCAATCGAGCATCACATTGTAAACGCACTGCTCTCCAGAACTTTCTCTCCTCCGGTGAGATTATAGTCTCAATGCATCTGTACCCCTTTGTTACTCACAGCTCTTAACAGCTCTATGAGTTTCTCACAGGGAGATAGTCTTCCATTTAAAGCATTTTGGCTTCAATTCATTTTCTTATCTCAGCTTTTCTCTCCTTCTCTGATAAAGATGTGTGTTCCTTTCTGATCTTTATCAAACAATAAAAGCCGGGGGACTTTCAGAGCACTGGAGCAGCTAGAATGACAACACTGGTAGTAGTTTTTTCAGCCACTTTAACTCGATGTGATTGAGCCACGTTTAATGGGACAAATTAGCATGTGCTGTGAAAATAGGCGAACAGTTGGATGTGAATGACGGAGCTCCGTGTGATTGTGATATTTGGCAGGCATGTCTGCTCTTTAGCAGTTCTGTAGCTCCCAATAAACAAGGTGAGATCCATTTTTACACGCTGAAGCCAAACACCGGCCGCTGTTTGTTCAGCCCTGACACTAAAGAATCTCAGCGTCAGCAACACAGACATACCTACACACCAACAAACAAATACACATGCTTTTCTCTTATGGCCACAAAAACAAAATAAAATAATAAAAAAATATATATATAATTTTTTTAAAATTAAAATAATAAATAAATAAAACCAAAAAAAATATTTAAAAAATACATTTATTGTGTCTTTCAAAGCAAAGATGTAGTAAAAAAATGTGTTTATCTAAAACAATAGAACAGAATTCCCACATTCACATCTAAATTTTGTCTGTCCAAACAGGTTACAGATTCTGTCATCATCTATCTAACCTGTATTGCTCGTAAATCATTTTACTTTCTTCCCCATTACCAGTGTTGCCAAGTCTAAGGTTCTACTTTTACACTGTTGTCGAGGGTTAGTTTTCAAATCCGTGTGTTGAAACGTCACCAAGAACTCAATATTTACACCCCAGGACACGATTTCTACCAGGGGAACCCCGCCAAAAACGAGATTGGGCTAGTTTTGAGTAGCAATTGGGTGGGTTTTGTTGAGAAAACTTGGCAACCCTGCCCATAACACAAAAAGGCTTAAAATCAAAATGTCAAAAATTGCTCTTCCATACAATGAAAACGCATGCTTACAATATAGTGGCGCAGGCATGGCGTCAAAACTCAGAAGACTAATTTGCCCATGGTTCCCTTGAGATTCTCCTGTGGGGTTTTATAATGGGGTTTTTCCAATTTATGATTAAATGAGAGCCTGTGGAAACCATAACTTGACGATAATTTGATGTTTTGTTCTACAACATATACTGCACACACCCATACTAAAAATGTCAATTTTGAAGCAGTTATGCTTCTTTTTGAAAACATATGTTACTAGACAGTTTGGGGTGCTAGTGTGTGCAGTGTACGTTTGTAGAACAAAACGTCAAAGTATTATCAATTTATGTTTACCACAGGCTTAGTTTTAAACTGAAAACCCTCATTATAAAACCCCAACCAGTGGCAAATTAGTCTTCTGAGTTTTGATGGTATCCCTGCACCACTCTATAGTGAGCAACCAATACGCCTATATAGGTCGTTTGTCACTTCCCTGAAATACGACCCATAGGAGCATTTACACAAGTTGCGCCCCTATCGACAACAGGACACTTTCATTTTAATGCTTTGTTTACTTTTATTTGCATCACATTTTGGGTTTTGCGAAGCTCAATTGATAGAGCATTGCAAAATACAACATCATGTAATCATGTGATCATGCCATCGTGGGTTTGATCCCAGGGAACGCATGTGCTCATAAAGTGTATCTGCACTTTAAATCACTGGGTAGGTTTAGGGGTGGGGTGGATGTAGTTGTTAATAAAAAAATGTTTTTGCTAAATGGAAATATGACAAATGGTGATTAAAAGTCCACACATTGCATTTAAATGAACAAGCATTTTGATTGGTGACGACAGACGTAACACAACATTATTTTTACACCAACATGACTTAAAAACTTAAATAAACAGTCCTTCCAGAAAAATGCAGCTTTTTTTGTGATTGTTGCGGGCAAAAATCCTTGATTATGCGGCACGTTTTCTTAAAAAATGCGATGGAAAATGCGGGATATTTATGCAATTTTATGCGCAAAAATTGCGGCAACTTGCAAAAACTGCGGCTTGATGAAAAAGAGAAAATAAGGACTACATCACAGAAAGTGCTGGGAATATTTAAGTTCTCATCTTGTTTTATTGAAGACCTTGATAAACACATGGCTCAAATGTACAAAACATTGAGTCAAACAAGTTCTGTAGCTTTACCAAAGGAATATGCTACAACTTCTGAAAAAATGAATAAATAACTTCCTGTTTTACAGAGGTAGCTATACAAAACAGACATTTGAATACTTCCAATGCACAAAGTGCAATCTATTAAAGGGTTAGTTAACCCAAAAATGAAAATTCTGTCATTAATGACTTCTCCTCATGTCGTTGGACACCCGTAAGACCTCCGTTCATCTTCGGAACACAAATGAAGATATTTTAGTTGAAATCCGATGGCTCAGAAAGGCCTCCATTGGCACAATGTACTTTACACTTTCAAGAGCCATAAAAGGTACTAAAGACGTCATTACAAAGTCCATCTCACTACAGTGGTTCTAGAATAACTTTATGAAGCGACGAGAATAGTTTTTGTGCTATAACCTAAATAACGACTTATATAGTGATGACCGATTTAAAAAAACAGCATCATAAAGCTTCGAAGCGTTATGAATCAGCGAGTCGATTCATGATTCGGATCGCGTGTCAAACTGCTGAAATACGTGACTTTGGCAATCCAAACCGCTGAATCGACTCACTGATCCATAACGCTTCAAAGCTTCATGATGCTGTTTTTTGAAATCGGTCAACACACCGGGAAACTGCTTTGCGCGGTCTTTTGCTGTTATTTTTGTTGGCAAATGGGAATTTGCGCGCATCATCATGGTTTCACCGATATCTATGGTTTCACCACGGGGTTTGCAGCTTTTCGATGACATTCACGTCGGGTAATTACGTCACTTCAAAACGTTCCCATGGCAATAGGGGGAAATGTATCTTGTGTGAAGTAAACAAATATTTTTCAACTTTCTGCTAATATATATGACTTTTTTGCAACGAAAATGCGGGGATTATGAAATCATGCTAGCCCCTCATATTTTGCATGCGGAAATAGGCAATTTACGAAAGTGCGGCGTATTTGAAAAAATGCGGCCCCCGCATAAATATGCGGACTTTGGCTGATTATGCATTAAATCATGCGATTGCATAATCGCGTTTTTCTGGAGGAACTGAATAAAGGTCGTAATAAGGTGCTTGAAAAATTACCTATAGAGTTTTTTGGAAGAGATTGCATGGAAGAGCAATTTTTTACATTTTGATTATAAGCTGTTTTTAAGAAAGTTCAGTTGCAATTTAGTTTGGATTGCGAAAATACATAAGTCAGGATTTTAACCTTTCCCCTTCAAATAAATTTTTTTCTTGCTTTTGCTTTAAGCATTTATTAAGAGACCTAGGGCCAGATTTACTAACAGCTTGCACCAGCTCAAACCCTCTTTTGGCATTAAAAAAAACGACGAAACATTATCACTGAAAAGGCGTGGACAGAGTTATTTTTGCGTCTGACGTTATTGCATATTAGAGCTGCAACTAACGATTATTTTTTCTGTCGACTAATCTAACGATTATTTTTTCGATTAGTCGACTAATCTAACGATTATTTTTCCAGATTAATCTTATTATTCTTTTTTACTGATTATTGTATTTCAAAGAGGGTAGTGAATTTGTATATTATTTTAACATGAAATCAATGAATGATGACAATATTAATTGTATTTCAGGAAGGGTAGTGTACATATTATGCCATTTTATAATGAAATATATGAACACAAGAAGCTTTTTAAACATTATATATAATGATACTATTCATCATAAAATGTATACAGAGTAGGCCTAATTAGGAAAAGTTGTTTACTATAGTAGTTGAGTATGATTTACTTATTGAATTGTGTCAGTAGTAAACGAAAATGCACTTGTATTTATCTGCAAAAGGTTCACATAAAGGAGCTTTCAGCATAGTGTTAATGTATAACTAGTCGTCTATTTTGAAGATACATGTGCATAAACAACGACTAAAGCTGCCAGAAGTTTTTGCCCAAACTTCAAAGACACATTTAAATGATTAAAACTAGAGGCATATCTTAACTGTAATGTTACTTTAATCATGTAAACTACCTATATACAGCAAGTTATTATGCATATGTGTTTGGGACAGAGCGGAACCAGGTCGCATATACAGGAGATATATGCAGCCCATAATAAATAAAAGCACGAGACGTACTGGGGTCGGAGAAGAACCCCGGAAAATGTGACCGTCTGTTGCAATTCACGCGCCACGGTTCAGCTGCGCGAGAGAACACTGGAAGGGTTGCCAGGTTTACACAACAAAACCCACCCATTCGTTACTCAAAACTAGCCCAAAACAAGCCCAATCGCGTTTCGGGGAGGTTCTCTGGTAAACATCGCGTTCGGGGGGTTAAATATGTGTGTTTTTTTGCTTCAACCCGCGGACATGAGACACAGCCCGCGGCAACAGTGTAGAAGTAGCCCAATTCCGCGGAAAAAAGCGGACTTGGCAACACTGACTGCAGTGTGAAAGCTCCCGCTCTCCACGCGCACAGCTTCAGCTCTGCCACCGCGCTCAGTGTGAAACCGGCGTTACAGAGCGAACAAAGCACAGTTTTATTCGGCTTCTGTTTAAAGTTCTCCCACACTTTTGAATGTCGCGGTCTGGCTTTATATGATAAATGATCATTTTCACTATGCCCGGGAGCACAAATCGCCATTATTCTAGATCTTCTGTTCCATTCTAGAACGTAAATAATGTGCCGCCGACGCGTCGACGCATTTCACGCACGCCGACGTATTTTCGTAGTCGACGTCATCGACGACGTCGACGCGTCGTTGCAGCCCTATTGCATATGCATTTGTATAGTTTCCCTTTCAGACGCAAACATTTTGGGAGAAGAGTATTTACATGAATCACACAAGGTGATTTACTAAGGTTTAAGCTAGTCAATGTACTGGTATTTGCAGCATTATTTGCTGTCCAAAAAAAGCTTGTCTTAAACCAGATACTAACTGGTAGATTGCGCTGGTCATTATGGAAATAATCAGGATTTAAAGGGGTACTTCAGCGCTGGGAAGATGAATGCGTATTTAAACTGGGTCATTTATGTGGTAGAAATGTGAAATTATTTTTGAATTTGGTGCCTTCTAGACTGAGAAAAGACAGAAAATGTATTTTTGTCTCATGTGGATGAAAGACAACCACTCCCAGAATGCACTTGTTTCACTGCCCTACGAGGCCACTCCCAAAGCCACGGCTACTGGTTATCACTTGCCCACCGCGGCACCGCCCCACCGTCATTTTGATTTTCATAGTAATAAAATAATTTTGTTCAGTTAGAGAATAGACACTACAAATAAAAACTGAACGTGTCTTTTCAATAAAGTGTGAGTGAGCCGAACGAAAGTCACGTCACAGATGCAGCAGGAGTCAGATTTCATTCATCACGAGAGCGAAGAACTGAGCAGAGCTGAGGTAAGCGCGGCAGTCATTCACAGCCCGTGTCCAGTCTGGCGCATTTTCAGATCATGCCTATGGAAGCTTAACTTTCATAGGAATTAATTGAAAATTTTAAACACTCACTTTATGAATGCCAGAGCCTTGCGGTCGTGCGCATTTACATTCTGTGAGTGAGATCCCACCCCTATGGGTGGGTTGAAAACATGCGAAACTAGCTCCTACTACTGGCTGTAGTCTCTAGAATCTGGCCCAAAAATCCAAAATGACGATGTTTGCGTCATCGGAGGATTTTTTCCAGAAATAAAATGCATAATTCTCTCATCTCAGGGGGACATGAGGGGGGAAAGTACCATAATTTGAATGTACTACCGGGTTTCTACTGATACAAAGCTTAATGCTAATTGCTGAAGTAACACTTTAAGGAAACCGATATGTAAAAACAACAAAAAGCGCTGTCCTAGAATACAGCAACACATCTCATGAATCAGATTTGTGCATTGGCACTGAACAAGAATATTATCTGAATAATATTCAAACTAGCTTTGTCATAGTCCTAAGGCAAAATGCCCACACAAACAACAATGCTTGATTATGCAACTGGAAATTCACATAAAGTCAAGCATCCAGCACATATCAGTGTGAATCCTGACGGGAGGGTCGTACATGACACACCATGAGCCACGGTGTTCGATTTTCAGGAATTAATTAAGCTTTGTTATCTCCCAATCTGCACGACCGAGAACACGAGAAATAAGCATGAGCATTCCTCTCACTTCCTGAAAGAAGAAACATACAAATATTGCTCAATCGAGGCATCCATTAATATTAGGGCTCTAAAAAGAATTTGCAATTTCCTTTGGCTTAGACCAAGCCAACAGCAAAAGGTCAGTCTAAAAGACAAACTGATTCATCTCTCAGAAAGAAATGAGACGCTCTAACAGATGCCTGCGTGCCTGTATTGAATCATCATATTTGTCATAGAGTGATTTCAATGGAAGCAGTGACCTTTGGGGTAGTGGAGTAAATTGCTTCGTGGCATAAAGGTAAGCTGGAAGCTTGAAGCATGAAGCTTGATTAACCTAAAGATCTTTAGACGGAATCCAACCAATCGGGCAGCAACGGAAGTCTGCCGACAAATAGAAATCAAGAAAGACATTCATTACGGATCTGCTGTTGTGGATTCATTGCACACATGATTCATTTGATGTGAACGTGGCAACTTTGATGTCCTTTTGAACAGTAGTGTTCATATTTAAAATGTAGTCTTATTCGTGTAGAACAAAACTATATATTGATGACTCATCCAGCACTTATGTATCCAAATTAATGTTGGCTATAGAATTTGTTTGGCTATAGAATGTCTTTGATTTCTAGTCAAAAATGCACTCATGGAGGTTTTATAAATGTGCACCTTTAAATTGCTTTATTAATTAACCATTAATTAAGTAACTGCATTTTTCATCAATGACTAAATTAATATTTGACATACAGCCTTGTTTGTTTGTTTATTCACCATTGATGTTTGAGTCAAAACAATCTTGGCACGCACTGCATTGATGCTGTCCAAATGAAATGGTCAAGGCTAATTGAAGCAGATATTTAAAGCATTTTGAATTCACAGGGCCATTACCACGGCCCTTATTGGCTCTACTGTAATTAGTGCTCAGTTAATAACTTATCTAGAGCCGTACAGCCATCCAGAGACTTGGCTGAGAGACCCTAAGAGGGTCCGTCCTACAGCAGTTCCACTTAGACAGCCTTTCGACATTGGTCCTCGTGCCACTCGAACTATTCTGTGTAAGGCATTGCGATGTATGAACACTGGGAACTAAGGTAATTAGCACCTTTTGGTCCGTTTGGATTCATTTTATTCTTAAATTTGGTTTGAAATGGGTTATTTGATAATGATTTCAACAAGGTAAACAATGAAAATAAAATAGTTTGACTGGTCACCCAGAACACCCAAGCAACAGCAAAGAAAAAGGGCTAAAAGCAACCAGAACACCTTAGCAAACGCATAGCAACATCCCGACAAGAGGAGAGTTTTGAACAGGAAAAACAACACTCTTCCAGAATGAGGAAGACACACACAAAATGTATAACAAAAAGGTTATTATTGTTGGTTAGTATTCATCAAGTTTATCTCTGCCCATAAATCTGTGGTTATATCAGCAGAAAAGTCATTTCAGTAATTTCATGTATTATTTATTATTATAATTCATGATTTGGGAAAATCTAATTGCAATTTTTTGTGATTGCAATTTAAAATGTTTTAAAAACAACTGACCAAACAATTTGTGATTATTATACATCAATGTGACAATAATAATAATAATAATAACACATCTTATTATTATTAATAATTATTTTTATTTTTATTATTATTACTGTTGTTGTTAAAAAACAAAAAAGTAAATATGACTAATATTTCATGGTAAAATAAAAAAATAGTATTAAAAAATAAATGAATAAATAAATAGTCATAATAATATTAATAATAATAATAATAATAATAACAATGATAATAATATAGTTTTTTATTATTATTATTATTATTATTATTATTTATTGTTGTTTGGTTACTAAATAAAATATTTTAAAAATAGGAAATGTTACTGTAATATTGCACAGCGAAATAAAAAATAATAAATACATTTTACAGTACAAATGTAAAAATACAATACTAATATTTATGGCTGTCAAATGAAAAACCATAGATTTTATTTTAGAGGAAAACCAGAGGGAGCCCACATATATTTATTTCATTAAATCACAGTCTTTGGGATTTATTAACTGTACTAAGACTTTTTTCACAATTATAATAAATAATCATCATTAATTATTCATTATTTTTCCATACAATCTGCATAAGACCAGTGACATTTACGGAAAAAAGTCAATAGAGTTCAGACTGGTTTCTTCATCCCCTTGTATGTGCTGCGCTCAACGTCATATTCGTGAATCGTGTCCGGAGCTCTTTAGCTTTGGAACTACTCAAATTTGCATTTCTACCGACTGTCGTCCCATAAGAGGAACTCGTTAATTGTGTGCCGAACACGAGGCCAGAAGGGTGCCAACCCATCACCTTTCGTCTCTCCCATATAACCTGACTGCCGTGCCAACCTTGCTGCTTTATCATGCCGCAGCATTTGGCTTTCTTTTTGCAGGTGGCAAAATGAGACCACGGGCACTGTGCTTGGCAGACTTCTCTCACTAACGGCATGCCAACTGCCGAGCCTCCTCGCTTGTGTGGTGGCCGCAGAGATGTGCCGGGCACAGCCTGGCTTGGCTGCCTTTTCAAGCCGGGCACAAATGAGATTGGCACCGAGCGCAGCTCCTTGAGCGAGCCGTGTGATATATAGTCCCCAGCTGTGGTCAAGGTGGAAGCGGGAAGGCGAGGGAAGCTGGGAAATGTGGTAGATCTGTGCCACGACCATGGAGAATGTTCAATCCCTGTGACTAAACAGCATGGGAGCAAAGAGAAACGACACACAATGTGCCACAAAGTGGACACGACACACACACACACCACAATAAACCAAGAAAAAGTGTTGTTTCACAGCATAACAGAACATTTTGTTTGTCACACTCTGCGTGCCCTACTTTCTGAACTTAACTAAATAAATGGTTCATTATGGAGGAGAGAACTTGGCTTGGCAATGCAAATTGTCTTTTTTTGTTTGCTACCATTTATTTTCTCATAGTTTGTATTGAATTTCACTGGTTTTGAGAATTCAGCCAACATCTAGAAAGTGCGTGAAAAGGATTTACTGCGTCATCCAATTCCAGCAATAAACCATTTTAATACTAATAATAATAATAATAAATGTTATAACAGTGGACAAGATGTTATAACATCTTGCAAACACATATCTACATATGTAGATTACTGGTAAAAAAATACATCATGCAGATGCACTGATGATGTGTCCTTGGGTCATTGGTTGTTTCGGGTCTCTCAAAATCAGACACCCTCGCCCAGGCGGAGTTGATCAGACCCCGGCCTGTGTCCCAGCAGCATTTGTCCACGGTTCTGCCCTCTTAATCCAAAGCCACCTAGTGGCTTTCTCTGCAGCTTCAGTTGCGGATCTGATCGCCTTCCTCTTTGCCTCCCTGGTAATGCCTAATAGTGTGAACACTTTACAGAGTGATCGCCCTGCAAATCCTCTGCAGCCCACCTCCAGAGGCTCACGACGTGTTCTACGGGATCCCTAGTACACCTCCTTAGCAGCTGGCCATAAGCCCTTGGAGATGGGCGCTATCGCTGGCGCCATGACCAGATGCTTAAGGCAGTTGCTGAGAGCATAGCCACAGCCATTAATTCCATCAAGAGCCACCACAAACAAATGACCATCGAGTTTCTCAGAGCTGGAGAGAAGGTCCACCCACAACCAAGAGCAAAGTCTGGGCTCCTCACTAGCGCCAATGACTGGCAACTGGAGGTGGATCTGGGCAAACAGCTGAAGATCCCAACCAGGATAATATCTATGCAGCTTCATCCAGACATGATCATTTTCTCAGATTACTCAGGATAATAAGTTCAGCATATATTTTAAAAAGAAACACGTTTTTGCTGCAGATCCATCAAGTGAGCCACCCAAATTAAGTACAAAACATGTAAAAAAAAAACATGATTTATTAAAAATTGTTACACTGGATTAATTTTTATCTGTATAGTTTTGTCCACTATGACATTGCCAGAAAGAGTTTGTCATTGTTTATCTTGTAGGCATTGATACAGTATCTCATACTTCTGATTAAAGGATGTACTAAATGCCCCGAGACGTTGAACTTGAGGGTCAAGGGTCCGTCAGTCTTACTTTTCAGTATCAAATTAGACCAATCAACATTTTTATGTAACTGACTCAAAAAAGTTATGAAAAAATGTGATGACTAAATTGTTAGAGTAGTCTTAGCGGTTTATGCAACCAGCCCTGTGTCATTTGCAAGACAATGGTCAAACGTGTCCTTCTAGCACGGGTTCACAAAGCAAAACAATGGAACATTAGGGCAGTGAAATGGAGAAAAGCGTTCTGTGTGAGTGTCCCATGAGTAATATTAATTAACTACATGTGCTTACTATAGGGTTAATGCTAGGTTTAGGGGTTAGTTGTGTATTTATCAGGGCTGTCAAGCAATTACAATTTTTTATCTAATTAATTACACAATGTGGTGATTAGTAAATCAAATTAATTGCAAATGAATAGCACATTAGATTTTGCTAAGAAATTACCCCCTAAAGATCAATGAAAATAATTTACAATAATTACAAAAAGTAGCTTTAGAAAAAAGTATTTTATTTGATTCAACAGCCATGAGGGTGAGTAAATGATGACAATTTTTAAACTATACCTTTAATAGGTTTTTTATTAATATGCAAAAAAACTAATCCAGACGGATCCGGCGTTTTAGGAGCCTGAAACCGGTATTTTTTTAAACCGGGTCCCAGAGTGGATCAATTTGAAACCGGCACACTTGAGTTTTCGTGTGTACAGCCAATCCGTATATTTTGTGAAACGGTGATGTCATCACACCACGTCCCACGCGGTAAAGACTTTTTTAATATCTGTATTTGCATTAATGAAAGGGTAGGTGTAGGCATTAATAAAACACAATCTGGTAAGTAGCATATTTATTTATTGTTATTTTATTGTGAGATTTTGCCTCACTTCCGACCGTTGCTGTACCCCTTCTAGCCACAACTCTTCTTCTCCGTTTTTAGTGTATCTCTGTGGCAGAATTACAGCACCACATACTGGCCTGGCATGTATACTACATTTTGAGTCGGTTTCAGTGGTTTCGTGTATACGCAGATATTTCTTGAGACGGGGGAAAAAAAAGATTGGATAGGGAAAGCTCTGCCTTGGTGTGAATGTGGCCTAAATTAGTAAATCATTCATTCATCAGATTCGCTCAAGCGGCAATGAAGTAATTGGCTGAATCCAAAATCTCGTACTTCCCTTCTATATAGCAGGTGAAAAACGGTGTGTGACACAAGACATATGTCTGAATTGTAATGGACATTTTGAACATAACAAACTATATCAAACCATATAAGGCGTTTTTTATTATATTAAGCGTAAATAAGATGTTTTTGTTAAATATCAGGGGAATTCTAGTTTTCTGTAGTAAACACATTTTTGTTTGATAAACTTTTATACTTTTCTTAATAGAAGCGTGTTCGTTGTCTGTAGCCTTGAACAAGTTCTTGGAAAGTTGTGTGTTTCACTCAAGGTGTGACAGCTGCAGATAACACCAACTAAGGAGTTTGTTATTGTGTTTTTGTTTTATTGGCCCTCACCCATTGAAATGACTGTATAAAAGAATGAGTGAGGGGCTTTGGTTTTTGTCTTTCCTGACCTGTATGTCTGAATTGCCCTTCTTGGAAAGAATAAAAATGGTGTTCTTTATAACGTCGGACACATAATGGTAATTAATAAAAAATACTTTTGCTTGACTACGTTATTTAACAGCTAATAATGTGTTGCTAATGTTACACAAACCATGTTCCTGTTTGCCTCCAGTATCAGTATCTGTCTTTAGAAACACTTTGAACATCATAGAACGTTAGTGGAGAAAGGCATATAGTTCACCATAACATCGTGATATAATCATAATACACTATAATCATAATACACCTGCTATATTGCTAAATCTGCTAAACTGACTCCATCTGTTTCAGAGAATAGACAAAGAAACACAGAATATTTGTTTTCGATTTGGTTTACATTGTTTAAAACCTGACATTTCAGCGTTTCTTTAGACATATGTCTCATATTTGTGAGACAGCTAGAGGTCCTTTTCTGAAGACTATCTGAATGAACGTCTTTGACAGAGAGGCTGCAGATCGCGCATCATGTGTGTTTTCTTTGTTTTGCAAAAAGCTAAACATTTTGTTTTTATTGTGACTGTACACACAAAAAAATAGAAACTTAACAGATTATAATGATGTATAACACTTGCCTGAATGAAAAACGACAGAGTTATTTGAGTCTCTTTGGCACTGATAAGAAAAAAAGCAACCCAATCACGCCGGCGCCACGGCCGACTCGAGAGGGTTAATGATATGCTAAAACTCACCCCCTCGTGACATGATTGGTTACAAGGTAGTTTGCGATGTCAGAAACACCAGCGATTTCAAACCGCATTTTTGAGACTATCTTTGGTTCACTGTGGTTTTGGATCATTATTGCAGTGATCATTATGTTTCTATTATGTTATATTTTTGGCAACAGTTCTTCTAACCCTAATTGATGGCGTGTGTAGCTTTTCATTTCTTAAACAGCCATGAATGAAGACACATCGTGGCCATATTCCAGGATGACAATGTCAAGATTCATCAGGCTCAAAAGAATGGTTGGGAGCGAGCATGAAGAATCATTTTCTCACATGAATTGGCACATCTGAGTCCAGACCTTACTGTAAATCCATTGAAAGTCTTTGGGATGTGCTGGAGGCAACTTTACAGAGTGCTGGACTCTTGCATTGGCAATACAAGATCTGGACCAAATATTGATGCACCTCTTGATTAAAATAAATGTTATGATGTTATTTCCACTAAGAGGTGCATCAATTTTTTTTGCCCATGATGTGTCTTCCTACATGGTTATTAAAGAAATGAAAAGCTACACACTCCATCAATTAGGGTTAGAAGAACTGTTGCCAAACATATAATGTGCTAGAAACATAAAAATCACTGCAATAATGATCCAATCGTTGACTCTTAGGGCGTTTTCACACCTGAAAGTCCGCACCAAGGTCCGAACCGAAGTTCATGTTTTGATACTTTTTATATATTCGGTTAGTTTTGGTTTGGTTTCACATTGCAATTATGTGAGCGGACTAAAGAACTTTACATGACGCACTTGCGTCCACTCGTCATCATCTATGTGGGCTGCATCTGGACATTGATTGGTTTGTAAACGGACGTGCGTCTGATGTCAGCGTCTTTGACAAGTTGAATGAACGGACGCATATCGTTGCCACTATTGAACAGTGCGCATTGCTTGACTATTTTTTTATTCGTTACGTTTAAAAAATGTCATTTCAAGCTTTATATACACATATTTATCATGTTTGTGAGGCAAGTAGCCTACTGAGTTTCGGTTTATTTGAGACGCGCTCCAGTTCATGTGCAAAGCATGTGATCGCTCCCGTGATTATTGCTATAGACTATTTGCTTCTTATTTATTAAATCCAGGCAATTATCTGATTAAACGTTGATTAAAATTAAGATACAATTTATACAGAACGAAATTCCCATTAAAGAAATGCTTTCTAAGCAAAATCATACAAAATTTCGTTCAAAATTATTTCTGACTTTCTGTCTACTGACATATTGCGCATATTTTCGCTTTTCATAATCAATGTAGCCTAGATTGAATTTAAAAATAACGTTATAATATTTAAACATAAACAGGAACTTCCTGTAAATGGTCTGAAAGTCCGAACCATACAGAAAATGCTTTCACACTAGAAACGAACCGAACCTTTGTTCAGTTTGATCCGGACCGAGACTACCTCTTTTCGTCGGACCAAATTTCGTCTGTTTGGTCCGGACCGTGGTACGGGGGAGGTTTCACACTTGCAATTTTGATTCAGACCAAACTGAAAAGTCCGAAAATCCGGACCAAACAAGGTAGGTGTGAAAACACCCTTAAGCATTTGTCTATTTAAATCCAAACAGCAACTTTTTTTTTTTTTTTGGCCCGGGCAGTGAATAAACAACATTAAACACAATTTTAACCACAGGGGGACTTTAACTATATCACATGGTCTAAATATGAGACAAAAGCTCATACGGTGGCATTTTTTTAATCATTTTAATGCATTATTTTTCCCATAACAAATTAATTAACGTGTTAAATCGACAGCCGAATTAATGATATATAATTTACTGTTATTACTATAGTATGTGTAACATGTAACAAGGAAACTGTAAAATAAAGTGTTACCCACTTACTTCCTTGCAAGCAATTCCAGTTGCACTTTATTTTTACGGTACGTGCACTTACATTGTACTCACAGTGTACTTATTAAGAAAGTATGTGAACAATATAAGGTAACAACATGGTTTAAGATTAGGTTTAGGGGTAGGTTCAGAGTTAGTACCTAATTATTATCCAGTTATTAATTACTACAATAAGTATATAGTATGTACATCCTACCGCAATTCCTTTAATAAAATGCAAATCTAGTTTAATCTTCATCAGCTTAAATGGTGATAAACACTTTGTTCAGTGTGAGCTCCTAGTAAAAAAAATGTATAAAAAATAAACATTTAATGCTTTTCTGAATATTGATAGTGACAATGCAAAGCGTTCTCCATACACAAAACCAATCCATGGAGTCTGCAATTCTGTTAACTTATCATTCAGCAATAGTACAAGGCTTTGCACATTTTAACACACGGGATATAAAAATGAGTTACTGGGACAGAAATCCCTGCTGAGAAAGGGCAAGTGACAAGGAAAAAAAGGCACAACTGAGTCATTGAATAATCCCTCCTGGTGCTACTCTCAAGACGGCCATAAAGAGCCGCCAAATGAAAAGAAAGTCACAATAAATGGCTGCACCTAATTACGAGGTCTTCTATTACCACTAAAGGTGCAAACCTATAAAATATAGGCATATAAAGTCTAATTAACCATAGCTCTGGTCCTCTAATCCAAATGCATTGGTTATGACAAATACTTAACTCATTCTCTCATAATACAAAATGATTTACCAATGCACCACACACAGAGAGAGGAGCAATTGTTTTCATAAAATATTCGAAAAACGCACTTCAAAGCCATTTGACTCTGTTAAAATGAAGAGCCAACATAATTGTGGCAGCCATTCATGTCACGGCTGTGTCAGCACGGAAAAGCATGTCCCAATCCCCACCGCCTCAGTGGCTCCCATGCTTAACCTTTGTCTACAAATAAGGCACTGCTCTCCATCGAACTCATTTTGCACCTCACTGAATTTTGCACCACCTAATCTGACTTGATTACATCCAACTCGTGTCCAAGCTCAAAACAACATATGGGAGATCAGATTCAAATCAATACGATTGCTGAAGTACAGCCCAGGGCCATCAGATAAGGGATGCACATAGACAATGAATTATGAGTGCATTATTATTGTATGCTTGCTTCTGAAACATGGATTTATCACTAGAAAACACAGAACAAGTATTTATTTAGCCAAATCTACATTTCAAATGCCTTTTTGGTTGGTCGACAGTCTATGTACAGCAGTAGAAAATAGTGATACACTGCCTTTAAACCCCAGACCATGCAAACTTATCACACAAGAATGGCTTTTTAAATACCCTCATAAATATTCACAGACTTAATGGGTAGCTCAGGGTTATGAATGTGGCAACAAGAGACAAAATTGCCACCACCGCAGAAGTAATAAGCAACTAGCCCGTAGCTGTTCCTGAGAGAGAATAGTTTTAATATCAGCACGCCGCCTATAAAAATAACCTTTAACCTTAAGTTTTCTTATATATATTTTAGTATAGAAAATAAAGTGATTTGAAACTCCTTATGAAACAATAGACGGTTTAAGCCAACAAGCACATTGTGCCATCACTCAATTCAAAAAAGGATCCATAAGTCCCTAGACGAAATACTGGCATATTACAGCATTTGAATGTCGGTCTAATGGATCATAATGTTCTCATTAAAATTTTCACAGATGTAACCAAAATTTGTGTCAGTCCTTTTTAAAAACAATTAAAGAACTAAATGACCATAAAGGGACAAAGCAAGACCAAATATAGCAGCAAAAACATTGCTCCCTGAACACGGCAACTCAAATATAATATATTTTACATATTCTACAAATCATATTGCTGCTGATAAAAGCTCAACGATCCCCGGGACAGCGAGTAAAAAACAAAAGAAAGACGGTAAAACAGGCATAAGGTGTTGAAAATGTGAAGCAACTGAAAAATCAGCTCAACAAAGGAAAAAAAGACTTGTGTCATCCTAGACAAAAGCAACCAACCAAACCAACATACATATGTTCATGTCAATTTGTCAATATAGGTCAAGTGATAAAAGCTCAAATGCATCAAGAGGTTTTATTGTTATAGGTGTTTTCATTTTCTCTGCTATATTGCTTTGTATGGATTCATATCTGCACTCCACGGGTTCCTGTGCTCTGCCACATGGTGGGGATATAGAGATTGTTCAAAAATCAGCAAAGATTTAAGACAAAGAATTATGTTGAAATCATATTGTTGTGGTGGATAAAAGTGCATGAAGACATGAATGGCATATAGCCCTGACCAGCTGGGGGCGCTATGGCTGATTGCCCACATTAACAACGATGATTAAATATGCCAAACCAATATGAAATACCTCTGTTTGCATTATAAAGTTATGGATAAAAAACAAATGAATCCAAGCGGACACATTACTAGGGAAGGTTGATAGCAAATTGCATTTATATCAGGATCTCTTACACTTCTGCACACAATAATGCATATTGAATTGGCCTGAGAATTTTATGAGTGATTGTTTTTATAAGCAATAATAAATGCAAATGTCTGTACAGTGACACTGCACACAACTGTGTCCATGTAATATAGTAAATAACAGTAGTACTAAACAACTGTAATCACATTTATATTACTCATTACTTCCAATGTAATTACTCAAACGTGAACACTAATATAAAGTGTTTGACTTATACAGGACTTTTGACTCATAATAATCTCCTTCAGTTTAAAGTAACAGGAAGAAGTGTTTCTTTTATGTAGTTTCAATGCATTGAAATACTCTCAATTCCTCAATACGGCGCTTCTGTAATTAAAGTTTATCCCAATTATAAAGCCATCTATACAAACACAAGAGCAGTCACATCGCCGGAGACAGCAGAAGTCAGCACTAGCGAGCTGCCTACCAAGACAGCGTTTTTGGACATCATGGGCGCTTTGCGAATGCGCGTTCCGAACGCGTCTATGATGCCCAAACGCGCTGTCAAGGTAGGTTGCTCACCAGGGTTTGAGACACAGCCGCTATCATGCGTCATAATGGGTTTCACTCGTATTTCGGAATGTGACCACGTCAGATCGGAGCGCATGACAAAGACATTTCATTCAATAAACTGCATGAGCATAAACACATAAAGCCCGCGGACGTACCACTGTTGTTCCAGCTCCCAGTCCCTGAAGAAGTCAAACTCGAATAGGTCCATGGTCGCTATGTTTCAGTGAGGTGCCGGTGGCCTCATATGCAGGAACTCTGTCCGTCTCCCTCACTGACGCGCGGCGCAGCTCGCACTGCCGCTGCCTCTCTCCGCTCAGCGACACGCAGCCCTGCGGAAGGCGGAGTCAGGGCTCGCTGGAGGCGGTCACTCATTCTGAAAAGACCGGCGCAACACTTTGAACCAGAGCAGCTCCACCTGTGTCCAGCATGCATCACCTGTGAACACGCTTTAATAATGCAAGTTAAAACTCATTCGTTCAACAAAATTGTTTTAGCATTCAAATTTATATAGCCTTTCAATACTAAATTGATACATATTTAGTTATTTTTCCTTGTGCTGTCCAGAAGTTATAAAATGCATATAGCTTGTTCTGAGCCATATGTATTAGTTGTTATTTTTTATCATAATACAAACAACAATCCAATAAATACATCAACACTAATAGTGTGCATTGTTCAATAATGTAAAATGGTTGAAGTGGAGAAATAATACATATTTGCTACTATATAATATTGTTACGTTTACCTAAAATATATTTTTGTTAACCGCAAACATATTTAAATGTTATTACAATATTTTTTTTTTAAAGTCGAAAATTACAACTGAATAATGACCGCATCAAGCTAATTACATTTACAGTGTACAAAAGTCTTCAAAATAAAGGAATTATCTTGCTGACCCAGATTTGACTTGAATTATTTTTTATGTTTTGATTATTGCTAATATGCAGGATTATACAGTGATAAATATCAGTAAAGATAGGGCACAATGTGCTGTATTAATTAATAGATATTTATTTTTGACAGGTGTTTTACCTGTATTTTGAATTTTACACTGCCTTAGAGTTAAAGGATGTCTGTAAAATTAATGGATAATGTCAAGTCAAGTCAGTTCTCCTCTGGCCAACGAACGAACAGTGTACGATTATGATTCAAGGCAGGCCGCATTACAGGTCAGAAGTCAGATTGGATCGGAGCATTCAGAATATTTATCCAGCTCCATCTGGTTGAAGATTGGAGTCGTCACGCCGTAGAGACGGGTTTGTTGAGGATCAGTGCCACTGGCTGTTGTGTTGATAAGGCCTTCACAGGGGAGAGTCTTGTTGACATAAATCTCCATTGACATTTCAGGGATGCGTTGTGGTCGTGTCTAGGCCCAGGTCCACCATCAGATCTGGATACGGACTGGATCTGGCTGACTACATCATGCGTTTTGGTCGTGTCTAGGCCCAGGTCCACCATCTGATCTGAATACGGCCTGGATCTGGCTGACTACATCATGCGTCTAGGTCCAGGCCCTCCATCTGATCTGGATACGGCCTGGATCTGGCTGACTACATCATGCATTTTGGTCGTGTCTAGGCCCAGGTCCACCATCTGATCTGAATACGGCCTGGATCTGGCTGACTACATCATGCGTCTAGGTCCAGGCCCTCCATCTGATCTGGATACGGCCTGGATCTGGCTGACTACATCAAGCGTCTAGGTCCAGGCCCTCCATCTGATCTGGATACGGCCTGGATCTGGCTGACTACATCATGCATTTTGGCCGTGTCTAGGCCCAGGTCCACCATCTGATCTGAATACGGCCTGGATCTGGCTGACTACATCATGCGTCTAGGTCCAGGCCCTCCATCTGATCTGGATACGGCCTGGATCTGGCTGACTACATCATGCATTTTGGTCGTGTCTAGGCCCAGGTCCACCATCTCATCTGAATACGGCCTGGATCTGGCTGACTACATCATGCGTCTAGATCCAGGCCCTCCATCTGATCTGGATACGGCCTGGATCTGGCTGACTACATCATGCATTTTGGTCGTGTCTAGGCCCAGGTCCACCATCTGATCTGAATACGGCCTGGATCTGGCTGACTACATCATGCGTCTAGGTCCAGGCCCTCCATCTGATCTGGATACGTCCTGGATCTGGCTGACTACATCATGCGTCTAGGTCCAGGCCCTCCATCTGATCTGGATACGGCCTGGATCTGGCTGACTACATCATGCATTTTGGTCGTGTCTAGGCCCAGGTCCACCATCTGATCTGAATACGGCCTGGATCTGGCTGACTACATCATGCGTCTAGGTCCAGGCCCTCCATCTGATCTGGATACGTCCTGGATCTGGCTGACTACATCATGCGTCTAGGTCCAGGCCCTCCATCTGATCTGGATACGGCCTGGATCTGGCTGACTACATCATGCGTCTAGGACCAGGCCCTCCATCTGATCTGGATACGGCCTGGATCTGGCTGACTACATCCAGATCAGATGGAGATGGACCTAGACATGACCACAACTCATGATGCAGTCAGCCAGATACATCATGCATTGTGTTCATGTCTATAGGCGCAGGTCCACCATCTGATCTGCATACGGCCCGGATCTGGTATTTTTCAGTTTTTTTACGGATTTATTTCAGTTGATCATCAATATCAATATAGCATTAATAATAATTAAGTAATCCTAAAATTACCAATGAAATTATAAGTAACTTATAATCATTGTCAAACAAAAGTTTGTCTTTAAGAAATGTCCTGCATGATGACCTCACAATATAAAGTTCACTGTGCTGATTTACAGTGGTTCTAAGAAATAACCAATACTCACACATATTATTTTTTGTGCGAGTATAAAGCAATATCAGCAGGATATTCAAATAGCGATGTTATTTGGGGGGAAAAAAATAAAAACTTCCAACAAATCAAGTTTATTGAAGCAGTAACCAGAGTTGCAACAGTAAGCATGAGCACCTCTGAAGGCAGCAGTTATAAGAGAAATATGAGCAAAGCAGCTTGGCAAATATATTCATATCCCAGATAACACAATAGAAACATTACACAGAAGAAAACACTGCCAGGAATATGCCTCTTTGCATTATTCCTTGATACAAATGTTCAGCACAAGTAATAAAGCGCATGTTTTGTTTTTCTGGAAAACAAACCACAAGACAGACCCACATATGTTTGTTGTCGACATTATGATGATTTGGCGAGAGCCATATGGTGATCATGTACCACGCGGCACACTGCTACAACAAATGTGACTTTTTGCATACTTCGCCCGGGGATGCCCTCTCAAAATTCATTGCAGAGACTTGGAAGTGATATTAATCTTACCTTGAAATAACACAGTGGGAGAGGAGAAATAAATTTCTGAGGCAGAATGGCTTTCCGGATGTTATACGAATGAATGCTTTGCTGATGGATTTCACAATGGTCAGGCAGCACAGAGAAGATGCCACTGTGTCTAACAATAGCTCACACTGATACAGTACAGTTTATGCCCTTAGCACCCGCTCTTTACTAGCAGTGCGATAAAAGTGGAAAAGAGTCAGGCTATCTATCCCTTTTGATCAACGTAAAAAAATATAATATTTATATTTGTATCTGTCAAAAAGCTGAGTAAACCTGATCTTGCGTTCTATTTTTTTGCCAATCGTAATGTTACTTCAATAAATTCCAACAAGCTATTGAAAATCTCTTTATGAGGTCATCTCCTCTGAACTCAATAACATTTCCATGTTAACCTCAGATGAAGGCATATAAGTGACCCTCAGAGTAACAACTCTGGAGCTTATCGTAGCAGAACAAGAAGTGCAATAGGGCAGTTTGAGAGGCTATTTCAGGATCTAGGCTAGTGTGTGAGTGAACAGGTTGAAGCTTTTCAGGTGAAACGCTGCTTTAGAGCAAGGATGTATAATGGTTCGGCTAATGCCCAGTACACTGTAAATCAGAATAAGTTGGCAAAACTCATCAGTTACATCATTTTTTTTTTTTAAGTTAAGAAATTCAAAGTTAAAGCGGAACATGCAGAATTTAATTTTTTTAATTGCATTTGAATTGCTCTTAACTTGAAATGTTTTGAGTAAACTCATTTATACATTTATCTTAAAATTCATGTAATCTCAACTTAAATATTTTAGTAGTGGAAACTTGGCTAGCTTTAACTAGCTTATATGATAAATGCTAAATTGCTAAAACAATGCTTTGATAGCATCAGCATGGCATAACACTTGCTGAATGAGTATGGCAACATAAAATATTTAAAGTATATCTGTTCTCAAACTCTCCACTCCCCCAGAAAAAAAAAAAACCCAACATGACAGACACTCTTCTAAATTAAAACATTAAACACTACTAAATCTCCCAAAACTTTTTTTTTCTTTCAAAGAACATTATATAACACCTAATTTTAACATTTACTCTCCATTTTGAGTGTCATGGCAAAGCATGCTGGGAAATAGAAATCCCAGCCCAGTTTTATCAAGTTTGTCTTTAAGTTTGTCTAAATTTAAATGGATAGTTAACCCAAAAAATTTAAATTAGCCCATGATTTACTCACCCTCAAGCCATCCTAGGTGTATATGACATTCTTCTTTCAGACGAATATAATCTGAGTTATATTTAAAAAATGTCCTGGCTCTTCCAAGCATTATAATGGCAATGACTTGATGGGTCGTTTTTGAAGTCCATAAAAGTGCATCTATCCATCATATAACTGCTCCACACGGCTCGGGGGGGTTAATAAAGGCCTTCCGACGCAAAGTGGTGCGTTTGTGTAATGAAATATCCATATTTAAAACTTTATAAACTAAAATAACTAACTTCCGGCGGTCACTTGATTGTTCAAGAAACACATTATTTTTCACATATTTGACATTGTTGCCGCACCCCCAGTCTGTCAGTAACGCTTTGAGTTGCGTTTCCCGTACAATGTAACTCACTGCTTAACTACCATAGTGCGTTGCATCGTTGAAGAAATCAACTAGCTAGTCACGACTGTTTCCCGAAACCCTATTGTCGTTCAACCACGTTGGTTAATGATGTTACGCAGGTGGTGGAGTAATAACTGCTTTTAAAGAAATTATTTTGAGATCGAATTCATGCTAGATTTTTTTGCAATAAATTATGGATATGGCACATGATGACTTTTTCTTATTTTTCTCAGTTATTTTGCTTTATTTCCAGATTCATATAGGCTCATGTCCGCACATGCGCACTCTTCAAAAAGGGTGCTTTAAATCTCTTGACAAACTAAAAGACGTAAATTACATTTGTATGTATTCTACATAAAATATACTGTATAGATTGTACTAAATGTCAGCTTACTTATTTTGCTCAAGATAAGGATTCATTAAGTCCACATGTCATGCAAACAAGAAACTATGCTTCTAACCACAGGTCGAGAGCTGTCACTCCAACCACGCAACTTTGCGATGATGTTTGCGAATGTCCGTTGGAACTATGGTTTCGGGATACACCGAACTCTTGAACTATGTTGATAACGGCGGAACTTGCGACCATAGTTGTCTAATGATGCTTTTGGGAAACGGTCTCTATGAAGCCCCTCCTTATGAAAAGCGCAGGGTGCTCTGATTGGTCAGCTGGATCAGTGAGTTGTGATTGGTCAACTGCTTCAAGCGTGTGTTGGAAATATCACACCTTTAGATCACACGTGGTGGAAAAAACAGCATTTCTTGGACAACACAACTCAACCAGGCCTTGTCCCCATTATTTTGCATATGCCTTTGGCGGGCATAAATATAGTGACGAATTTAGTTCCTACAAAAGACTACAGGAGGCGTTTCAGGGAGTTCAGAAACTGTATACAATGATATAGAGAACAAACAACTCCCTTTGGAGTGACTTTGTGCTTTGTACCTTTCCAGACGTTTTTCATGCTCAAACAGCAACATTATAGCCTGGATGCCAGCCGAACTTAGCCCCGCCCACAACATTTTTACTCGGGCAGTTTGGTCTGGAATTGATCGGTAGAGAAGTAATTAGGCTTGTTTGAGATGCGCCTCGCCTCGCCTGCAGTTCAGCCGAGACTAGGCGGCTGCAGTGAGGGGAGGAGTGAAAAAAGTGCAGGCAAGCCGGACAGTTCTCTCTTCTCGTAGTGGATCCGACACCTGCGAGATCAAAGGCGGATATCGCGGGATTCACACTCGTGCGCTTTGTTGCTGATAAACTGGATGTAATTTAAGTTCTGTTACTTTTATATGAAAATAAATATTATGAACAAGACACCCAAAGTTTTTGTTATTTATTTCCATTCGAAAGACGTGTTTATCAATCATTTTTACTTTAATTAGGCCTACATACATGTTTGTATATATATATATATTTATAAATATGACAACAATCACATAACCCACAGAGAGATCGCCTTTTTTAGAGAGTTTGGGAATATTCACACCTAAAAACATGATATCAGAGTTTTAAAATCAAACATTTTTTAAAAAGGACCATACATCACGGTTGTTTAAACCAATAGCATTAAGCTGTGTCGTCAGCAAGTCGTTTCCCATCATGCTTTTGCTCCGCGCAGTCTGTGGAGAGCAGCTGCGCTCAACTGCAAAATCCGACACATCCGCCTTTCGCTCGCGAGAGTTTTTTGACATACGTTGGCATGACATCAGAGCAAGGCGGACCGCCCTCGGACACTTTTCTAACCGGAATGCATCTCGCGCTGATCACCGGTGATCGGTTCTGCGCAGATTTCGCTCATCTCAAACAAGCCTATTATGCCCGAACAGAAACTGTTCGGACCAATGAAATTGTCAGGGCGGGCTTTAGACGATGATGGACAGATGATCAACAGTAACGTAATCATCTACGTCATCAAAGGCGCTTGGGTTGAGTTTGTTCTAATCCTAAACGGAGAACTTGTTCGTATGCATTCACCTTTACTATTTCTCTCAGAAATGATGATCGTGTTGGTAAGTACTCTGTGTATCCTTAAAGGTCCCGTTCTTCGTGTTTGTTTGAAGCTTTGATTGTGTTTACAGTGTGCAATATAACATGTGTTCATGTTTTGCGTGTAAAAAAACACAGTATTTTTCACACTATTTACTTATCTGTATACCGCTGTTTCCACTGTCCTAAAAACGGCTGGTGATTTCCTTGTGCTACGAAGTCCCTCCTTAAGAAACACGTAACGAGTTCTGATTGTGCCAGCGGTTCCTGTGCTGTGATTCGACCACAGCTTAGCGCACGTGAAAGCGGTTCCTGTGTTGTAATTTGACAGCAGCTTAGCGCACGTTGGAAAGGTCACGCCTCTTAACGGAGAGATGTATGCGTTCAATAATCTCTACAGCGTCCCTGGGAAAGCCAAACAAAGGTGATTTGACTCCTGGATGAAAATAACAGCGTCTCGATGACATGGCGATAAACACACTCAACGCAACAGTTCCTTTTCTCCACGCGACACGTCCGCTTCTCCACGTGGGACAGCAACAAGACCGCGTCCCCTTTTTCGCGTTTCTTTGTGGGCGGAGGTTAGTCTGTTCTACTGCTCTACTGACGTAATTAAAGAAGGAAGTACCAGGATGTAGTCCAAGCCAGCCGTTCGCTGTAGGCTTTGAAAGGGAACTTCTGTTAAATAAAATATCTCGCTTGGCATTGAACTTTGAGCTTTATAATTTTTACAGGTATTATTTATGCTCTAACAGCAACATTACACACTAACTAAAGTTTGAACAATGGAATCGCGAAGAAGGGGACCTTTAAATAATTTTTTTACAACACCGGCAAAGATCGTTTACACTAATCTTGTTCTTCTAACGTTAGGCTACTTATTCCAGAGTGCGTGCAGACAGGGTTGCCAAGTTTTTACAACAAAACCCGCCCAATTGCTAACGTTCCTCAAATCTAGCCAAAAACAAGCCCAATAGCTTTCTAGGGGGGGTTCTCCGGGAAAAAAAAGGCATTTGGGGGGTAAAATATGTGTTATTTTGGCAGGGCTGGCAGCTAAAAATCGCATTCCTGGGTTTGTATATCACATAATTGGGGTCTCTTCAACCCGCGGACATGGCAACACAGTGCAGTTGAGTTCTGTTGACATTTGACAACTAACGTTATGCGTCGCTCCGTTGCTCTGATTGGTTGTAGGTCTATCCAATTGAGGTCTTTCCTGGTTCGGTTGAAACACGCCCCATAATCACAGCCCAACGGAGCGGTCTCAGACTCATATTCTGACTAGAATTGAGTATGATGACGTCAGGCTAGCAACATTACACACTAAAGAAAGTTGAAAAGTACTGTAGCTTATATGACACTGAGACTTAATGTAATTCGAACACTTGTTAAAGAACATCCGAATCATTTTACAGTAATTACTTGTTGAAACTCCTGAATGTGAATCAACCTAATAATTAATTTTGTCATCACTTTTCAAATGCATAAGGGATAAAGAAACACTGCAAAACGCTTCTTGAATAAACAGTTTGCTAATGATGAGTAATTTGTTCCTTCTCAAGCATCAGAGCTCGGCTTTAGCATGGAAGATGCTTTCAGGTTTAAAAAGCAAAAGATATTAGTTTGATTACAGTTCAATGAGAGATGCCGCTTGCATTTGTTTATAAATGAATCATGGCTTTTGACCACTCATGTGAACATCCCACCCGGTCGGGTAACATCAGAACTGTTAAAATGGTGGAAATAGCCTCTGGCAGCTGGTGTGATAAATGACTTGAGAAATACTTCATCATAACAGCCAAGGCCGCACGACTGGCACCTCATCCCGTTTAATCTCATTGAGATGAATAAGCGAGCCATTACAGCTGTGCTGATACGGTCTAAGGGGGATCGCCTCCTAATTATACCACTGTAATTTCTCAGTTAATTATCTCCTGCCCACTGTCCAATTCAAACTTTACACTGTAGTCGTCCTACAGTTGGGTCATTCTTGTCTTCCATTCCTATATGTCTTAATACATTGGATGAAATATTAAATTCTTAAGTTCTTTTAAATTGAAATAATGGTCAAACTTTAGATTAAGGTCCAATTCTCACTATTAACTATGACTTGTACCTCAATACACTCCTAAGTAATGCTTATTAATTGTTAGGTAGTTGTCAAGTAGGTATTTTGGTAGGATTAAGGGATGTAGAATAGTGTCATGCAGAATAAAGCATTAATATGTGTTTTTAATAAACAGCCAATATCCTAGTAATGTAAGCTAATAAGACATTAGTTAATAGTTAACAGTATCACAATTAAGTGAATTTCATTGCAGTATTTGATTTAGAGTGTATGTTGACACTTTTGTCATGTTCTGTAACTCTGCAACTTCTAACATGAACAACAACAACAACAAAAACAGAATATTATTTAAAAAAAATATTCCAGTTTTTTTATTTTTTTATTAGGGGTTCAAGAGTGCAGCGTAATCCAATTTTTTTCGCGAACTATTTCTTAACAGATGCTGATCGTTGGCCCTGTTTGACTCACGTCCCTTGAGACATGAGAAATCTGAAAGATTTTCAATTACGTGATTTTTCACAAATGCACACGATATTCATAGAACTCCTCATTCTGAACAATATTGCAACATATGATTCTAAACAAGCATGCAAACTTTTATAGAGATTGTAGCATAGGTGACGCTATAACTGTTAAAAAGATTTAAAATATATGTTTCCTTAGTAAATTGCCTGTATTGGCTATAAATGGTCAGTTCCATCTATGATTTAGGTGGTTACAGGCTTGCTAAATAAATCATAATACCTTTTTATGCATGTGCTTAAAGCCAGGCCTTAAAGGGACAGTTTACCCAAAAATGAAAATGTTGTCATCATTTACTCACCCTCAGGTTGTTCCAATCCTGTATGAATTTCTTTCCTCAGCTGAACACAAACAGTTAACCAAACAGTTGATGAGCCCCTTTTTTCACTTGCTGCCTAATATATCCCACCCAATAACTGGTCCCGTAATAAAGAGATAATCATTGTTATTCACTTCACCTGTCAGTGGTCATAATGTTATGCCTGGTCTGTGTATGTTATGCAGCTAGAAGTCAACAACACACACACAAACAAGTAAATACAGTAAATTTGCATTGCATTTATAAATACCTTAGTAGACCACAACTTGAAAGTGCTTGGTACAGTACTTTGAGAACCATGATTATGCAACAGTTGATTGTGAGATCTATACTGAGGTACATCCAAAGAACAGCTGCTACACAGTCAGAGTTTTCTCACTCTTCTGAAAAGGTGAAATGTGTGAGCTTATTTCAGTTCTGTGGTTCCCAGTACAAAATGTTTTTTGTTGTCGTTGTCGTTGTTGTTTTTTTAAATATCATTCTCTCTTCATAATTATTCACTTGAATAAAAGTGATTTTTGATTTATTCAACAGAACTTGGTTTGGCTTTAAAAATATGGAACTAATTCACTGAAATCAAAACGTTAAAGATTCATTGTTAATCATTGATTAAAGCAGCAGAAATTATTATCAAAGCATCTTTACCAATAATCATTCAAAAGAAAATTTGGTTACACTTTATTTTACGGTGTCATTGTTACAGTGTAATTATTTAAGTACTAAGTAATATAATATTAATGAACTACATGTACTTACTATAGGGTTAGGGTTAGGATTAGGGTTTGGTTAAGGGTTAGTTGCATGTAATTATGCATAATTCAATTATTACTGTGGTTAAGATTAGGGTTGGTACATGTAACACATGTAACATAATAAAGTGTTACCGGAAATTCTTTCAATAGTAACTCACCCTATATTCCATTGATTTCTTTTTATGGCGGAAAGGAGATGTTTTGCAGAATGTCCAAGCAGCTCTTTTTCACACACCAACAACAGACAGTGATCAGTGAATGTCAAGCTCCCTAGCAGAGTGGAACAATAAGTAATTTATACAGCATTCACAATTCAAGTTAATATGGTGCAAAGTTTGTATCTAAATCAACAATATTTTAAAGGCTAAACAGCACACGCTTACGAAAAAGAAGTATACTTCAAATTCATTTTATGAAGTATCCTTAAATAAAGTTCAAGTATATTTTTTAAGCAAACTTAATGTACTATGTATACTAATATCAATGGACTAGAAGTAAACTTGTAAGTGTACTATTTCAATACTGCTTGGAACTAAATTGGCCCACTTTTAATGTATAAAAGTATACGTTTAAGAATACTATAAATGTAACAGTAGTAAACTTTAAGCGCATTACTAGTTCACAACTACATTTCTCATTTGAATTGCATCTGTACTACAAGTGAACTTATAATTAAACTAGTAGTTTACTATTTTAATACCTTCTTCAGCACATTTTAGTTTATGAAAGTACACTTTGAGGTGTAACAGTACTAGTACTGAAATACTAAATAGTACTAAAATACTAGTTTAGTAGTTTTAGTCACTGGAACTAAGGGGCCAAGCCCAACCCCTGAACCCCCCCCCCCCCCCCCCCCCCCCACTCCATATTAAACCCTATGGATTAAGAATGGGATGTCATTAAAGTTCATGTGCATGTAAAGGCAGGCGTCCCAAAACTTTTGGCTATATAGTGTATAGCTCAACACAGTTAGTCATGAGTAGGCCAACCATGTTTTACCATGACTAATATCGATCTAGCTTACTGCAGTGTGCAACAAGTAGAAGATGTGTAATAATGCCCCAAATCGTATCCACCTTTTTCTGAATGCGGAAGTCTCACCTGACTCATACTGGAAATATGATTTACATTTCTGGTCTCTGGTGTTTCTTGTCAAATTAACGTATTTCCAGAGCTGATAATATAATGTTAAACCTATGAAAATGGTATAAAAGCACATGGCTCCATAGTGCCACCACTTTACAGTGTAGCAACGACTGTCATCTTTTGTTAGTGCATCACCCATCAAAGTTTAATGAGTGCGTAGAAGACACAAAGCTCTCCGAAGTTAGCTGCTGCCTGCACTGAAAACACGAGCGCTCATATCCTACATGCAGCTCCCAATCGGGATGAAGTTTGTGGGATTTTGTCCTCAAAATGATTAGAGCGCATATATACCTTCTTTTGGGAGTATTATAACTTAAGTGCTGCAAGTCTTGCTCATTTTCTCTTGCCTGTCAGGGCCGGCTCTTAGCTCTCCTATATATATATATATATATATCAACATAATCATGAAGGTCTCTAGAATCATCCAAACAAAACAAATCTTACAACAGATCTATAGTTTTTAGTATACTTAGTCAAACATAATAAATTTGATTATGAATAAAGATTGATCTGTTGAAAGCAGTTATTTTGAGTTAGATGCTAAATGTTCTCCTCTTATACATATTTGACATTGAAGGGCTGCATACAACATATTTGCCCACCGGCAACTATAGTTGCCACAGATTCAAATACGATTTTCAAGAAAAAATACAAAAACCTGGGGAAAATAAATGCAGAACATGCCATTCAGAAAAAATTGGGCACAAATGGGTTAAGTATTTATAAAAACTATACGAACAAAAATGCTCCTATACGTAGTTACTCCAAGACTTAAAAAGCTAATTATGACTTAAATGATACACTCTAATAAATTGCACATACAAAAATTCTACAAAGAACGTTGGAGGATATTTAACTAATTATGACTCAAACTATGGATGAACAAACAAAAATGCTTTTATAGTCACTCCAACACTTAATCAAGAAAATTAAGACTTGAAGGATCAATTGCAATAAATTGGTCATACACAAATGCTAGAAAGAATGTTCAAGGATATTTACCAAATATTAACTCCATAAACTGTGCAAAAACTCTCTTAAGCACCTGTAAAGACACTTAAGCAAATTATGACCCATAAACTGGATTAACTGTACCCTCTACAAACAAAAGTGCTATTATGGATACACTGTACTTACCACTACAAAATTTAAATATATAAGTTCTTGTAGCTCTATCCCTATCTTAAATAATAAAAGATGAACAGTTGTTTCTGGCATTTCTATTCACCTTCAAAATTGACGCAGCATTAAAATTTGGCTCGTCTGGATTTCCTTATTGTCAGTGAAATGCGTAGTAATATGTAGATAACTAGCTAGCTAGTGATAGCTTAGTGACAGCAATGAAACGTCCAATGCCGTCCAATATTATTAGTTGATAATATCGATAATACAAAGTAAATTTACTTAGTTTGACACCTTTATGGCTGAGATGAGAAGACTTACCTCTATACTGGGCTTTCTTTTGATCGTCTGCCTTTCTCTTTTTCCGTCCCTGTGCACTCGAGGGTTTAACGTTAGACCGCTTCATTTTTGAAGAACGCGCCATTGATGAGCTCTTGTCTGACCTAACGCCTGAACGCCTGTGCTCGACAATACTCACTATCAATTCAATTTCAATCTAATAATCAGGTTAAGTAATTAAACGT
Organism: Gobio gobio; assembly: GCF_949357685.1. Taxonomy (NCBI): domain Eukaryota; kingdom Metazoa; phylum Chordata; class Actinopteri; order Cypriniformes; family Gobionidae; genus Gobio; species Gobio gobio. Next base: position 18,741,794 of record NC_137109.1, on the reverse strand, counting down.
GCGGCTGAGGGGGCGCCCAAGGATGATCATGTTTAATAAACAGTATGTTTTATTTCGCTTGTTTTAATTCTATGCTTAATGGGAAGTAAGTTTAAGGGCGCCACTAGAGGGCGCCTGCCTGCGCCCCCAACACATTTGTCGCCCTAGGCAACCGCCTAGCTCGCCTATAGCAAACGCCGGCCCTGCTCTAGCATAAAATGCAAGGCGCCGTATATGGACATTCTCTTCAGATGCGCTGGTGCTCAAAACATATTTTCCAAGAATTTCTTCAGATTATTACTGTAATGCAGAAAACAACAGCGCACAGCTAAACCCTGCACATATTTAGATTTTTAGTAATGTTCAAAAAGTTTCTGTATAGTTAATTCAGACGCTCTTTTTACCGCATTTTGACAGAACATGAGAGCAAACATCTTGGAATTCCTCATGGCGGCGCTCATCGTTTACTCAGGAAAAACATGAATAACAGCAAAATTCAGTCAATGGCAGGTAAAGAGTAAAGTAGATTTTACTTAGAATACTTAATTATACTTTTATACTTATATAATCCAAATATAATCCAAATTTCTCACGGTTATGTGTCGACCATTCTGGCTACCGAGGGAATTCACAGCGGTCATCATCACAGCGGTGTATATTCCCCCACAAGCCGACACAGACCGGGCACTGAAGGAACTGTATAGGTCAGTGAGTGAGCAGGAAACCGCGCATCCTGAGGCTGCGTTTATTGTGACCGGGGACTTTAACAAAGCCAACTTCAAGCGCATCGCACCCAAATACCACCAACATGTTAGCTTCAACACACGAGGGAACCGAGTTCTGGATCATTGTTACTCTCCCTTCAAGGATGGTTACAAATCACTCCCGCGCCCACCATTTGGCAAATCGGATCACGCTTCCATCATCCTTCTGCCCGCTTACAGGCAGAGACTGAAACAGGAAGCACCCGCCCTCAGAACCATCCAGTGCTGGTCGGACCAATCGGACTCTATGCTACAAGACTGTTTTGATCACGCGGACTGGGAGATGTTCCGGTCGGCCTCTGATGACGACATCGAGGTCTACGCCGATAGCGTAACGTGTTTCATCAGGAAGTGCGTAGAAGACGTTGTTCCGACCAAAACAATACGGCTGTACCCCAATCAGAAGCCGTGGCTAAATGTGGATGTTCGCGCGGCACTCAATGCGCGGACCTTCGCCTTTAACTCCGGTAATGCGGAGGAGCATAAACAAGCAAGTTATGCCCTCCGGAAAACCATCAGAGCAGCAAAACGCCAGTACAGGGACAAGATTGAAGGACAGTTCAACACCACCGACTCCAGAAGCATGTGGAGGGGAATTAACACCATCACGGACTACAAAGGGAACACAAACTCCACCGTGAACACCGCTGCCTCTCTCCCGGACGAGCTAAACACCTTCTATGCTCGCTTTGAGGGAACTAACACCGCCCTCGCGGAGAGAGAGCTCGTGGCTGAAGATACAGAGGTTAGTGCACTCTCCGTATCTGTCGCGGATGTAACCCGATCCTTCCGGCGGGTGAACGTCCGTAAAGCCGCGGGTCCAGACGGCATTCCGGGCCGCGTCATCAGAGCGTGCGCGCGCCAACTGGCTGGAGTTTTCACGGACATTTTTAACCTGTCCCTCTCCCTGTCTGTGGTCCCCACATGCTTCAAAACGTCCACCATTGTTCCTGTACCGAAGCAAGCAAAAACCACCTGCTTAAACGACTGGCGTCCTGTTGCTCTGACCCCCATCATCAGCAAATGCTTTGAGAGACTAGTCAGAAACCACATCTGCTCTGTTCTCCCCCCCTCACTGGACCCACTGCAGTTTGCATACCGCAAAAACCGCTCCACTGATGATGCCATTTCATCCACTATTCACACTGCTCTCTCCCACCTGGAAAAGAGGAACACATATGTGAGAATGCTGTTTGTAGACTACAGCTCAGCATTCAACACCATTGTGCCCTCCATACTTGACATTAAACTCCGGGCTCTCGGCTTAAACAGCCTGTTATGCAGCTGGATCCTGGACTTCCTGTCAAACAGACGCCAGGTCAGAATGGGCAGTAACATCTCCTCACCACTGACTCTCAACACTGGAGCCCCTCAGGGCTGTGTTCTCAGCCCACTCCTGTACTCCTTGTACACACATGACTGTGTGGCAACCCACAGCTCCAACACCATCATCAAGTTTGCTGACGATACGACGGTGGTAGGTCTCATCACTGACAATGATGAAACGGCCTACAGAGAGGAGGTGCACACTCTGACACGGTGGTGTCAGGAGCACAACCTCTCCCTCAACGTCAGCAAGACCAAGGAGCTGGTGGTCGACTTCAGGAGGAATGAGAGAGAACACCGCCCCATCACCATCAATGGAGCACCGGTGGAGAGAGTCAGCAGCTTCAAGTTCCTCGGTGTCCACATCACAGAGGAACTCTCATGGTCCGTCCACACCGAGGCCGTTGTGAAGAAGGCTCATCAGCGCCTTTTCTTTCTGCGACGGCTGAGGAGGTTTGGAATGAGCCGCCACATCCTCACACGGTTCTACACCAGCACTACAGAGAGCCTGCTGACTGGCTGCATCACCACCTGGTACGGCAACAGTACCGCCCGCAGCCGCAAAGCCCTGCAAAGGGTAGTGCGCACGGCCAGCTGCATCATCGGAGGTGAGCTTCCCTCCCTCCAGGACATTTACGCCAGGCGGTGTGTGAAGAGAGCTCAGAGGATCATCAGAGACTCTAGCCACCCGAGCCATGGGCTGCTCTCACTGCTGCCATCAGGCAGACGGTACCGCAGCATCAGAACACGCACCAGCCGACTCCAGAACAGCTTCTTCCCACACGCAATTAGACTCCTGAACTCTTGATCCATCAGGATCATAACACACACTGGACAGAATATCACTCAGCACAACCCACTGTCGATACACACACATTATATACACATTTATATAATTTATTATTTATCATATAGCACCTATTGCACATTGGATCTCTACTGTGAATAATAATGTATACTGTACATTGTATACTATTATTATTATTATTATAGCGTAATGTATATTGTTTAATGTATGTTTTAGTGTGTATATTGTTTAAAGTATATTGTTTAAAGTATATTGTTTAAAGTATATGTATATTGTAAGTATGTGTATATTGGTTAAAGCTGTGAGAACCACACTCACATTGTGTAAATTATTTATTGTTTATTGTAGAGTTTACTGTGCTGTGAGTAATTGTGGGCGCATCAGTGTAATCTGATGCTGCTCTAAATGTTGTACATGTCATGTCGTGACTACTATGTTGCTCGGAACTGCACCAAGAATTTCACCTGCTGTTGCACTTGTGTACATGGCTGTGTGACAATAAAGTGATTTGATTTGATTTGATTTGATTTATACTTAGACTGAAAGACTTAAACTTTCTGTCAGTATAAATCAAGTATACTTAAGTGCAATTTTAAGTATATTTCTGAGAAGTAGGGGAGCGCGGGGCACAACCTAACGCGGGGTTAGTTGTAACACGCATGTTTTAACCCTTTCCACACATGCCAGAATGACGAAACTTTGTTACTAGTTGCCATATCAACATTATTTAGAGAAAAAATAGCGCCAAGATATTACTGAACATGTATTTAACCATAGCAAAAGTAAATTTCTTACTTAAGTTTAGTTTTCATCTCTGTTTTTTGTGTTTATTTAAAATAAGACAAATCCGATATTATTTTAATCTAATGTTATTTAACAGTTGAGATGGTTCTTTAATGCTGATCTTACCAGCAGAAGACACGAGCCGGGGTATAAATCCCAGTTGTGCAGGTGGGGTGTAACACTGCGTTACAATGAGCCCCTATTAGAAATATGCCATTATATTCTATACTTTTATGAATTCTTTTGAGTAACCATGAGAAAAGGGTGAATAATGACTGAGAGTTAATGTTCAGAAATGATTAATTATTATTATGTTTTGAACTATGCTGTATAGCTGTATTTAGCGATGTGTTTGTAGTCAAACTAAAAAATGCTTATATTTTTAATGATTAAAAAATGCCATTATTTTATTTTAAAAAGTTAATAATTGTATTTTGTTGACAAAATATTTTAGTTTGTCTTGTATATTTTTTTGATTACATCAGGTAACATTTTAAGCTGTAATTTGGGCATGTTACATTGTGCCCCACCACATGTTACAATGTACCCCACCTATGGGGCACGTTGTCACATTTCACTTCCATTCTTTCGGGGTAAATCAAGAAAAAAGTATACACTGTATTAATGAAAAAAAACCGCATAATTGTCCTAGACATGTGTGCAATTAATGTGGGAAACAATAAATACTCTGAACCCCGAGTGGATTTACACAAACTGAGAAAATCAAAAAGTGTTAGGTTGTGCCCCGCTCTCCCCTACACAAAAAGTAGACTGAATGAATACTTTCTTATTTTTAGTTTAAAAGAAGTATACTAATAGCACACTTGAATAAACTTCTTTTCAGCAGAATTTGACTAGAAATTTGGGGTTGTTCCTTGAGTTTAGAAGACTTGGAATATATCATGTGATTTTTATGGTCTAAATTTATGGTGCTTTTGACAGCCCCTGCAATGTAAGCTTTCAGTGTGGGGGAAAAGGCAGCATGAACTTTCTTCAAAAAACCCTGTGCATTCAAAAGAACAAAGCAAATACGGGGTTGAAACACATGAGGGCGAGCAAATGACAGAATTATAATTTTTTAGGGGAACTGTTCCTTTAATATCTGCAAAAGTACAGCATGAACAAAAGGCACAACACCTCTGAAGTCAGTCGAACACATTTATTTGATGGCTTCCCCTGTAACAATAACTCGGGCACTTTAACACGGATCGCCTATGAGTTCAATGATAATTGGCAGGCGCACTGGCAGCAGGGCACTGCCACATCAACAGCTCGACAGCACTCCTGCCTGCTGAGTGACAGATGTTAATTAGCCCCCTTTGTAAACTGCTGCTACGCTCAGTCTGAAACCATTTCTCTTTTTCCTCTCTTGCTCGCCCTCTCTCACACACGAGATGATAATAGATTTAATCAAAAATCCAGAATCAGTCAGCAGAGTCAGGTGGATCGCCTTGATCTATACCTCGGAGAGCTCTAAGCAGTGCGGGCCAGTAACTGATTACATGCAATCTGGATTACGTCATCAGATTCCAAAAATTAAGTAATCCCGAATAAATTGGCAAAACTCAAAAAATGAAAGTATCATTTACATGAAATATTTAATTTAAGAAATTCAAAGTTTAAGAGCGGAACTTGAAGAAATCCCAGTCCAGTTTCAGTTAAATTTAAGTTTGTCCAAATTAAAAGAAAAACACTCATAAACCTCAAAATAATGAAACAGTTCATGTTACTTAAAATGTGTCAGTTTTGAGAACTGAAAAGAAATATGTAGTAAATAAATAAATAGCTGGTAAATAGCTTTTCATTAAACTCAAGAACCCCCTGCAGTTCCATCACAAACCAGGGGTAACCCTGCTGTAATGTAATATTTAATGCACATAATGTTGTTGATAAAGAAAGCAATTTTCTTTCTCTTTCTACTTTTATACTCTCCAAGTTAAATTAAAGTGATGGTTCAAAAGTAATCTTAAAGTAATCAAAAAGTAATCTATTATATTACCTTAAATGTGTAATGGATTACATTTTATTTTTTATTTTATTTGACATTGTCTGTTCCTATGGAGACCAGAACATGAGAGCATCTAATCGGAAGTTGGAATTCCTCATGGCGGCGCTCATCGTTTACTCAGGAAAAACATGAAAAACATAAAAATAGGTGGATGGAAACAGCTACTGAGAGATTGAGAAACCTTTTGGTCATTTTGTCATCATTTAACTTTTTCATACCTCTTGTGCGAAATTGGATATTTAATGAGTAGACCAACACCTGATGGATTAGGGGTGTAACGATACACGTATTTGTACCGAACCGTTTCGCTTGTTAGGCTTGTTAAGTATTCAGTCCATTTTATCACAAAATTCAAACGATAAATGCCGTTTGACGCTCTTTGACGTGACAGATCACTGTATAGGCACGTCAATTCAAGCGGCGGCACGCGAGTGAACGCGATCATCTCTTCCTAAAGAATAAACATGAATCAATATCTGAAGGTATATTGAGGATATATTACAACTTACCAAAACGTATCATAGGTCAGGGGTTTTCAAACTTTATGATGCCAAGGACCCCCAATTATGATAAACCTTAATGAGGGACCCCCTTCCTACATATTTTTATGTATGAAAAAAACATTTAAACTGTAAGATAAACAGTAAGTGTGACATTATAATTACAACTTATTAAACTAAAACTTTCCTGTAGCTCAAACAGTAGAGCATGGCGCTAGCAACGCCGAGGTCATGGGTTCGTTTCCCAGGGAAAGCAAGAACTGACCAAATGTAAAATGTGTACCTTGAATGCAATGTAAGTCGCTTTGGATAAAAGCGTCTGCCAAATGTAAATGTAAACTTATTGTTTCCAAACTTAAACTGGCTATACGTAATGTTGGATGTATAAACCTGAAGAAGACATTTTCAATTAAAAAATTATTTGTATAAGCAACTTTCACAATAAATGTATGCAAGCAGCTCACGTAGTGGGTTTAGAATACTGCCTTACAACCCCGGTGAGCAAGATAAATGGGACTATAGTGAGAAAAACTAGAAAGAAAGATACAAAACAAACATATACAATTCTGGAAAGTATGTATAAGAAAGGAGAGAAACATTTAGAAATGAAACCGTTAGAATGTTCGGTAGACTTATCCATTTTTGCTTTGTCTGTTTAGTCTCTGAAATTTTCTGGGGACCCCTTAGAACCTTCTGGAGGGACCCTGGGGGTCCCCGGACCCCAGTTTTAAAAAAACCTGTCATAGGCAGGGTTTTTCCTGGGTCAAAAATGGTCTTCGGTGGTGGCTGACAAACATGGTCATCCATACACACACACACACACACACGCACGCACAGTAAAAAAGTTCCCTACCCCCGTGATCTGCAAGTGCAATACTGACAGAACATTTTAAATAAATTCAAAGAAAATTTGTAATTTTTGCTTATCTTATTTTGATACCTTGATGTTTGTTTTTGTTCCTCATTTTTACACTATTTACTGATAGTTGTTTTGGTATATAATCATATCAATATTAAAAAGTAGTATTAAAAAATGAACAAATAGCCTAATTTTCTGCAATATACAATTTCATAAAATTATCAGCTAGCTAACCACAACTTTGTTCTGGGTTCACTCCAGTCTAAACTAAATGATTTTAGGCTATTTATTTTACTACACATTGTCCAAATAAATAAGCTGAAAGACTGTGGATGATTAAAGCTAATTCTTACTATCCACTCTTGCTTAAGTGGGTAAGCACACTTGTGTTCTCATTTCAAGTGTTCTGAGTAAATGATTCAACTGATTCATGAGTTCAGTGTTGGACTGATCCGTTCTAGCCAGTCGTTAAAATGATTCGGTTCAAAGGAGTCATAATGTGGCGAATCGGACATTGGCTGACGCGCTGTGTGAATCCCTTCTGTTAGAACATCGCGAAAGATTTGTCAACACACAGAAAACACTTCATAACCGGATAGGATTTGTTTCACGTTTATTGAAAGTATGCTTTATGTCAGCTGGTCAGAGAATCAGTCAATGTTTTTTGAGCGCATTTCACACCCAGCGGTAATTAAAGGAAAACATCGTCTGATAGCGCCACGTGCAACATGGATTCGGTCTTCCGACCTTTTGATTTTGATTAACGTAATATGTGAAATATTAGAAAGCTAAGAATGCTTATTTTGAAGACAGAGAGCGTGCGAGCGGGGGAGGAGCTCAGATCGTCTCTCTGTCACTCAGTTAACGCAAGGGCAGCGGTCATCTATTCTACATCACTCCTAAATCACAATAACTCATCAAATAAGGCTTTGGCGGGACAACAATTTGTTTTGGCGGCCGCCAAAAAATTTTCAATGTAGGAAAAACCCTGATAGGTTGTGTAATCGCTCAATCAGTGTTGCAACGGCGGAAAGACGTCAGTAAAACAGCTTGTAAACATTTACCTCCTCAGAAGTCATTCAGAGTCCACAGCAGCTGGTTAGTTCACTAGAGAAATGAACTCTTTCACTAAAGATATGCACTATATTAGCCTATATATTCATTATATTATGTCTTGTGATGTCTTGATTATTTAATATATGTTTAAATAAATGTCATGAAAATGACAGTCACCGTGAAATGATTCAAAGCCTATTCAACAACAAATTGAAGTAAAAACATTTTATATTTAGAAGTTAATGCAAAAACTGCCTTATGTGAAGTTCACATGATTGCATAGGCCTACAATGTGTCATTTGAGTGTTGATTATTATATCTAAAAATAAATAGCAACTGAATTGAGTTTAATAGTTTTGGCTCTGTTGTTATAGTAATGTGCAAGTAAGGGCTTCCTATAGCCTATATTTTACAGCATTAGCAGAGGTTTTTTTATTTTTTTATCTTTAAGACATTTTTAATTTCAGACAGAATTTGTTCAGTAAACCACCGTTTAATAAAAAATAAAAAAAATATTTTTATTTAGTTTTCTCTCCACTGCTGTACCGAACCAGCACTGCACTGTGACTTCAAAACCGAGGTACTGTACATACCGAACCGTCTGTTTGGTGTACTGTTACACCCCTATGGATAAAATAATTTCTCACACATTTTTTTAATAGCCTCAATAGCTATTTTTCTATGATGCGTTCAATAGCGAGCACAATAAATAAATAAATAAACAAACAATGAAACAAACCATTAGAAACCTGTTTGAAAAAATGGTCGAACAATTAGTAATTCACATTATTGTTTGAGCTAAGGCTGGTCAAACAAACAAAGTGTCATAATAAAATGCACATTAAACTGGCAAAGAGGAGAGAATTTTATCATTTAAAAAAAATTACCTTAGCTTCAAGATTATAAAATTTCAGAAAGTAATTTCCTGACTAATCCAACCCTTTTGTTTTATATATCCATGAACCTTTCATGGTTTGGTGCTATTGTTCTCTTCAAAACTAAAGGAGTTTGATTGAAAGAGTTCTTGAGTCATTAATTTTCCTTTATATTCCCTGTAGATTCTGCATATCTCTTGTTTCTTTCTCCTGCTCTTAGACAGCAGCCATCCAGAACGTTTGAACAGTGCAAAAAAAAAAAAGGAAAAAAAGGAGAATAAAGAAAGAAAAAGAAGTGAGAAAAGGGGGGAGGGGGTATGCTATAATGCAGTGCACAAATCCAAAATGCCTGTGGCTAATTTCTGCTGTAAAATCTCTTTGGCACTGATAGGTTTCTCAATACTGCTTTTTAGCTTTCAAAGCTTCAATTGATCTGGAAAAAAAGAGAGAGGGTGTTTTCTTTTGCTAATTGCAAAAGTGTCAAAGAAGAAAAGCTCTGATTTGAATAAACAAAGCTGAAAAACAAATTAACATTATTGTAAAGTCATCAGTCTTTTGTGATCATTATAAAATCCAAGTTTAAAGAAGCAATTATGCCATATTATGCAATATTTATGTGGACATGTGTCATGAAAACTATAATTTCCAAATTTCTGAAGTAAATTTCAGTAGTGTTCACCAGCAAGGTGCTATTGTGGTAGCTATGGTGTGGATAGTACTTGTTACTTGACATAAATACAACATACAATACGTGTATTGTACAAGTCAAGCTCAACTGGCAGCACTCGTAGCAATATTTTGATTACCTAAATCAGGGGTTTTCAAACTTTATGCCAAGGACCACCAAATATGATGAACCTTTATGAGGGACCCCCTTCCTAAAATCCATCTATTTTTATGTATGCAAAAAACAAAACAAAAAAAAACAAAAAAAACATTTAAACTGTTAGATAAATAGTAAGTGTGAAATTATAAATACAACATATTGTCTCCAAACTTAAATTGGCTATTAATGTTGGACGTATAAACCTGAAGAACATGTTCAATTAAAAATGATTTGCATAAGCAACTTTCACAATAAATATATGTAAGCAGTGTACATAGTGTGTTAAGAAAACTACCTTACAACCCCAGTGACCAAGATAAAGGGGACTATAGTGAAAAACCCCCACTAAAGATACAAAGCAAAAATATACAATTCTGGAATGTATATGGCAAGAAAGGAGAGAAACATTTAGAAATGAAACAATTAGAATATTCGGTACTTTATCCATTTTTGCTTTTGTCTTTTTATTCTCTGAAATTTCCCGGACCCCAGTTTGAAAACCCCTGACCTAAATAACAGTAACACTTTATTTGACAGTCCTTGTTATAAATGTTACATGTAGTTTCTATAGTAATTACTATAAATTCTGCATAATTACATGCAACTAAACCACATCTTAATCCCAAACCTAACCCTATAGTAAGTACATGTACTGTAGTTCATTATTATTACACAGTACTTAAAGGGTACATAACACAAACAGTTTTTGCCAATCTCATGTTAATCTTGAGTACCTATTGGCAAGGCAAGGCAAGTTTATTTATATAGCACATTTCATACACAATGGTAATTCAAAGTGCATTACATAGAACATGAATTAACATATGCATAAGAAATAAGAATACCATAAGAATCAAAAATAATTCAGCCCCCCTAAAATTCTGCCCAGCCCCCCTAAAAAATGTGTGATTGACCTTTCAAACATATGAAACTGGCAGGCTTCGGCTTCGTCCCGTTTTTTAATCTGCGTTAAACAACGTTGTTCAATCCGCAGCGGCGTCGAACAGAGCGCATGCCAGAAGCAGAGGTGTGTGGGTTGATCTGAGCCTCATTGGTCTGTCACCGCTCGTCAATGTCAAAATATTTGAGAAAACCAATCAAAGCAGAGTAGGCGGGTTTTATGTTCACACAGAAGCTGCTGAGGCTGAGCACGAATTTTAGCAGCAGGACTCGACGTCAAGTGTGAGATATGTAGCTAAACTAAATGTTTCATATTTGACAGTCAAAAATGTTAAACAAATGACTAAAATATTCAGCCAAATTAATAAACTTTTGTCTAATTTCACCATTTTGATTTGAAATAGGCAGATGTAATGTAATTTATAATATAATTAACAAACACGAAATATTAACAAAGCCGCTTTCTTCAGATTAGGCATAAGATTAATAGTAATGAATGTGTGCATATTGTAAATTAATAATTCCATTTGTACACTCTAAAAAAAAAGTCTCGTAATCATAAGGGAACCTTTTTTAGTGCTATATAGCACCAATTTTGGTGCTTCAGTGGTTCTTCAGAGGTGCTATATAGCACCTTAGTCAAAGAACCGGTGAAGAACCTCTGAAGAACCGGTGAAGAACCTCTGAAGAACCGCTGAAGAACCACTGATACACCAAAAATGGTGCTATATAGCACTAAAAAAGGTTCCCCTATGATTACGAGCCAAGAACTATTTTTGGTGCCATATAGAACCTTTTTTTTTAGAGTGTAGCTCTCAGTAAAAAAAAAAGTTAATCTTTTTTCAGCTTGTATTGGGCATAAGATTAGTAATGAATGTGTGCATATTGTGAATTAATTTAATAAATTTAGTTACCTAGCTTTCCTGTTAGCCTTCGAAAATGATTCATAAAACATATAAATATCAGTTTACTTATATATATATACAGTTATATATTACTGTTTACCTACAAATATATGTGGGAAAAATGGGAAAACTTTATCAATCATATCTGCCCACTGACATGGTTTTCAAGCTATTGTTATCTAATTTTGTGGCGTACACAACACCTTAAAATGCACATATGTAGATCATAGAAATCAAAATTTTCTCAAGGGGCCATGCCCCCCAAACGAAATAATAAACAGCCAATTATCCTAATATGCATACTAATAAGCTACTAGCTACCTAAGCTACCTAAAATGAAAATCCTAGAATCGCCCCTGGGCACTGTGCTCATTCAGTAAATGCACAGCTAAACAGATGTGTTTTGAGTCTGGATTTGAATGTGGCTACTGTTGGAGCACATCTGATCTGTTCAGGAAGCTGGTTCCAGCTACGGCTGGCATAATTGCTAAAAGCAGACTCTCCTTGCTTTGAGTAAACCCTTGGTATTTCTAACTGGCTTGATCCTGATGATCTGAGTGATCTGTTGGGTTTGTATTTAATCAGCATATCTGCAATGTATTGAGGTCCTAGGCCATTGAGTGATTTATAAACAAGTAACAGTACTTTAAAATCGATCCCAAATGTAACTGGAAGCCAGTGTAAAGACGTGAAGTCTGGTGTGATATGGTCATATTTTCTGGTTCATTTATTATCTTTATGAGCGCTGTCTCTGTGCTGTGATGTTGTTGGAAACCGGATTGAAAATTGTCGAAGTATCCGTTTGAGCTTAAGAATTTGTTCAGCTGACTGAAAACAACTTTTTCAACGATCTTGTCTATGAAGGGGAGATTTGAGATTGGTCTATAGTTGCTCAATATGGTGTTATCCAGGTTTCTCTTTTTCAGCAGAGGCTTAACTACTGCGGTTTTAAGGGACTTTGGAAAAGTCCCAGAAAGAAGTGAGGTGTTTACCACTTCTAGGAGATCTGCTTCTAAACAGTTAAACACAATTTTGAAAAAAGAAGTGGGGAGTGTATCAAGGGCGCAGGTTGATGTTTTATGGTGCTGTACCCGTTTCTTCTCAAATTTGACCATCAATTGCTTCGAAAAACAGACATAGCAACTTTCTGAGGTTGTGGTCTGATCTGATTCACCCCAGAGCAACTCCATGGTGTGCTGATCGCCTTTCTGATATTATTGATTTTCTCGGAGAAGAAGGAAGCAAACTCACTGCATTTGTTGTCTGAGAGCATTTCACTGGGAATGTGACTCGGGGGATTTGTTAGTCTCTCCACAGTAGCAAAAAGAGTGCGCGTGTTGTTTATATTTCTGTTTATAATATTTGAGAGGAAGGTCTGTCTAGCTTTGCTTAGTTCCACATTGAGAGCATGAAGGCTGTCTTTATAGATGTTATAATGGACTACAAGTTTTGTTTTCCGCCACATGCGCTCATCTTTTCTGCATTGTCTTTTCATTTTTTGCACTGCTGTTGAGTTTCTCCACGGTGCTTTTTGTCTGCCACTCTTTTTCCTGACTTTCACAGGAGCAATATCATCAATTACACTCTTAACTATAGAGTAGTATTGCATCCTATATATCTCTAGAGAGTCTTTAGTTTTATCAGATTTATAAAAGACAGATTCTGTACTGATTCTTTCTGAAAACAGCCAAACTTGTGGAGGCGTGCAGTGGGCGGAGCTAAAGAGTAACACACACACACACACACACACACACACACACACACACACACACACACACACACACACACACACACACACACACACACACACACACACACACACACACACACACACACACACACACACACACACACACACACACACAATACATCATGGCATTCCCCCTGGATAGCTTTCGATTCTCTATACGTTCGTGTTGTTGACATTATATGCACATGCCGATTGCCAATAAAACACAGACATTTGATGCAGTTTCACTCACCACCTGTGGTTTCGACTCATGAATGGGATCTTTTATCACTGACTCTGGGACCTCTCCATCTTTCAGTTACAAGCGATCTGCATCCACAGTTTCCTTAACGCTGGGTTATTTGGGAAGTTGAACAAGGTTATCTTTCCCTCACAACCAAAAACACACTTATTTAGTGACATTGTTGATTTTGTGGTCTAAAAACACAATGACAGCGCCGACGGCTCCCGTAACTCCTTAACTCGAACAAAGGTCGTTGATGAGTGTGCTCTTGCTCTCGCTCTGCTTGATGTGTGTGTGTGTGTGTGTGCGTGTGGGTGTGCGTGCGCACATGCTCATCCGGGAAGTAAGGAATTCCGCCCTTTATGATATCATACAGGGCCATACTTGGAAAAAAACTTTCCGAAAAGTGTTCGAATCCTGAAGGAGTTTATTTGGCACAGAAATATTCTGTCATACACCCAACTAGTTCTTTTTTAAATTTTTGGCCATGTTTAGCATGAAAATCCAACTCGTTAACCCCCTTAAATGTATAATTACACTGTAATACTATCATGTAATTATACTGTAATGTATAATGTACACTGTAATAATGTATAATTTACACTTTATTTTAAGGTTACAGTGTAATGTAACAGAGTTAGGATTACGGTTTGGTTTAGTTTGGTTTGTGGTTTACTGCATGTAATTATGCATAATTTAATTACTATAGGAACTACATGTTACATGTGTAAAAAGGACACTGTAAAATAGTGTTACCAAAAAAAGTGCCTGAGCTGACAAACCTGCAAAATGATTATGGCTGCAGAACTTCTTTTGAATAAGTAGGCTAATTACTTTGCAACCATTTAAAAAAAAGTAAGTTCTATATAGTAAGAATGAAATCCAGACATATTTGTCATGTTTTCTCACATGTTCTCCTCTCCCGTGGCCTCATGCAAGGTGTTCATCAGATACATACTTCAGAATCTTGACGGAAGTAATAAGTCTGGGTACTTTTCTCCTACTGTTTTACGCATACTGTAAGTTCAAACATACTACTCTTTTCACATACTGTTTTCCAGGGAAATTTTGCCTAGAGTGTCGCTAAAAAGTGTGTTCAGTTTTATCAGAAGCAGATAAATGTGACTCTAGAAACCTTTTATGTTGGTTGTGTATGTATAGCGTGTCACAGGTATGACGTCACTTTGTTGGCCAACCGGTAGTTAGCATCTCACTGTTTCCTTGATAAAAACCTGATAGGATTTTCCCATAGGCTTTTGGATTATCGCTAAAAACAAGCTCTGTGATTAACAAAAGTTTATGATACTTGCACGTTTTGTCCATCAAGATAATTTTCACAGATGAACACAACTTTTATGAATGTTGAAGCCTAAATGCAGTTGCCCAAGATGGTGCTATAAACGGACTACACCACGGTCCCACAAACTCAACATCACCATCACTAAGCTTCCCACAACTCTTTCCATTTTTATCTAAAATGGTCTTAGACTAGTTTATAAGAGCACAATTATAAGCATAACCAGGCTTTAAAAGCGGACTGATTTTACCTGTTCGGTGTGATGACGTTTAATCTCTCCGACAGCCTCTAGTCCCATTTAGCCACTTGTTAGCAACCGCCTTTTTCAAGACACGTAACAGCTTCAAAAAAATCACGAGTGGGGTAATACTGATGTTTTATGTCGTAGAATAAAATGTGAAAATGTATTGGCTTGTGTTCATCACAGATCTTATTTCAGCCATTTAACCAAAACCACATTCAAAAAAACCCATTGACTTCAGGATTAGTAACCAGATGTGCTAAAATGCTAACTCGCTTCTGCGTTTTGGCCTACAAAGTGATGTCATACCTGCACCATTCTACTGCAACAGTTTCTAAATGAAATATTCGGTTAGTGGCGCTAAAAGGTTAATGCTAGCCTAGAAATCTAGACGCACCCTAGCGGCAGCAAATCTAATTTGCAGCCGGGTAGTCTAGCAACTCTCCGTTGGCTTGCGAGCTGGAAAAACCAAACTCTGGTCAGGCCAATCACATCGTGTATAGAGTTTTTGGGCGGGCTTAACATAATGACGGCAGAGTTGCCGCGGTGCCGCGAGCTACTTGTAAACAAAGAGGCTTGCGAACAGCGGTCTTTCGAACCAGCTTTGGCCGCGACTTTGGAAGACTTGGAGTTAAGCTTTTCTTTGAGAAAAGAACAAAGAACGGCACTGAATTCATTCTTAAGAAAGGAAGATGTGTTCGGAGTTTTGCGAAAGTTTTAGATAGAATAAAGAAAGTTTAATCTATCAACTAGCTCCACTTCACCTTCTTCGTTGCTCTGGTTGGTTGTAATTCTATCCTATTGCGTGTAGAGGGAATTTGAAAGACAACCATTTATACCACCCCGCAGATTTAGCCCTGCCAATGGTGAGTTCCCAGACCCAACATCTTGATGTGGGTCTCGCTTGTCAGGCTAGGTTAATGCACTATTGCGTTTGAAATGTACCAGCTTCACCAAACCCTAAACATACTCGGTAGTGTTAACAAAGGCAAACTGAAATAAAAATGCATTTGATGAAGAAACCATGGCATTTTAGATGCTTCTACAAGTCTTTGAGCTCTTTTATCGTGACTCGTATTTTACAGGTCTCATACCCGAGTGCTTTGCATCGTAAGTGCAATTCTACAGGTGAGCTACAGAGCAAGTTTACCATGGTAGAAAAGCCATACATATGGAGCTGATTATGTGAAACAAAAGTCAAACCGTGTTAGTTTACAAATCTACAAATGTAGTATTATGCAAGAAACTGTGTGAAAATAAGTCTTTATTAATTGAATAAATTAATTCAATTAATAAATCTGCCCCTGTAATCATAATTTGTGTGAAATGGAATAAGCTGTTGGTCTTTTACTGCCTTTACTACCACTGGAAACTGCAGTACAAAAACAAAACAACGCAAATATTACAAAATGTGACATTGAATATTGTAATAACATAACTGTAATGTTTGCTCTAATGAAAATGAAGATGATTAGAAGGTATAACAAAGTTTAATAGAGGATTACAAGATATCAGCCAACATGCGAAACAGTGTGCACATAGCACAGACAATATCGGACACAGGACAGAACACAAGCAGGAACTAAAAACATGGAAATGATTAACACAAAGACAAAACAGCTGTGATGATAGTTAGTGTCCATGGTGACTGATGGGTGGCGGGAATACGGAACACGTGATGACTGAAAACCAAAACAAACAGAACATGATTGTGACATAAAGCCCCCTCCTGGTAGGCGCATCCTTGCGCCAAGGAGATGAGGAGGATTAGGGGATGGCTGAGGGATGGTTAAGGAGGATGGCGAAGGGATGGCACAGACAGGCTGGAGAAGGGTCTGGAGGTGGATGGATGACCGGGAGGAGGTCCAACAAAAAAGTCAAAGGAGGTGAGGAAGGTGGAAGGATCCATGGGATGGCCTTGAACAGGGACATGCGGATGGAGACCCAGGCCCCAGCCCGGAATGTGCTCCAAGGTTCCAAGGTGGCGGCACAGGAAAGAGGAGCCATGGCGGAGGGATGTACAACGTCTCCTTGGGGACAACTGGAGGCCATGGCGATGATGGAGGTGAAGCCCACCGCGCAGACGGAGAGCCAATGGAGTGGAGAGAGACCGAAGACCTCGGTGGCCGCGACTGAGCCGTGACGACGACCCCCTGAGGTGGAAGCAAGGATCCGGAGGACAGAGGAGGAGCTGGAGCGATCGAGGGTGAAG
Source organism: Gobio gobio (assembly GCF_949357685.1). Classification (NCBI taxonomy): domain Eukaryota; kingdom Metazoa; phylum Chordata; class Actinopteri; order Cypriniformes; family Gobionidae; genus Gobio; species Gobio gobio. The sequence goes on along the minus strand of NC_137109.1, from coordinate 18,724,482 downwards.
GCGAAGCCTGAGGGAAGGCGGAGTTTGCCAAAGGAGTGGAGGGCTTGAGAGTAGCGAATGGCCCGCAAGTCCGCAGCGGAGGCATGGCGATGTCCGACCCAGGTGGAGCCGATGTACAGAGGGAGTCCCGCAATGCCAAATCGCTGATGGCTGAGGAAGGAGTGAAGGCGCAGGAGCCAGGGTGACAGATTGAGGTGGAGCAGAGCACGGCAAGTGGCAGGAGGATGGACGGGGCTCGCTTCAATTCCCACAAGGACTCCCTCGGCGATGGAAGGGTCAGCCAGCTTGCACACCTGGTCAGACGAGTTCTCCTCAGGCTCAGGTGAGATGTCGCGTTCTGAAATCAGCTTGAATGAAGACAATGGCATTAATGGGACAACAACTCAGATATATAATAGATATAGATATCACCGCTTTATGTCACATCAAAATCAAACTTGAAATGCCTGAAAACATGATGACTGGCCGTTTTAGTGAGCAATAAGTTTGGGCAGTGTTGGGTTACTTTGGAAATGTAATAGGTTACAGATTACAAGTTACCCTATGTAAAAGTAGTGCAACTATTTAAAATTACTTCATTAAAGTAATGTAACCGATTACATTTGATAACTTTTCTAAATTTCTAACAAATGTTTTCAACTGTTAATCATTTTCAAACATTTAAACCAGGTAGGGTTAACCTTACAGTCGTACTCAACATTGATTACTGTCAGACTCAAAATCCTTCATCACTTGAATTAAGATTATAATCATTTTAAAGCTACACTGTGTAACTTTTTTAGTCTATTCTTAGCTAAAAACACTTAGTTCTTTCAAAAATATATGTGCTCATTAATGTATATTTACTTCTTTCAAGTAATAAAGTATTCTCGTAAGTTTATAATATGCCATTGAAAATACATAAGGTAATGGGATCTAACGGTGGTCGCCATGTTGCCCCTCCATCTTGAAAGTACATTAGCCAAAGAGGGACATACCCGTAAATTCAAGCTTCGCCTTTCGCGTTTTAACCGGTTTTAACACTCGATGGCACCGTACAAAATTCCCTGCCTCGCGCATGTGCGCGTCAACTTGTTCAGACTTGTCTGGTGCATGTGCAGAGAGTTTTCATCTCAGCAGCGTCCAGTAACAGAGTTATACGGAGTTTTCCTGGCTTGTTTATTCTTCAAAAGTCTGTTTTTCCTTGTGTGGTATTTCTGTACGTTAATAACTCAGTAAGTAATAATAGTTATTGTCATTGTAGATGTGTTTCAGAGTGTGTCATCGCGTAATTCAGTTGATGTCACAATAGCGTAATGCTCACCTATTTGAATAATCATTCAGTTATTTTGTTATCAACAATGTGTATTCGTTTATAGAAAATATTTGCTTGTAATGTATGTTGATGGAAATATGTATCAGGTCTGATCGGCATATTAACAATTGTTACACAGAGCGCACTGCAGTGCTAAAGCTGCGCACACACTTTTCTAATGCGACACCGCTTGTTAGCAGCAGCAGCGGCAGCTCCGCTCCTTTTAATGCAGCTGCATTTAGCGCCTATATATGGTACAATAAGCTCTGGTTTACGGTTACATTATACAAATGTAACTTATAAGTATAGTTATACAGTTCTTAACTGTGTATCTTCTGTCATGTCATTATCATGTATATTTACCATCCTTATTTGTTCTCTCACAGAAACCACATTTATGTACATATCCACGCAAAACCTTTTTATGCCTTGCAATTGGATGACTGAATAAACATTACTATCATCAAAGTTCACTCTGGATTAGCTGCAGTTCTTTCTAGCCGAATAATTAGGCCAGTTGAGTTCCAACCATCCCACTGCGCACAGAATATCCCACAGGCACTGTATCGAATGTGGACGAGGTCGAACTGGAAGCCATGTTAATCTTGGACTAAATCGGCCACCGTAGGAGTTGAAACGAAATCGGAATTGAGAGGAACAGAAACTAAAATTCACTGGATGGTCATATACCTTTTCACCACTAGATGGGGGAAAATATCACACAGTGTAGCTTTAAGAGAACTTATCCAATCATTTTCAATCATTTTCTTTTGTGGTAATAAACATTACAGCACAAATGCTGTTGATTGAGCTGAACTTATTGAACCCAGAAAATTTATTTAATGTTGTTTCATATCATAAAAATGTAATGGAATAACAACTCCATCTTGCCACCACTAGACTAGTAACTAGTAACAGGAGCTCTTCTCTCACTCTGGCAGTTGTTGCATCAATGCCGCATGAGCACAAAGTTATTCTCTTAACTATGTAGAGTTACTGGCCATGGCCACATCCTGTTGCCACATGTTGACAGCTTTTACTGAAAATGAATGAGTTCAGGTCGCTGCCGGTGTTAAACCACAATTCTCCACAATTAAATAATGTGCACACATATTTAACATGAAAAGATCCAGTACATACAAATGTAATCGAGTGAAAGCTGTACAAATAATATAACAGATCATAAGGGTGATATGACCAAATTCTTATTTCATGTTATGAGAAATTTTATTTCACAATAATGATTTATAATCACATTATAGCTATTTTATCTAAGTTCTAGTATTAAAAATAAGAAAAAAAGGACAGATACAATATAACAATAAAAATATGAATTAAACAAACTAAGTGCTTCATGTACACATGGTTATTTCATAGTATTCACTGTATGAATTACATACAAATGTTACATGCATACAATTTTTTTCTGTAATTAATCGCGATTAATAAAACCTAAGAATCAAGTTTTTAATATATTATTATATTGTAATAATATCTCATTGAAACTCTCCAAATTAACAACAACAAAGACAGTAGCCTATATTTTACATATTTGTTTAATGACATCTTTTTATGAAAAGCCTGTATACAGCTATTGATGTCTCTGTGAAATAGATTTTTTTCTTCTCTATTTTAGCCATTAATTATAGGCATTCAGCATTATAGTATAATTGAAAGCTATAATATTTGAATATTTATTAGGCTTTTAAAACAACTTTTAATTAAAGTTAACTTAAAACAATCTTCACATAAATCCATTGAAATGAATGTCATATTTTCCTGCCCTTCAATATATATAGGGCTAATTTTTTTTCTATTGGTCCAGTCAGACCAGTTCAGATTTTTACCTGCCCTGTCAAAATGCACAAAAAGTTTTTTGTTTTCGTTGTTTTTGACCCATATGACCTTGTAAACAGTGCAGTAAAGATTTTCAGGTACGTATAACAGGTAGAACTTATATAGTAATAAAGTTATCAAACACTTCAAAGTCTTCACTTCACAGGCTGCTGTCACTTTAAGACCCGACGCACATGACCAGGATCTGACACACATCCTATTTTCTCACAACTCTTTACGTTCATTTAAGACTGCATATAACTCATGTAACACTGTGCTTGCAAGGATACTCGACAAAATGCCATTTTGGCATATTTGTGTGCTCTGTCTGAAGCAAATTTCTCTCATCCTTCCCTCAGTTCTTTTTGACCAGAAACAAATTTTTAGGAATGCTTCAGAACAGAGTCCTGCACGGGTCCGATTTTGAAAACCCGCACCCGCCCGTACCCGCAGTGCTTAAACCCGCATCCGACCCGTTTTCGACAACAGCACTAATTAAAATCCGCACCCGACCCGACCCGCTTAAAATAGAACCGACACCCGACCCGCACCCGCAATAAAATCAGTTTAGCATATCACATTATTGACACACTTACAAAAATGTTTATTGCCAGCATACAGAAGTTATTACACGACCATTAACACAAGGACAACTTCTGCCGGGAGCTTAACGTGGCTTAATGGACTGTTATTAAAATACCAAACTCAGTAATCATAATACTAATAACGTATACTATGTACAAAAAATCAGATGAGCCCAGAATATGAACGCAACGCGTATAATTACACGTTAAACGTTTTCCTACCATAGAAAACCATTATAAAAAAACACTTAACGTGGCTTAATGTAGGCCTACTAAGACAGTGTTATTAAGAGACCAAACTCAGGAAATATAACACAAATACTTTTCGATAGAACTGCTTGTGCTTGGTTTGTTACCACAGTTATCTGCGTGCTTCCTCAGCGATGAAGTTCCACATTTGCGGCTATCTTTTGTTCAACTCCTCATGATCCATCTTGACGGCTGCAGTGCAGGCACCGCGCGGCCACAGATGAACTGATATGTATTTGAAATTATTTGATCAACTTGGAATACAGGCAAGGCATATGTGAACACATCTACAATATACATGCATTTTTTGTTTATATATAGGCCTATATTCGTTTGCACGTGACTGTTTAAAAACCGTGTTTAGACCCGTGTTTCTCCCTTGTCCGACCTGACCCGCACCCGCATCCGACACAGTGAGATGTTTTTCACCCGTTTCAGCAATATTCGCGGGTCACCCCCGTGCAGGACTCTGCTTCAGAACACATATAAAAACCTATACGTAAATGCTCAAAATTCTAACTAAAAATGCTAAAACATTTAAAAAAATATCTACAGGTCTAACTGAATGCATACTGACAAATAGAAAAAAATATCAAAAGGAAATGAAATAATGAAAAGTATAATTTTAGGGTTTCGGGTCATTTTGACCCACGGGGGAAGGATTTGTTACAAAGTGCGAGGGAGGGTTGCGATGAGGGATGAGTTTAACAACAGAAAAAATGGTCGGCGTGCCAGGCGCATGGTCCAAAAGGGTTGTACCTAGTCTCTTAATGAGTCATGGGTGTGTTTTGGGCGTAACATGCAATAAACCAATCAGAGTCTCACCTCCCATTCCCTTTAAAAGCCATTTGCGCTTGTACCATGGCGGATTCCATGTATTGAAAATGTATTAAGACACGGATGAAAATGTATTAAGACACCTTCAACATTTTCTCACATTATCACAGTTTATTCACTATGGTTTAGAAAACGTATAAATATATATAAAATATGACAAGACTTCAGAGTTAAAATGTGTCAGAACAAATTAATCTTGATAATGTCAGATAACTTTGATAGAAAAGTATGTAATGGATTACAATCAACCAATCAGCTGTTAAATTTAAGTACACAATTTAAATAATACCAATTGAGATCAACCAATTACCAAGTAATGCTTAATTTTGTCCAGTCTGTGGTGTAAAAGGTCACATTAGCAATTAAAGAAAAAACACTTAAGCAAAACATGGTCAGGTCAAAGTGTCTGATTTTTTTATTTTTTATCTTACTAGTAGTCCACTTTATGAAGAATTTGGGGGTATAATATTTCACAGTTATTTTGCTTTCCTCACATAAATTAACTATAGTGTCCTGCACCCACTAGTACAAAATTATATCTGTTAAATAATTTTTGGTTTGACTGTACATGGCGGAATTTGTGAGGGGAAAAACGGAACGCTTCTGCGGAGAGGAATCCCTTTTAATAATTAAAAAAATGTTGTGTGCCTTGCTGCCCTGTGTGTGTAATAAGCAGAGTGTATGCACATTGTGGACCCGTGCATATTACTAACATGCCTTTAAATAACTCAAAAAATACTGCGCTATTGACTTTAGACCAGGTTTTTGTTGGCCAATGGCGCAGTCGTTTTCAGTTCCTCAAAATAGCAACGCCCCAACAATGCACTTGAACACACCTTGTTTTCAGACCAGCACGCCTATGAGCGAACAGATGGGCGTGAGTGCATTTGCTATTTAAACAACGTGGCGCTGGAATTGAAAATGATAACTGCGTCGGGCTGAAACTAGCATACAACACTTGCGCTGCATTGTGCCCCAAGACGTGTGTCATGCCAATCAATTACTATGCACTGTAAAAAAAACTGTTATGACAACAAATGTTTTTGCATTGCTTTAACTCATCAAAATAAGTTGAGAAATGTTCAACTTTTTTTAAGTTATAGAAGATTCAACTCATTATCACTAAGCTAGAGTTCCTTTTCTGAAGACTATCTGAATGAACGTCTTTGACAGAAAGGCTGCAGATCACACATCATGTTTGTTTTCTTTATTTAGAAAAAAGCACAACAATTTTTTCTTTTTTTGTGACTACACAAAAATAATTTAAATCTAACAGATTATAATGATGTATAACACTTGCCTGAATGATTAAAAAAACGAGTCTCTTTAGCACTAAGAAAAATTTTTTCGTTGATCGTGCCGGCGCGACGGCCGACTCGAGGGGGTTAAGTCAGTTTAATATAATTTAAGTTGCAATGACTTAATCATCTAAGTTGATATTACTTAATTTAAAGGAACACTCCACTTTTTTTGAAAATAGGCTCATTTTACAAGTTCCCTAGAGTTAAATAGTTGAGTTTTACCATTTTTGAATCCATTCAGCCGATCTTTGTATCTGGCGGTAGCACTTTTAGCATAGCTTAGCATACATCTTTGATTCTAATCAGTCCATTAGCATCTCATTCAAAAAATGACCAAAGACACTTTCAATATTTTTCCTATTTAAAACTTGACTCTTCTACAGTTACATTGTGTGCTAAGACCAACTGAAAATGAAAAGTTGCGATTTTCTACACCGATATGGCTAAGAACTACTTTCTCATTCCTGCGTAATAGTCGTGGATCTTCGCGGCCGTACCATGGCTGCAGAAGCACAATGATATTACAGCGCCTGAAAGTAGTCCCCAGCTAGGTAACTTTCAATGTGACCGGCAATATGTTCGTATAGTTGCAGAGAGAGTTTCAGGCTTGCAGCCGACAAATTGTGTTGTGGATTTACCTGTGTGATCAGCCATGGTTCTGTGTGTTGTAAAGGGCTGTGATAGTAAGTCGAAGGTGTAACTACCACCATGTTTCACAGAATACCAACGAATCATTGCACCGCTGCAGCCATGGTACGGCCGCGAAGATCCGCGACTATTACGCAGGAATGAGAAAGTAGTTCCTAGCCATATAGGTGTAGAAAATCGCAACTTTTCATTTTCAGTTTGTCTTAGCACACAATGTAACTGTAGAAGAGTCAAGTTTTAAATAGGAAAAATATTGAAAGTGTCTTTGGTCATTTTTTGAATGAGATGCTAATGGACTGATTAGAATCAATGATGTATGCTAAGCTATGCTAAAAGTGCTACCGCCAGATACAAAGATCGGCTGAATGGATTCAAAAACGGTAAAACTCAACTATTTAACTCTAGGGGACTTGTAAAATAAGCCTATTTTCAAAAAAAGTGGAGTGTTCCTTTAAGGCAGCAATTTATTGTATTTTTTTACAGTGTGTGAAATAGCAAACAAAAAATGAATAATTCTTCCAAAGCATCATTTGAAACAACAGGAGAACAGATCATCGCCACCTCTGTGTGTGCACATTTGACAATGACATGTGCATTATGAGTGTATACAGATGCAATCTCAACTCTATTGAGAAACATCAATTATTCGGCAGCGGTGTCAGTTCGAAAGGCAGCGCTTTATATCTGCCAGCCTTTCATTCCAGGCATCATCTGTTTGTGCCGAGTGGGAGAAAGTTCTCTGGCAGAAATAATGACCAAATAGAAGCAGGTCTTTGAAGACAAGAATCAAAGAATTCCAGCCGCTGGATCCAGGGAATTGATAATGACAGTGTTTTTCGTCGGGGCAGTGAGATTAATCATAGACCGAGGGAAGAGGGGATGGAGGGAAAGAAGAAAAGAAAAAAAGACGAGGCAAACATTTCTACCGATCCTAATTTTTCTGGCGTGGACTGACTGCTGAGCTCTATAGAGGTGCTGGTTTTTGGAACAGACTGGGAGCGAGCTCATTAATGCTTGTGTGGATGGATCAGAAGAGAGACTCACTATGTTCTCTCTTCCTTTAACAGAAAGAAGAAAAAAAAAACATCCACGAGATGGAAGAGCGAAATGATAAAGGCCGGTTTCTGCTTGCGCTGTTTCACTAGTATATGAATGGAGTGATCTATAGAAATGGCAGCATGCAGAGTTAGTTTAATGTCACCTTGTCATGCTATTTTGCTTCAGGGCTATAAGAAATCACAACGCTGTTATAATGCACTGGGGATTTTAGACAGACCTGTTTGAATGTGTCTTATAGGCATGTAGCATATTCCCTTTGGATCATACGTGTCAGTGATTATACAGTATTTCCAATGATCAATTTGTCTTCAATTTAAGACCAATTCTGTTAGAACTGCTCATATGATAAACATTAAAAGCAATAACGCTTAAATGATAGTGTCATATCAATTTCAGCAAAGTGTTTTTAGTGTAGGGTCCAATATTGCATATTACTATGATATTGGCTGATTATTAGTACTTATAAAGCACACATTAATGCCTTATTCTGTATGATCATGTTCTACATCTCTTAATCATCTCCAATACTTTACTATTATAAGCAGCAATTAGGAGTTTGAGGCAAAAGTCACAGTTTATAGTTAGTTAATAGTGAGAATTGGACCATAAAGTGCAATTTAAAGAAGCTATTATCATTTAAATGTGTTATTAATATATATATTAATAACACAATTAATATATATAACACAATTAATATAATGTGGCAAGGAATACAACTGTGCAGGAATATATATATATATATATATATATATATATATATATATATATATATATATATATATATATATATATATATATATATATATATATATATATATATATATATATATATATATATATATATATATATATATATATATATTCCTGCACAGTTGTATTCCTTGCCACTGTTTTTTGATCAGTGATATTTAAATAAGCTTTTACTTTTTTTATATAATTTAATAATTATAGTTTAGTAATACCTATTTCTATAATTTTGTGTATGTTCAATAATCACATTTCTTTTTTTTTACTCTGTTCAAAAGTTTAGGTTTGGTAAGATTTTTTCATGTTTTGCAAGTCTTACTCACACAAGACTCACCTCTTATGCTTTTATTTGATACAAAAATAAACAAAAACAGTGAAATATTATTACAAACTATTTTGGATAATATTTAAAAAATATATATGCATTCCTGTGATGCAAAGCTGAAACCATGAGACACTTTTAATTCAGGATTTGATGAATAGAGTTAAAAAGCATTTAGTTGATTTTTTTCTTTTGCTGAATTTTGAATTTTCTGAATAAAAATATAAATTTATTTTTAAAATAATAGTAATCATAAATTTTTTAAAAATACAAATTTGACTGACCCCAAACTTTTTAACAGAATTCAAAATGTGTTATTTCGATTTTTCATTAGGCCTGTATCAAACATTACACACAAATATATAAAACTTAAGCAGCTTATTTTTACGGCTGCCTCATATCCTCACATCTCTCCTATTAATAAATATTTTGTTACAGATGTGCTTATGAGACAACATATGATCCAACCAACCTTTGCCCCATGCAGTCTCGAGTAACGCTGCCCTCTGCCAGAGCTGATCTGATGGGCAGCACTCTCTGAGCTGAGAGCTGCCGGACAGTGTGACCTTTTAGCGAACGTAAGGGATAAAATAAACTGCTGTCAGTGGTAATGAGCCATCTGGACCTCTCATCCAGCCACCGTCCCACCTGAAGGCCCCATCAATCTGCTCCACTGCTGTTGAGGGGTGAAGGAAACATCCTCCATGCCCCACTCATGCAGCTCTTCCCTCACTGTATACCTGAGCAGTCAGGTGTTATGTCAACTAGTCTGCTAAGCCCTCAAGATAATACATATTACATTTCAGAAAAAGAGTTAAATGCTACATAATCTAGACACTCACTCAAATTCTCTTGCACATTTTGGATGAGTCTGTATTTATCCAGTGTGATACTATAGGGTTAATCTGGCGTGCTCGTTTTGGTCAGACACACAGTGCTCCCTGCTGGAACTGACAGGAACTTTACACTTACTGCCCGAATGGAACGTTTTTAATGGTTTGTAAATGGTGGGGATTATTTGAACCCCTGGAAACAGGGTTTACATCTACAAAATGGAGGTCATGGTTAGAAAGTCTGGATTAGGTGCAACATCCGGAAAATGGACAAAGCCTTTATCTGGTAACCAACATAAAATTACATTTAAAATATAATAATTTGAAATGCAAGTGAAGTAATTAAACATGGGGTTGGTTAGATTGTATGTTTTTGAAGGCTGTTTTTGAAGTGAACGTTTTTAACATGTGTTTTAAAATGTAATCTATTCCTGTGATGTCAAAGCTGATTTTTCAGCTCATAATATTGAAGGATCATGTGATAGGAGTAATCCTGTCTTCAGTATCACATGATCCTTCAGAAATCATTCTAATATTATGATTTGCTGCTCAAGAAACATTTCTGATTTTTAATATTGAAAACAGTTGTGCTGTATCATATCTTTGTGGAAACTGTGATTTTTTTCAAGATTCTTAGATGAATAGAATGCTAAAAAGAACAGTTTGTTTTTTAAATATAATTTTTATAACAATGCAAAAGTCAAAACTGTCACTTTCTTATAAATACAAAAATTTAATAAAAAAACAGGAAATTTAAATGATCTTTCATTAAAACATGACCCCAAATTCAAGTATCCCAGAGCAATCGTACATAGCAAAACATGCAAAAGGCATACAAAGTTGAAATTATACACTGAAATATACACTGATTAGGCATAACATTGTGACCACAGACAGGTGAAGTGAATAACACAGAGTATCTCTTTATAACGTGTTACTGGGTGGGATATATTTGGCAGCAAGTGAACATTTTGTCCAGGAAAAACGGGCAAACGTAAGAATTTGAGCGAGTTTGACAAGGGGGGCCAAATTGTGATGGCTAGATGACTGGGTCAGAGCATCTCCAAAACTGCAGCTCTTGTGGGGTGTTTCCGGTCTGCAGTGGTCAGTATCTGTCAAAAGTAGTCCAAGGAAGGAACAGTGGTGAACCGGCGACAGGGTCATTGGTGGCCAACACTCAAAAAAAAGTACTTTCACTGTTGTTAGTTGCACTCAAATCATCCTTGTTCACATTGTTTGTTGTTTCTACTAAAAATGAGTATTGTCAGCTTTACTTAATAAGTGTTTTTTCGGTCAACTTAACATTGCTGAGTGAAACGAACAAACTGGGCAGTGGACCTGTAGTTCCCATAATGCTTTACATTAGGAGAGTAAATTTAGGGATTAAAGTGTTATTTTATGTTTTTCAGTAAAGGGAAAGATGTTGTTATAGTTTATGTTAGTGTTTGATGTCAACCTGGTCTCACAGAATTCCGTGAAATGAAGACGGGCCCCTTAACTCAAAATCCGTGGCAGTTTCACAGAATTGCCAAAAATTCTGTGATGTGTCCAAGGAAGTGATTCCTATGTAAGTCAATGACAGTAAAAAGTAGACATGATTTTATGAATATTTATAGGCTACTTTTATATTTTGGAGCAATTAACTCCACTCCTACCCTAAACATATACCCACTCTCAACAATATAAAACGCATAACAGGCAAATAAAAGTACAGTTACAGGAATTTATTGCAAAAACTGACCAAAAACAGCATAAAAGTATTAACTCATGTTGCAATCCAAGTCTTCTGAAGTCACACGATGTCTTGATGTAAAGAACAGAGTTGATCTTAATGTTTTAATCGCTAAAATGATGATCCCGCCGCTCCGTGAACACACTCATTCATATCTCATTCAAATAATACACACAACTCGTTAGCATGACGCACTCTGTCACGAGACACATGAGCCAATGGCATTTTACAATCAAAGCCGACGTAATGACGCAATTGGTCACGAGACATACGACAGCCAATGCTGTCAAAGCTGACATAACGTTTCTTCCGGCGGTACAATTTGAAATGTGTTTATGATCTTTGGCGGATGGACTCGACGCTGCTGATCGCTTTTGGGGATTTTCTTCACACAAATCAATCGTTGGCCTCGGAACACTTGTAATATTTGTACTTTTTTAATAAATTGTGCCTGCAGTCGTATCTGCCTGTTATATCCTGTTTTTATAATACACAAATGATAGGTTTAGGGAAGGGATTGGGTTACGTGTTCAAAACGTGTCTGAATACTGTAAATAAAAAAAATTAAAATAATTGTAAATAAAATTATGCTGGCTGATTACATGTCATAATGGCAAAATCATAGTTTCATGATGATAACCATGCCCAACGCGTCTGTATACTGTCATTGACTTACATAGGCATCACTTCCGTGGACCCATCAAGGAATTTTCGGCGATTCCGTGAAACTGCCAAGGGTTTTGAGTTAAGGGACCCGTGTTCATTTCACGGAATTCTGTGAGATCAGGTTGTTTGATGTTCAGTTACATTTAGAGGAGTTTCTGTAATTTTGTGGTTACCATTGCAGAAGAGTGGTGCCTGTGTTTAGGCTTTGGGCACTCATACACATTTATCGGATGGACTTCCTGCCCTCAATTAAGTTATGTTTTGTAGAGCCAGTAGTTAGGTGAACACATTTATCCATTTAATTTACTTTGTTAAATATAAGGTAAATTAAATGGATAAATGTGTTCAACTAACATACGGTGTAACATAACATTATTCAGTAAACTGCACATATAAATATTATGTAACAGTGACAAATTCAAATGGTTTGTATTTACTTTACTGACTTTCTTTTGTTCATATAACTAAATTGTTATTTGTAAAAATTACTCAATATAGTTGCGTGGAACCACTTGACGCTGCTTTTTTTGAGTAAATTCAACAAGTAATTTTGAAGAGTGAAGGCTCATTGATGCATGTGGGGAGCGAAGGCTGACCCGTGTGGTCCGATCAAACAGACGAGCTACTGTAGCTCAAATTGCTCCAGAAGTTAATGCTGGTTCTAATAGAAAGGTGTCAGAATACACAGTGCATCACAGTTTGTTTCGCATAGGCCTGTATAGCTGGCCTGGTCATCCATGGGGATGTCACTTTGACACGTACCACCTACCTAAGCATTGTTGCAGACCATACACCCTTTCATGGAAACGGTATTCCCTGGTGGCTGTGGCTCTTTCAGCAGGATAATGTGCCCAGCCACAAAGCAAAAATGGTTCAGGAATGGTTTGAGGAGCACAACGAGTTTGAGGTGTTGACTTGGCCTCCAAATTCCCTAGATCTCAATCCAATCGAGTATCTGTGGGATGTGCTGAACAAACAAGTCCGATCCATGGAGGCCCCACCTCGCAACTTACAGGACTTAAAGGATCTGCTGCTAACATCTTGGTGCCAGAAACCATAGCACACCTTTAGTGGTCTAGTGGAGTCCATACTGTTAGGACTGTTTTGGCAGCAAAAGGGGGACCAACACAATATTAGGTCATAATGTTATGCCTGATCGGTATACATGCTATATATAAATCCCCCGAACCAAAAGGAGATGTTTAGCCCAAAATAATATTGACCAGTGGCTGTAAAAACTGAAAACAGAACAAAACATTTGCCAAAAACACACCATAAAATTACCATAAAAATTTGTCTTTAGAAGCTACCGGTATATAGCTTTTTGTGTGTCTAAGGCTCGTTCAAACCAAGAACGATAGCGATGAAGATAAAATCGTTCTAAATATAAAAGAATAGCAGACTTTAATGATAACGGCACAGAGAAACGATATAATAAAAATCACTTTCAGAACAATGTTTTCCAGCTGATGAACGATAAAAACATTGACAGCCAATCAGAATCCATCCTGCTTTAACGAGTTCAAACATTTAAAACGGCAGACATCAAAACTGCAGTGCGCAAAGAAGAATAAACAGAATTATATCTTGTTTTGGTGTGGAAACTAATATAGTTATCGTTACAGTTATTCTTGTGCGAAAGGGCCTTTAGTCATTATTTGGTGAAAATCTTGATATCAGCTGCTACATAACACATTTTTACACCATGTGTATGTGCAAGTGAGAGAGCTACTGTATATAGTTTGCCGTCAGATGACTTAATAACATACCACAAAAGCCATTTATACTACTATAAATGATACATGTGTGGTGCTTTTATTCTTTTCAGGGCTTGACAACCTCTGGTCAATATACACTTTTAAAAGATCACCTTGGACGTTCTTCTTTTGAGGTCCACAGAAAGAAAGTCATACAGGTTTTGACTGCATCAAAAAGGAATAGACCTGTATAACCGTGGTCTTCAGACTCCATATAGTCTATACTGCGAGTAAACAGAACAGTGGGAAAGGTCGCAGGGGATAATTTAAAATATGGGTCTGACCATGGAAGACACAAAGGTCCCACATAAAGCAACAACAACAACGACAGCCTGTGCAGTGGCTCGTCACTCCTCACTTGGCTTTTTGGATCCTTGGACACTGTCAAACGCAGCTCACACACTCACTCTGAATGGCATGGACTGCTTCCTCATTCGGAGTGATTCACTGCCACTTCACAACACCACTCTTCAGAGTCTGGGACTGACATTTCCCACATCCAGACTGCTGCTCCTGACAGCCACAGAGAAGAGAAGAGATGAGAGAAAAAAAAGACAGGTTGAGTGGGTCTGACTTTATGTGTAGAGACAAAGATATGCCTTGTGGAAGCCAATCCATGTGTTCAGTTTTTACAGTTCTCAGGTCAGGGAACTTCCAAAGAAGGGCTGGTAAACCTAGATGATCTGCGTTTGGTATATTATGATTTCAGGTCTTTTTTTTTTATGGAAAGTACCTATATATACTGTATAAATGTACTTTCCACAAAAACAGCCTGAAATTATTAATTCAATAAACTGTATTATAAAATATTATAAATATACAATTTCATTATAAATTATTTTTGCAACCCTGTTACCAACATTTGGATATATCAGAAATGTGGATATATCAGCAGTTTAAAACCCTGCAAATAAACATTAAATAAACATAAACATTTATATATTTTATTATTATTTTATAACAACATTTATATAATAATAATAAATATTACATAATTGGTTACATCAGGGTTACGATCTTTAGGTAACAATTTATTTTAGTGTCCTTGTTACATTTGTTACATGTACTTACCATAGTAATAGTAAATTATGCATAATTCATGCTACTAACCCTCAACCAAACCCTAATCCTATAGTAACATGTAGTTAATCAAAATTTCTCATATATAATTACACTGTAACAATGACAACTTACAATAAAGTGTAACTGAGTTCAATGGCTGAGCTTTTCAACAAAACAGAAAACAAAACACAAATTGAAATGAGTTTATTTGCTTGTGTTCCTTTTATTGCTGTAAATAGAGACAGTTTTTGTTATTAGATAAGTTGAAATCGCCTTTCGTTTAAAACTGCCTATAATTTTCATACTTTACATGGTATACAATACCTTAAAATATCTAAGAGTTCCCCCAACAATGGATTTGTGCCCAGTCTTAAAAATAACGCTTATTTATTGGCTTCAAATGTTCCACGTAGAACCTTTAACATCCGTTTTTAACATTCCATTTCCTTTGGTTCTTTATAGTGGAAACATTTTCTTTAGATAATTCAAATGTTTCTTCATAGAAAAAATAATCACTGTTCACTGAAAGTTTCTTTATGGCATCGCAGTGAAAACCCCATTTGGAACCTTTATTTTTAATTTGTAGAAAGTGAAAACAAAATGTGTGACATCTTTATAAATAACTGCAAAACCTAATTCTTCTTACAATTATAAAGCAAAATGAACCATGACTAAATGATGGTATATCAAAAGACTATGATTAAGAGGACTCTACTGAGAATTCCTTTGAAGATATAAGGGATAATTTTCACATTCTGTCTAAAGTATCAAATGCTTTTTTTCAGGTTGTTAAACCGACCAAACTGGGTCATCGGTCAAATCTGTGAGACGGGTAAAGCCAGCAGGTGGTCTTAACTGTTGTCTTGAAGTGCTCAAAATCCATCCTGTCATTAAACAAATGCCTACGAGGAGCAATTACGTGTCAGGACTTCAGCCTCACTTTACTGGTGCAGGTCTTTAGAACGTCACATGTCTTTAGACTTTCAGGCAGCATGAGAGGGGTTAAACTCATTGCTAAATCATTTTCACTTTGAGGTCTTGAAAAGTCTTTCACAGAACTCTTAACTTCTTCGTTTTCTGAAGAGCTTCTGTGTGAACATTTGCTCAAAGAACTCAAACAATGCCAAGGCCACTGGTTTCAAATACTGAAAAGAAGTGTTATATTGAAATTAATCTGAATAGAGACTTTAGGTCTTCTTCAGAAGCGGACACACTTCAGAAATCAGTCACATGTTTAAGAGAGAAATCAGCCTTCAACCACGCACAAAAAAAGTATTAGCTACTAAAATTATGGTCACTTCATGTGTTTTTACTGATTGGATAGCTATCGGCGCCCTGCTCTTTCCGCGCCGCCGAGGTGTCCTGCTCTGCCCGCGCCATCCAGACGCCCTGCTCTGGCCGCGCCACCCTGGCGTCCTGCTCTGCCCACGTCGCCCCGGCGCCCTGCTCTCTGCGGGACGTCCTGGTCGCCTGATCTCTGCTGGGTGCCCTGGCCGCCTGAACTCTGCGTGCCGCCCTGGCCGCCTGAACTCCGTGGGCCGCACTGGTCTGTCTCTCCCATCCCTCCCTGGTCTGTGTTGTGTTCGTGGATAAACCGAAGCAGCACTCATCACACAGCATAGCAGGTACGTAACTGAACTTTATTGAACACCCCCACAGTCTCAAACCCCCTGCTTAGGGGCGTGGCTCACTCAGTAGCGATCTCACTAATCAGATATCACTACATCTCCCCTTCCCAAAACAATAAACTTTGAGAACTCAAAAATGTTACAATTTGTGACATAATAAACATACTGTAACCATTTTACTCAGTTCTAAGCATATTCAAGCTATGCATCACAAATGTAAAAGAAAATTATGCTTTAAGAACGTCTTTTAACACAGCATTTTGTCTTTCACATAAAATTTCACTTGTTTTTTTTTTTTTTTTTTTTTTTTTTTTTTTTTTTAAAGGAGGTCAGGGTGGACTACCTGAGCACTCCTGGCACAGTGAGAGGATTATTCTGCCTCTGTGATCACCGGCCATGAACTAAAGGTTCATTCGTCTTGGTGGAATAGACAAACGTCCCGACCTTGTGTAAGTTCCATGTCGGGTAGGTATGGCAGACTGCAAACTTGGAGACGGTTGACGGACTGTTGGCATCTGACTGTCAGGTATGTGATCATCCTCAAATAACTCTGGCCAATCAACTGCTTGCTCCTTGTCTGTTTCAGGCTGATGGAGTCGCACCAACGCCCGTCTGTTGCGTCGAATATTTCCCTGTGAGATTTTCACAACAAACGACCTTGGGGCCTGCTGTCGGATCACTTTCCCTGGGATAGCTTTGTCCCTAATCCAAACAGTCTGTCCAGGTTTCAGTGGTGACAGAGATCTCGCTCTGTGTCTCTTATTGTATGAATTTCTTGTGCGAGCACGTAGACTGGATTCAAACTGTTTCAGTTTGTCTGTGTCTGGAAGTTTTGGTGTGAGGAGAGACGGCAGAGTTGGTAAGCCTGTTCTCAGTCTTCTGCCCATTGACAGTTCCGCTGGACTGTAGCTGTTTGCAAGTGGTGTGGAGCGGTATGCGAGCAAAGCTTTGAATGGATCTGCTGTTTTCCCCAAAAGCTTTTTGACCGTTTGTACCGCTCTTTCGGCTTCGCCATTTCCTTGTGGATACCGTGGGCTGCTTGTAACGTGCTTAAAGTCATACTCCCTCGAAAACTCCCGGAAGTCGGCACTGCTATACTGTGGCCCATTGTCGGATATTAGTATCTCAGGTACCCCATTCCGTGCAAACACCGCTTTCAGATGTTCTATAATGGTTGCAGAGGAAGTTGATGATAATTTGGCCACATCGACATCTCTTGAATAGTAGTCGACTGTTAGAAGGTACTTTTGTCCCTTTAGTTCAAACAAGTCTGTAGCCGCTCTCTGCCATGGATATGATGGAAAGTCTGTCGGTTGTAGAGGTTCTACGGTCGTCATGGAAGCCTTTCTACATTCATCACATTGTTGCACCATAGTTCGCAATTGTGAACTCAGGCCAGGCCACCACACAGACTGTCTTGCCCTTTGGCGACATTTTTCAATTCCTTGGTGTGCCTGATGAATGTGAAGCAGAACTGAACTTTGGAGGGAGGCAGGGATTATCAACCTTGTTCCATGTAGGAGCAGTCCGTCGAGGATGGAAATCATGTCTCTTTCCAACCAGTAAGGTCTGAGTTTGTCATTGGCTTGCACCGTTCTCGGCCATCCATGCTCAAGATACCTCATTACTTGGCTGCATACAAGGTCTTTTTTTAACTCCTCCCGAATGTTGTCTAGGCGGCTCTTTGAAGCAGGAAAGCTTTTCCCTATCTGGAAGAGGTAAATATTTGTATCTTCCACAAGAGTTGAGTCAGCATCCGTTACATCACTTGTAGAGGGCATCCTTGAAAGCGTGTCTGGAGTTGTGAACTGTTTTCCTGGAACATGGCTGATCTCGTAAGAATATCTCATAAGTCTCATTCTGAACCTTTGCAGCCTTGGTGGTAAATCATCCAGATGTTTTGTGCTCAGTAAGCTCAGAAGTGGCTTATGGTCTGTCTCAAGAAGGAAATGTTTCCCAATGAGATAGCAGCTGAAACGTTCACATGCCCAAACAAGCGCTAGAGTCTCTTTTTCTATTTGAGCATATCTCTGCTCCGTTGGAGTTAATGCTCTAGACGCATACGCAATGGGTTTCCATGCATCACTGAGCTTTTGAAGAATCACTCCTCCTAGACCAAAGGATGATGCGTCTGCTGCGACTTTAGTTTCCTTGCTGGGATCAAAGAGTGCTAAAGTTGGCGTCGTAACAAGCTCTTTTTTAAGCAAGGCGAATGACTTTTGCTGTGGTGAGTCCCAGGTCCACAGACTTTTCTGAGAGAGAAGGTCTCGCAAGGGCTTTGTTTTCTCAGCCAGTTCTGGAATGAACTTCCCCAATTGGTTCATCATTCCCAGAAAGCTGCGTACCTCAGACACGTTGGTAGGTTCACGCATATTTTGTACTGCAGCCAGTTTGTCTGGATCGGGCTGTAATCCATCTGAGGACAGCTTGTGGCCTAAGAACTTGACTTCTGTCTTTGCAAATTCACACTTCTTTTTGTTAAGTGTTAGGCCAGCACTCCTAAGCTTCTTTAGTGCTGCGTCCAGTCTGGTGTCATGTTCCTCCTGTGAAGTTCCATATACAAGAATGTCATCCATATGACATGTTACTCCATCTAGTCCTTCCAAAATCTGACACATTCTCAACTGGAACAGCTCTGGAGCACTGGAGATCCCAAATGGAAGCCTTTTGAAGGAGTAACGCCCAAATGGCGTAATGAAGGTGGTCAACGGTTGAGACTCTTCAGCCAAACGGATCTGCCAAAATCCAGAATTGGCGTCTAGCTTTGTGAAGATTATAGCTCTGCCTAACTGGCCTAATGTGTGGTCCACTGACGGCAAAATAAACTTCTCTCTTCTGACAGCGCTGTTTAGTTTGGTCAGGTCCACACAAATTCTCACCGTGTTGTCAGGCTTAAGTACAGGAACCATACCAGAACACCAGTCACTAGGTCCCACTACTTTCTTGATGATGTCGAGCTTCTCCATCCTGGATAACTCTTCTTTGACTTTTTCCATCAATGGTACTGGGATCCGTCTTGCTACATTCACAGAGTAAGGTGTTGCATTGGGCTGTAACTTAATACAGTACTCCTCTTTCAGCTCACCCAAGCCTGTGAAAAGTTCTGGATATTTCTCTTGCCACTGACATTCTGTGATATTATCCAGTCTTGCAATGAGGCCAAGTTTTTCAATGGCATGTCTGCCCAGGAGTGGTGTGAAGAGATTTTTAACCACATAGATGTCTTCCTCTATTTTTTTCTCATTTCTTGAGATGCTGGTAGAAAACACCCCTCTCACATCCAGGACATGCTTTCCTGGTCCCATCAGCGTTTTTCGTGATTTCTTCAGACCAGTGTTGCTATTTGAGGTGAGCTGTGTGAAGACAGATTCAGGTATCGCTGTGACATCTGCCCCAGTGTCCATTTTCATTTTCACTGGCTGTTTCAAGATCTGAATGGTTGTGCACCAGCCTTGAGTTTTTAACTCTACAGCTCCGAGGAATGCTTGTCCTTCGTTTGAATCACAGTCCTCTTTAACCTCATGCAGCACTGTCTTTGAATGACATTGGCTCATAAAGTGGCCTGTTCTATTGCACTGATGACAGACAGCCTCTTTAGCTGGGCAGAGATCCTTTACATGGTATGGTGATTTTCCACATCTCATGCAGCATGATTTCTTTGATTTTTCTTTGCTATTTTTCTGGAAAGTTGTCCAATTTCCGCCTTTCCCTGACTTATTGAACTTTTTAGACGAATCCTGTCTGTACTTTCCTTTATGTACAGCCTCTAGCTTTAGGTCTTCGTCCTCCTCTTGCCTAAGTTCTGCCTGCTGTTTTCTCACCGTTTCACTCTGTCTGGCCATAGTTACAGCCTTCTCCAAAGTTAGGTTTGCATGTAGTTGAAGGCGCTCTGACAGTTTGATGTCTTTCAATCCAACAACAATTCGATCTCTAATGAGTTCGTCTCTCAGAGTTCCAAAAGCACAGCGTTCTGACAATGAATACAGCGCAGTGATAAAATCATTAACTGGTTCATCTGGCTCTTGTTTCCTGGAGTTAAACTTTGCTCTCTCATAAATCACGTTTATTTTGCCAGTGAAATATTCTTTGAATTTATTCTGCACAGTTTCATAATTTCCACGCTCTTCTGTTGTCATGGCCAATCCACACAAAATGTCATCAGCTTTGTCTCCCATACAGTAAATCAGTGTGTTAACTTGGTGCAAATCTGATGCTCGTGCAAGATTACTTGCGACTCTGAATCTTTCAAATCGTCTGAGCCATCTTTCAAAGTCATTTGGCTTTGTAAAATCAAATGGATCAGGAGGTCGGATTTGATATGAAGATATGGGAGCTGATGATTCCTCCATTTGCTTTGAAGAATGTTAATTTTCTTTTTTTTTTCTTTTGCGAACTTGAGCGCTTTATTCAGCTTTTGTGCGTTATCACAATTCGCTTCTCTGGGCCTGCACCCCTGTTGCTTGGCGACCGCACCCCTCCCCCGCTCTCAACTTACGGTGGATACGCGCGTGCTGATCTGGTGCTGATCCGCTTGCTGACTTTCCTTTTTTCCTTATTGGAAACAGCATAACTATCTTACTTTAGCGTTTCTTCTCCCGCGGCGTTTATTGACTTATTCATCCGTTTGTCATTTGTTGGAGACTGTTCTAGCCGCTTCTGACACCATGTTGTGTTCGTGGATAAACCGAAGCAGCACTCATCACACAGCATAGCAGGTACGTAACTGAACTTTATTGAACACCCCCACAGTCTCAAACCCCCTGCTTAGGGGCGTGGCTCACTCAGTAGCGATCTCACTAATCAGATATCACTACAGTCTGTCTCTCCCGTCCCTCCCTGGTCTGTCTCTCCCGTCCCTCCCGAGTCTGTCTCTCCCGTCCCTCCCTGGTCTGTCTCTCCCGTCCCTCCCTGGTCTGTCCCTCCCATCCCTCCCTGGTCTGTCCCTCCCTTCCCTAGTGGAGCGTCTGGTAGCTGCTCCTTAAGGAGGGGGTAATGTCACATGCTTGTCCTGTCTCATGTGCACATGTGGTGTTTTGTTATTTTGGGTCATGTGCTCCTGTCTCTGTCTAGATCCCACCCCCCTTGTTATCTCGTTATTGGTTTCATTTGCCTCACCTGTGTTCCCTCATGCCCTGCTTGATTTGTCCCCTTTATAAGTTCCTTTGTGTTTTCAGTCTTTGTCAGATCATTGTTTTGTCTACGTCTCCCCCCTCCCAGTGATGTTGCTTGGTATATTTGTTATTTTGATTATTGTTTTGCCCCCTTGTGGGTTTTGCTTTGTGTTTATATTTCTTTTTGTTGATAAATATCACCCTCTTTTGCACATGAGTCCTCACCTCAGTTTTCATTTTTAAGTTACGTGACAAACAGGTAGAGATCCATCCATGTTAGATATAGATCTGGGTCGTTAAAGACCCGAATATGTAAGAATGATTGGCGAAACAGTGCATTTAAGGGTTAAAAGAGCAAATTCCTCTAAAAGAGCAAATACATGGTGCATTGTGTAAATTCCAACATGCCGTTCTTCTTCTGGGAGTGGTCGATTTATGTCTCCCTCAGACGGCCACGATCGTTGCCTTCAGTGTTTGGTCCGTGCTCATGCTGAGACATTAGCTATGTTTCCATCACTCTCTGCCATTCCTGAAGGTAGACCAAGCAAACGCATTGAGAGATCTGCACGAGGATGGTCCCAACCCAGATATGATGCAGGAACTGCATTCAGCTACCAACCATCAACAGGCTACTAAGAACCCTCGGAAGGCTATAAAGCAGACCTGAGATGGGCAACCCAAAGGAAGAGAAGAGGCCGCTGACCTGTTTTCCCCTAGGACTGGGGTCGAGCCTCACTCCCCATGGAGGGATGGGAGGAGAGCTCTTATTTCCTTTGGCCAGACGCCACCAGCCAGACTGCTACCACACGGTCAGCAAAAAAGCAGTTTCCTCCTTCCCTGGGTCACACACATGGTGCTCATGGCTCTCGTTATCATGACGGCCAGGAATCTAAGATTCACAACAGAGCCTTGATGAATGTGCATACCTTGGCTCCTGTTCAGAATGCTCACATGCTGACATGTGTCAGATACCAGGACTGGTTCACAACGATAGACCTGAAGGACGTGTACTATCACGTCTCGATCCATCCTTGGAATAACTCACTCTTGTTGTGTGCCCACAAGGACATGGTCCTCAAGCAGCTAGCCCGACTGGGACTTCAGGTCAACTGGGAGAAGAGCAAGCTCCTCTCCCGTGCAGAGCATCTCTTTCGTGTGGAGTTGGACTCGGTCACAATGACAGCATGTCGTTCAGAAGATCGTGCTCGCGAAGTGCTGAACTGCTTGAATTTGTTCAAGTACAAAACAGCATTCCCTTTTAAATATTTTCAGAGGCTCCTGGGGCGTATGGCATTCTCAGCCACATAACTCATGGCGCATTTGAGAAAGCTTCAGTACTGGCTTTATGCCCGAGTCCCAAGATAGGCATGATGCCATGGCTCACATCATGTGGCCATCACGCTTAAGTGTCGTCACACATTCAGCCCTTGGATGGACCTATAGTTTCTATGGGCAGGAGTTCCCTTAGATCAAGCATCCAGATGTGTTTTTGTTACAAAAGACGCATCCAAGACAGGCTGGGGTGCTGTGTGCAAAGGGTGTGCAGCGTCAGGGTCCTGAGGTGAGGGGAAGACCCACGGAGATGTGGCATTGGGTCATTGCTTTCCTGCCTCCACCTTAAAGGTGTATGTGGCTGCGATAGCAGCAAATCACAACACTGTAGATGGTAGATCATTGGGGAAGCACAACTTTATTATCAGGTTCCTGCGAGGTGCGCAAAGGTTACATTCTCAGAGACAGTGCCTCATCCCCTCTTGGGATATCTTGGTGGTCTTACAGGCCCTACAGAGATATTAATTTTATCTTTTATAGTCAGTCAAGCTCAGTGACCTCTCTATGAAGATGGCCCTCCTGACTGCGCTCAGCTCCGTCAAGAGGGTGGGGGATAGTCTGGCTATCACCAGACCAAGCTCAATTTAAGATTGAACATTGGTCTGGGGAGTCTGCTATGTATTTTCTACTGCACAAGAGGCGTTATAAACAAGCATAATTCAAATGACTCTGTATGCAATTGGATAGTCCTTCAACCAATCAGACCGTGATCAATGGGCAACGATCCATCCTTTCTCTATCCGTCATTGTGTTAAACCCACCAATAGCACGCCAGGTGGATAAGCCAGTCTGTGATTGGTTCCTGCAAAAGTGTAACAGAAGCAGTAGAAATGATTGTACAGGTTTCCAGACTGAGTTGCAAGGCGAAATCAAATCGCCGGCAGATCAGGCTGGGTGGGGGACCTACAAGCCCTTTCAATTAACAAAACCTACCTAGAGTTTGTGCCGACGGACTCTCACATGGTCCTCAGATCCCGACTATGTGCCTAATGTTCCTACTACACCTTTCAGGGATCAAGTGGTGAATCTGCAAGTGATCTCTCCTGATGAGGGAGACCCAGCTCAGTCTCTGTCTCTAAAAATTAAAGGAGCACCAAGTCATTTTTTGGTCAATATTTTGCTTACCAATATATAATATATATATGCTACTGCTATGCTAGTAATATATAATATCCCTCAATGGTATGCATTATGTTCTAACTAGTGCTGGGCAATCGATAAATCGTGATTAATCGCATCCAAAATAAAAGTTTGTGTTTAGATAATATACTTGTGTGTACTGTGTATTATTATTATATAATTATTATAATTATACAGACGCAATTATTAATTAACTATATTTAATGAATGATCCAGCAAACTTACTCTCCCAACAAAGTTTGGTGAAAACATCCCCCAGAAGAGCAGGGAAGGTATCTGTTACCATGGCTACCATCAGATAAGACTTGGTTTACAACTTAAAGGAATTTCCAGAGAGCTGTGATTCTAAATTTATTATTTTTGAAATGGGACCCAATGCCCTTAACCTCTTAACTGTCACCGTCCCACCTGGTGCTCTTTTTTTTGATCGCCTTTTTTCATATCATATATTTAAGTAATTATCACAAATTAGGTATCATTTGAAAGCTTACAAACTCAAAATTCATCCTATGAAAACCGTTTTGAAATCGGACATTGTGTTGCCATGGAAACGTTACTCTAAATTATTCTAGTGGGCTCCTCCCCTAGTGGGCGCTGTCATGTTTCATATTACAACAATTATTTTAACTACTTTATATTCAAAATCTTTTCCAATCTTGACAAAACGCATATTGTCGGAAAGGTCTGAGTCTCAAGGGTCCATATTTGGTGACTGTTTTGTGATGGAAGTAATATTTGGACAGAAATTTACAGGAAAATGCATCAAAACAACAATAAATGGAATTTGAATGACACCCGGTGGCTATTTTTGGTACAGCACCCTAAACAAAATCTCATGGGGACTTCAATTTTTGTGATATCAACTTCAAATTTGGAACACAAATTGGTTAGACATATGGCTTTGATTGTATAGTAATTTTAGAGTAAATTCTTTTTTGTAAAATATATATTTTATATGAAATAAAAAATATTTAGTACAGTATTTTTCATTTACAGTAAATTTAAACTTCCATAACTATTTCATACTTTCATATTTTGAATTGCTTTCACTTCAGCAATAATCTGCAGAATGTCGTCTTTAAAACGAGACCAAACTTTGGTCTATATTCCAAAGCATTCTTGAATTACAGCCCTTTAAGTTTGGATAGTGCAGTTTCATGTGTATTCTCAAAAAGGGGGGTGACAGTCAAAGGGTTAAAAAGGACTTTCCTGCATTAATTTATAGAAAATTGTTCTATAAATGAACATGCACCCCAGGACATTGCGTGTACAATTTAAACTATTTTGTAAAGGGTCTCTTTTATGGCATTTTGTTTATGCATGTCTTATGAGCAACTTACTAGTTCATGTAACCTCATATGTCTTGTCTCTTATCAAATTAATGCTCATTTCACGACTTACACTTTCATGTATATCTCTTCTTCAGAGGATGCAGTGTGTGTGTCACAGACACGTCCACCAATCACTCCACCAATCACAGCGCACTCCTTCCCCAGAGTACTGATCACCATCACCTGCACCTCATCACCACACTCATCACCAGCACTACAAGACTCACAACCACACAGCACTCCACGTCCGGTCTCGTTCGCATATACTACTGGCTATGCTTACCTCAAGGACTCCTCTACAGATGTCTCCCTCCTTCCGTGTTCCTTGTCTGCTGTGTGGGTGTGTTCCTGTCCGTCCTTCAGTTCTCCAGTGACCTCCAGGCTCCAGCGTCCGTTCATCTACAAAACAAAAGACAGTAACTCTCTCTCTCTCTCTCGTATCACCTTCAAATCTCCCAACAACCAGTTTACTCACCTGTTCCACAACATCTGCTCTACTGAGGTCTAATAAACACTCTCACCTGTTTACATCTGTGTCTGCCTCCTGTCTACTTGTAACAGAAGACCGGACCCAAAACCGAAGACCCAGTATGAGCCAACCGGATCCATTCCAGGAATTGGTAGATGCGCTTCGGCGCACATTTCCTCCACAACCCACTCCAGTTACTGTTCATTCACCTGCACCAGCGATCACTAACCCATCTGTCAACAACCCTCCTTCACTACCTCCGTATGCAAGTCCCATGGCCAAACCGGCGCCCTACTCAGGATCGGCGGAGAATTGCAGCGGCTTCCTGCTGCAATGCACACTGGTCCTGGAGATGCAGCCGCACTTGTACCCGAGCGACACTTCCAAGATCGCTTTCATAATCTCTCAGCTCAGCAGCAAAGCATTAATGTGGGCCGATTCCATCTGGTCACAACAGGGTGCGGTAACGCAATCATACGCTGCGTTTATTTCCCACTTCCGGGAGGTGTTTGGAAAACCGATCACAGATTCTTCAGCTGGTGAGAAACTTTATAATTTAAAACAGGGATCCATGTCTATTTACGATTATGCTTTGCAATTTAGAACGCTTGCAGCAGTCAGCGGATGGAATGAACAGGCGCTGATAACAACATTTCGGCAAGGATTGGAACCTCGGGTACGGCTGCATCTCGCTGCATGCGAGGACTCCATCGGCCTTGAGAAGTTCATCCAGCATTCCATTCGCTGCGCCACTCGCATGCAGGCATGCATCCAAGAGCACCAGGACCAGTATCCCTTCAACGTGCCCTTCTGCTGATCCGAACCCGTCAGCACCCCAGAACCAGCCCACGAACCCATGGAGTTAGAGAACTCCCGACTAACCCCTGAAGAACGCCGTCGTCGGCTGACCCTTCGTCTCTGCCTGTATTGTGGTGAACCTGGGCATGTCATAGCTGCATGCCCCACACGACCTCCACGACCCATGGTGAGTGCCATTATTCCTGCTGGTTCTGGGGCGCCCCTGGTTGGAGCAGCACAACCCTACCATCTCCTGGGAGACGGGCGAAATCCTGAAGTGGGGCGACACTTGCTTCTCTCAATGTCTAACTGAACTTCCTCTTCCATCCTCATCTCTGCCTGATCTGACTCTCTGTGCCACCTCCATCGAAAGTCCAGTTGAACAACGCTCTGTCGATATCCCCAAGTGTTACGCCCCCTTCAGTGATGTCTTCTGCCTGCAACGGGCTTCCAAGCTGCCTCCACACTGGCCATGGGACTGTGCCATCGACCTGCTTCCGGGTGAACCAGTACCAAAGGGTAAGATATACCCACTGTCCATCCCGGAGGAGAAGGCCATGGAGGAATACATCCAGGAAGCCCTCGCCCAAGGTTACATCAGGCCGTCTACTTCCCCTGCTGCATCCAGCTTCTTCTTTGTGGCAAAAAAGGACGGAGGCTTGCGGCCTTGCATCGATTATCGTTCCCTCAACAAGATCACTGTTAAGTTCCGGTATCCCCTTCCTCTCGTCCCAGCTGCCCTCGAACATCTCCGTGGTGCCACTGTGTTCACCAAGTTGGACCTCCGCAGCGCCTACAACCTCATCCGGATACGTGAGGGGGACGAGTGGAAGACTGCCTTTATTACCCCTACTGGACACTATGAATACCTTGTCATGCCGTATGGATTGGTAAACGCCCCCTCCGTATTCCAGGATTTCATCCATGAGGTGCTCCGGGAGTTTCTCCATCGATTCGTCCTAGTCTACATCGACGACATCCTCATCTACTCCCGGAGCCAGGCCGAACATCGCCAACACGTTGCGGAGGTCCTCAACCGTCTACGTCAGTTCCATCTGTTCCTCAAGGCCGAAAAGTGTTCTTTCCACCAAGCATCAGTTTCCTTCCTGGGATACCACATAGATCACAGTGGCATCCGGATGGACGAGAGGAAGGTGGAATCCATCACAACCTGGCCAGAACCCACTACCATAAAAGAACTCCAACGCTTCCTAGGTTTCTCCAATTTCTACAGACGATTCATCAAAGGTTACAGCTCCATCACTCATCCACTCACCAGTATGTTACGCAATAAGCCCAAGTCTCTGTCCTGGACCCCGGCAGCCACCAACGCCTTCAGCCAACTCAAGAAAGCCTTCACCACCGCTCCCCTACTAGTCCATCCAGACCCGGAAAGGCCCTTCGTCGTGGAGGTGGATGCTTCCACAACCGGAGTGGGAGCGGTGTTGTCTCAGCAGCAGGGGACGCTAAGTAGACTCCATCCATGCGCCTTCTTCTCCCGCAAGCTCAGCCCGGCGGAGGTCAACTACTCCATCGGTGACAGGGAACTCCTTGCAGTCAAGCTTGCCTTGGAAGAGTGGAGGCATTGGTTGGAGGGAGCCAAACATGTGTTCCTGGTGCTAACAGATCATATAAACCTTGAGTATCTTCGATCAGCCAAGAGACTAAACCCCAGACAAGCCTGTTGGGCCATGTTTTTCTCCCGTTTCAATTACACCATCTCCTATCGTCCCGGTACCAAGAATCTTAAAGCTGATGCTCTCTCCCGTCTTCATGCTCCTGACGAACAGACCGAAGAACCAGAACCCATTATTCCAAGCTCCCTCATCGTAAGTCCTATTACCTGGTCCGAAGAAACCATTCCCTCCTCCAATGCCTCCACGAACCCTCCGCCGGGCTGTCCACCTGGCTTGCTGTACCTCACTCGGACACGACGCACTCCCACCGTCTGCCTACTGCCATGGAAACAGCCGAAACACTCTTCAATCAAGTTTTTAGATATTTCAGAGTACCTGAAGACATAGTATCTGACCGAGGTCCCCAGTTCATATCCAGAGTATGAAGATCGTTCTTCTCGCTCCTAGGTGTGGCCGTTAGCCTGACGTCGGGGTATCATCCACAGTCAAACGGGCAGACAGAAAGGAAGGTACAGGAAATTGGCCGCTTCCTACGTACCTTCTGTCATGACCACCAGGACTCTTGGAACCAGTTCCTAGGTTGGGCCGAGTACGCCCAAAACTCCCTGAAACAGTCGACCACAGGACTCATCCCGTTCCAGTGCGTACTCGGCTTCCAACCTCCACTGTTCCCCTGGGATGGGGAACCCTCCGACGTTCCTGCTGTGGACTACTGGTTCCGAGAGAGCGAGAGGGTCTGGGACTCAGCTCACCATCAGTTGCAACAGGCCCTGTGCAGACGCAGGATGGTCGCTGATCTTCGACGTTCTGACACCCCTGTCTTCCAGCCTGGTCAGCTGGTGTGGCTATCTACCCGAGACATCAGAATGCGTCTGCCTTGCAAAAAGCTGAGTCCCAGGTTCATTGGCCCATTCCCCATCACCAAGCAGGTCAACCCTGTCACATATCAACTCCGTCTGCCACAAGGGTATCGTATACATCCCACTTTCCATGTTTCACTGCTAAAAGCTCACCATCCCTCTGTTTCTCCCACAGGACCTGACGTAGTTCCCCTTCCACTCATCCTGGAGGACGGTACGGCCTATAAGGTTAATGAAATCTTGAACTCCTGACGTCGTGGTGGTCAGCTGGAGTATCTAGTGGATTGGGAAGGATATGGTCCCGAAGAACGCTCCTGGGTCCCAAGGAACGACATTTTAGATCCCAGTTTACTCCAGACCTTTCACGACAGTCATCCTGAGAAACCAGCTCCGCGGGGTAGAGGACGTCCACCACGGCGTCGGGGTTCTCGGCCCTCTGGAGCGGGCCGTGGAGGGGGGGGGTACTGTCACAGACACGTCAGGTTCCACCCTCCACCAATCACAGCGCACTCCTTCCCCAGAGTACTGATCACCATCACCTGCACCTCATCACCACACTCATCACCAGCACTATAAGACTCACAACCACACAGCACTCCACGTCCGGTCTCGTTCGCATATACTACTGGCTATGCTTACCTCAAGGACTCCTCTACAGATATCTACCTGTCTCCAGCGTGTCTCCCTCCTTCCGTGTTCCTTGTCTGCTGTGTGGGTGTGTTCCTGTCCGTCCTTCAGTTCTCCAGTGACCTCCAGGCTCCAGCGTCCGTTCATCTACAAAACAAAAGACAGTAACTCTCTCTCGTATCACCTTCAAATCTACCAACAACCGGTTTACTCACCTGTTCCACAACATCTGCTCTACTGTGGTCTAATAAACACTCTCACCTGTTTACATCTGTGTCTGCCTCCTGTCTACTTGTAACAGTGTGTTTGTTGCATTATTTGAAGTATAAATGGGCACAGACCCATTGAATCATGCTTGAAACAAAGAGCCATAAATCTCCCACAGAGGAATTTCCCGCTGGGAAATCCCAACAATCCCATTGGTCAACTCAACTCACTGGTCAATCCCATTGGACTTCTTGCAGACTTTTAAGGAGAGACACACAGATCCACCTCTCTTCTCTCTCTGGACCAAAACGACGTGTCACCTTGGCTGTCTATCAGCCGGCCAGCAGGCCAAGCCGATAAAGCCTACAAACAGAGCCATGTGCATGTGTGGGATAGGAAACCCGATGCCACCAATTGGCCATGGGCCAGCAGGCCCAAACTCCTCATGCTATGTGCAACTTCCTCAACCTCAACGAGCAACCATCGAAGCAACCATGCAAGTTCACCGTCGTTCCTTTGCTCAACACAGAAGGAAACGATCGCAACTGCAAAACCATCGGACTGAACAATCAATACTTTCTCCTGCGACTGTATATCTGGACGCCTTACCAGGCAAATGCAAGTAACATACTACGAATAACAAATCACTGTGTAGTTAGTAAAACTGGAAACCGCTTTGTTCTGACCTGGTTCTCCCAACCAATTGTGTGATGTGTATTTTATATTAGCTTTAGTCTTGTCCGTGATTTAGTTAATACAATTTGTGCACAGTACATGTTTGGTTCTGACTCCCTGCCTGCAAACATATTGTCACTTAAATGATCGATCTTGTTATGCACTCAAGGCGCTTAAGTAAATACAAAGGAAGAATAATTTTTCTTTAGCCATGAAAAATATCCTTTTCTTAGAATTAATTAAAATTCAATACTGAGCATTCACAGGATGAACAGATTGATTGATTGTAATTTTAATGTAGCCACATCAAGTTAATCTATTTAACTGATTCAAATATCCATAATTAATCATAATGAATAATCATGGCAGTGAGTTATGAATAATTATTAATATTTCCCCTCTGAGTTAATTCGCTACATTACTATGTATATACACACTGCTTCATGTATATATTTAAGAAATATTTGCATATATATTTATATACAACCCCAAATCAGAAAAAGTTGGAACAGTATGGAAAACGCAAAAAAAAAAAAAAAAGAAGTGATTTCTAAATTTACTTTGACTTGTATTTCATTGCAGACAATATGAACACAAAATATTTCATGTTTTCATGTCTCTGGTCAACTTCATGTCATTTGTAAATATGCATCCTTTCCTGTCATTCAGACCTGCAACACATTTCAAAAAAAGTTGGGACAGGAGCAATTTTGGGCTAGTAATGAGGTAAAATGGTTAAATAATGATGTGATTTGAAACAGGTGATGTCAACAGGTGATTGTAATTATGATTTGGTACAAAAGCAGCATCCAAGAAAGGTCTAATCCTTTAGGATAAAGATGGGCCGAGGATCGCCAGTTTGCCAACAAATACGTGAGAAAATTATTGAAATGTTTAAAAACAATGTTCCTCAAAGAAAGACAGGAAGAGATTTGGATATTTCACATTCAACAGTGCACAACATTATTAAAAGATTCAAGGAATCTGGAGGAATTTCACTACGTAAAGGACAAGGGCGCAAGCCTAAGCTGAACAACCGTGATCTCCGATCCCTCAGGCAGCACTGCATCAAGAATCGTCATTCATCTATAAGCGATATGACCACATGGGCTCAGGACTACTTTGGCAAACCTTTGTCAAGTACCACAATACGTAGTTACATCCACAAATGCCAGTTAAAACTGTACTGTGCCAAAAAGAAGCCCTATGTTAACAGTGTCCAGAAGCGCCATATGAGGTTACATGAACTAGTAAGTTGCTCATAAGACATGCATAAACAAAATGGTCTGGGATGGACCATCACACAATGGAAACGTGTACTGTGGTCAGATGAATCAGTATTTCAGGTATTTTTTGGGAGGAATGGACGCCGTGCTCCGGACCAAAGAAGAAAAGGATCATCCAGACTGTTACCAGCAACAAGTCCAAAAGCCAGGGTCTGTCATGGTATGGGGTTGTGTCAGTGCCCTTGGCAAAGGTAACTTGCACTTCTGTGAAGGCACCATTAATGCTGAAAAGTACATAGAGATTTTGGAGCATAATATGCTGCCTTCAATAAGACATCTTTTCCAGGGACGTCCATGCATATTTCAACAAGACAATGCAAAACCACATTCTGCACACATTACAAAGTCCTGGCTGCGGAGGAAGAAGGTACGGGTACTTGACTGGCCTGCCTGACCTGTCTCCAATAGAGAATGTGTGGCGCATTTTGAAGCGCAAAATGCGACAACGAAGACCCCGTACTGTTGCCCACCTTAAGACTTGTTTGCAGGAAGAATGGGACAAAATTACACCTGAAACACTTCATCACTTGGTGTCTTCAGTCCCTAAACGTCTTTTAAGTGTTGTGAAAAGGAATGGCAACATTACAAAGTGGTAAATGCTTTACTGTCCCAACTTTTTTCGAAATGAGTTGCAGGTCTGAATGACAGGAAAGGATGCATATTTACAAATTACATGAAGTTGACCAGACAAAACATGAAATATTTTGTGTTCATATTGTCTGCAATGAAATACAAGTCAAAGTAAATTTAGTAATCACTTCTTTTCTTTTTTTTTTGCGTTTTCCATACTGTCCCAACTTTTTCTGATTTGGGGTTGTATATAATTTATCTTATATATATATATATATATATATATATATATATATATATATATATATATATATATATATATATATATATATATATATATATATATATATATATATATATATATATATATATATAATATTGTATATATTATTTTTTTTCCTTAAATATATTCATCCGTGTATGTGTATTTATATATAAACATGATAATTATATACAATACACACATATATTATTTAAACACAAACCTTTATTTTGGATGCGATTAATCGATTGCCCAGCACTAGTTCTGACCATGCAATATTTTTTTCAAACAAGTTATTACATGAAATGGCTTAAATCATACAAACCAAAAAAAGATTTTTGAAAAAAATAAATAAAAAATAATATCTTTGGATATGTACTTTGGGAAACGTTGCTATATGCTAAAAATCCCCCTTGATAAGAGATGTTTAGAAATGAGGTTAATAGAGCAATTTCTGGAGCACTTCAACCGGATGTCGATGACGTAGAATGGTTGCACTCGGCAATCAACATTGGGACCCACTTTATATTAGGTGGCCTTAACTACTATGTACTAACATTTCAATTAATCATTTGATACAATGCACTTATTGCGTACATACATGTTTTTACATTGTACTTACATTTTAAAAAAATACCTGCATGTAATTACGTCTGTAATTAAAGGTCCTGTTCTTCGTGATCCCATTTTTCAAACTTTAGTTAGTGTGTAATGTTGCTGTTAGAGCATAAATAATACCTGTAAAATTATAAAGCTCAAAGTTCAATGCCAAGCGAGATATTTTATTTAACAGAAGTTTCATTTCAAAGCCTACAGCGAACGGCCGGTTTGGACTACATCCCTGTACATCCTGCTTTAATGACGTCAATAGAACATTTTGTTGACTAACCTCCGCCCACAAGAATACGCGAAAAAGGGGGCGTGGTCTTGTTGCTCCCGCGTGGAGAAGAGGAAGTGTTGCGTTTGTATAGTTTGTTTGTCGCCATGTCGTCGAGACGCTGTTATTTTCATCCCGGAGTCAAATCACCTTTGTTTGGCTTTCCCAGGGACGCTGTACTTAGAGATCATTGAGCGCAT
Organism: Gobio gobio; assembly: GCF_949357685.1. NCBI lineage: Eukaryota > Metazoa > Chordata > Actinopteri > Cypriniformes > Gobionidae > Gobio > Gobio gobio. Next base: position 18,690,545 of record NC_137109.1, on the reverse strand, counting down.
GCATCTCCGTTATGGTAAGAGGCGTGACCTTTCCGGGCAACGTGCACTAAGCTGCTGTCGAATCACAACACGGGAACCGCTGGCACAATCAGAACTCGTTATGTATTTCTGAAGGAGGGACTTCATAGAACGAGGAAATTCTCAGGCTGTGTTTTTTTACACGCGAAACATGAACACATGTTATATTGCACACTGTAAACACAATCAAAGCTTCAAAAAAACACGAAAAACGGGACCTTTAATTTCTGTAGTTAAATTTTTTAATTACAGAGTTGACACTTCCCTTACACCTAACCCTACCCTTAAACTTACCCATACCACCACACCTGTCCCTAACCCTACCCTTAAACTTACCCATACCACCACACCTGTCCCTAACCCTACCCTTAAACTTACCCATACCACCACACCTGTCCCTAACCCTACCCTTAAACTTACCCATACCACCACACCTGTCCCTAACCCTACCCTTAAACTTACCCATACCACCACACCTGTCCCTAACCCTACCCTTAAACTTACCCATACCCATACCCCCACACCTGTCCCTAACCCTACCCGTATCCCACCTCAATATCAGCAAAGGTGTTTTGCAATACAATTTGAACACAGTAAGTACATTGTACTTATTTTTTGATGTAAGTACATAGTAGTTAAGGCCACCTAATATAAAGTGGGGCCGAGACATCATTTATGTTATATTAAGCCATACCAGTCTTAACACCAGGGTATCCCTTTAAGGCATGCTCTTTTAATTTGCATAGTGCAATTTTTCTGAATAACAAGGAAATTAGTTGAATTTAATTATTGCCATATGGCAACTCCGTACCATAAAGGGTTAAACATTTTAAAATATAATCAAATAACTATTAATGTCTTTATGGCTAAAACATTTTAACTGTAGACAACTTGATGTACTCTATAAAAAAAAAGAAATGTACATTAAATGTTTTTACATTTTCTGTTATTTAGTTGATATTGCATTTTTATAGTGCAATGTGTTACTCTAATAGTGTTTTGTATTTGTCTATACAGTATAACCCTGTGCACCTTATACACAATTGACTGTTTTATGAACAGGTCACTTCCAGTATGATGATTCATTATATGGCTGTCTATTTTACGACTGGTATCATAGTGTTTTTTGTATTTCATGGTAGATTGAAATATCAGTATTAATTCTGTAATTAATATCTGTAATTACATGTGGAATTACACTGTTGACACCTCCCTTACACCTTAAACCACCCAATACCACCAAACCTGTCCCTAACCGTACCCGTATCCCACCTCAATGGCAGCAAAAGTGTTTTATAATACATCAACACAATACATAATATAAATTGTATTTGTGTTATAGGCCAAGTACAACTAGGCAATTGTCTTTTTTAATGCAAGCACATACGCCTAGTAGTTAAACACACCTAATATAAAGCATGACTGAATATTTTTTGTGTACATTTAATTTCCCCAAAACACGATTGATACTTCACATAGTGTGTATGGAGAACAATCATACAAACAACAAAACGTACGTCTATATGAGGACAAGGACATTTAAGCAGCGTTATTGTTTCTCCTTCAGAGAGATAAGCTATCAGATCGCTCAGACGCACCGACGCGCCGCCTCATTAGGAGCAGAAGACTTCATACTCATCAAAATGCATTAGGAGACAAGCATCTGACACGGGCATTAAAACGGCTCTCGTGCAAATTGAATTTGACTACTCTGGTGAGGGGCCGTCTTGCTCGCGGGAGCACTTTGCTTTCGCTCGACATCGCTAGACTCACTCTCTCTCTCTCTCTCTCTCGCTCGGGATGTCAGCATGGCCCTCCATTTGTCTAGAGCAAATACAAAAATCAATAATTTAATTTCACTTTTCAATTAAGTGAACTAACAGAGGTTAGTCCCTGTGTTCTTTGACCACAAATTCCTCCCATGCCATCCGTCTGAATTAGCGCTCATTGAAAATAATGACCGGCTCCACATGTCATGTATTATCTGGAAATGTAGGGCCCATAGGTAGGTAACATCGCTTGACTCCTGCTAATTAATACCATGTAGTAGATTTAATGGGCCTTCCCGTCTTTGTTTATCTGGTGATTTATTTCAGGTTAACGGGGCTCAGAGTTGTATTCCATTATCAATTTAATTACCGTTTCTAAAGATGGATAAATAATTTTTTCATCACAGATGCACCGTATTGACAGGCGTACTGAGGTCAAACATGTTACATTATTCAGTTAATAAACCAGAGGCAACGGTGAATGATATTAAAAGGATAAGAAAACTTGTCTATAAGGAACATGAGGTTCAGTTGATATTTCAAGGCAAAGACCTTGAGCTGATTAAAAATATTACTGTGGCAGATGGCTGAAAAACCAGCTTTAAAGAGCCAAGAGCTTTAAGTACTACAACAGAAAAGTAATTCAGTGTCAATTCATTCTTTTTAACAGTTCTCTATCTAAAGGGAAACCTGTCAAATCTGAATGTTCAGCATACTCGAGTCTTCAGTGCCACATGATCCTTCAGAAATCCAGTTTAAAAGAACAGCATTTGTTTGATAAATAAGTCCTTATTCTCACTTTTGATGCATTTAATGTATCCTTGCTGACTAAAAATATTTTCTTTAATGAAAGAAAAGGGTTAGTTCACCCAAAAATGAAAATTCTGTCATTAATTACTTCCCTCATGTCGTTCGACACCCGTAAGACCTCCGTTCATCTTCGGAACAGAAATTAAGATATTTTAGTTGAAATCTGATGGCTCTGAAAGGCCTCCATTGGCACAATGGCACGGTTCACTCTCAAGACCTTTAAAAGGTACTAAAGACGTTGTTACAAAGTCCATCTCACTACAGTGGTTCTAAAATAACTTTATGAATCGGCGAGAATAGTTTTTGTGCGCAAAAAAACCCTAAATAACGACTTACATAGTGATGACGATTTCAAAACACGGCCTCATGAAGCTTCGAAGCGTTATGAATCAGTGAGTCGAATCAGCAGTTTGAATCACCAAATTTCAGCAGTTTGGCGGTTTGACACGCGTTCCGAATCATGATTCGACTTCATGAGGCCGTGTTTTGAAATCGTCATCACTATGCAAGTCGTTATTTAGGGGTTTTTTTGCGCACAAAAACTATTCTCGCCGATTCATAAAGTTATTTTAGAACCACTGTAGTGAGATGGACTTTGTAACGACGTCTTTAGTACCTTTTAAGGGTCTTGAGAGTGAACCGTGCATTGAGCCAATGGAGGCCTTTCAGAGCCATCAGATTTCAACAAAAATATCTTCATTTGTGTTCCGAAGACGAACGAAGGTCTTACGGGTGTCGAACGACATGAGGGTAAGTAATTAATGACAGAATTTTCATTTTTGGGTGAACTAACCCTTTAACATAACATACATCATTGGCTATTTCTGGGATGTATTTATATGAAAATACTAAGATATAATTCAAAATAATGAGCGCAAGTTTAGCATATATGTGACCCTGGACCACAAAACCAGTCATAAGGGTCAATTTAAATTTATATATACGTAAACTGAATAAATAAGCTTTCCATTGATGTATGGTTTGCTAGGATATGACAATATTTGAAAATCTGGAATCTGAGGGTGCAAAAAATAAATAAATATTGAGTCTTTATAGTTGTCCAAATGAAGTCCTTAGCAATGCATATTAGTAATATTACTACTAATAATACATTTTTGATATAATTATGATAAAACATTTACAAAATATCTTCATGGAACATGATTTTTAATTAATATCCTAATGATTTTTGGCATAAAGAAAAACAATACATTTTTGACCCAATGTATTGTTGGCTATTGCCACAAATATACCCGTGCGACTTATGACTGGTTTTGTGGTCCAGGGTCAGATATGATTCTTCATGACGAAACCAACATAATTTCTTGCCAATCAGTCTTCTAGCTTTCTGATGTCACTGTAATATAAAGCATATTTAAAGATGAAGAACAGATATCAAGCCTGTGATGTTAAACCCAGACTGATGATGCTGGAGTGCGCAGTTTGACAGCAGGCTCAGTGTGTGGCCCCTGAATCGCACTCCACCACGGCTCTCACACGCCAGGGGCAACAGAGAAATGAGTCATGGGGGACCCAGACAGAGAGAGAGGGACGGGAGCTGGGCGCTTCAAAATGACAGTGTCTGAGACAAAAATCTAAAGGACAAAGTGTTTGCTACTAGTTGAGTGCATCTTTTTGTTAGCACTCCACTATAAGACAATGCTGTTCTTTACACGTTTGTACAAATAATGTTTGGTTGACCCTATACAAATCACAAAGAGAAGAAGAGAACACAACAGACTAGGACATTTATCTTGTAATGGTTACACAACTGCGTGCAGAATAATAAATGTTGAGTTCCATGTCGAAAAAGTATTTTAGAGAATCTTAAAGGAAAAAAAGGAAAAAGGAAAAAAGAAGGAAAAAAAAAAGAAACAAATTTTGTACAACCTTCATCTATAAGGTAACACTTTATTTTACAGTGCAAGGACAAGTGTTACCTTCTATTTATAGATGAAGGTTGTACAAAATGTTTTTTATTTTTATACATATGTTACATACTTACCATAGTAATAACTGTAAATTACATTCAACTAACCCTCAACCAAACCCTAATCCCATCCTAACCCTATAGTAAGTACATGTTAATTAATATTACTCAGTCTTAAATATATAATCACACTGTAACAATGACACCTTAACCCTTAAAGGCATACCTCGGGTCTTTAGAGACATTCTAGAGTCGTTCACTACCCTCCTCCTCATTCATTTTTTAAAGTTAGACATCAACCTTCTTAGCAGGGCCGTGCACAGACCTTTTGAGGGGCAGTGGCCCAAACCAAAAAAAGGGGCACTGGGGTGGGGTGGCATTGGGGGCGAGGATTGGGTGCTTGTCCATACAAATTATCCATCTTACTCTTACTAGTCAATCAAAACAGTTTTGATCTAATTTTGTGTCTATCGGAAATAGTGATATATGACATTGTATTATGTTGAATATCAAAGTTGTGGTGTCTATTTGTTAATGAAGGATTTGTAGAGTAGCCTAAATGTTATAGCTTTTATTTTTAATAAAATAGAAAAAATTAGACTCTTGGGGTAAGATGATCCAGCCATATTTGGCACAGAAGGCCCCAAGTGGCATGTTGTCACTGGTGTTATTGTTTTTAAATGTAATACTTATTGTAATTAATGGGGCTATTATTTAATATTTTCATGAATTAGATGTAGATTTCAGGCATCTTCACTTTCATTAAAACCTATAGGTTAATTGAGTGATTTCTATTATGACAAAATATATTAGGCCTATGTTTTTTTATTTTTTATTATGACATCTTCAATTAAAATATGGGCAATTAAATAAGTAAATATTGATATGCTTGTACATAAGTCATAAAAAATTACCTTTCAGATGATTATCTTTTACTGGGATTCAGATTTTTCTGTTATCAGTTATTCAATTAGCCTATTCTAAATGGTCAAAATAAAATTAAGTAGAATATTTTTAGTATTTTACATTATGACTCGGACGATATAGCCTAAATAGTAATAAGAATTATATCAAAAGTAATTTATACATTCTGTAACAGTTTATTGGTTATTATATGAAATTAGGCCTATATATATATATATATATATATATATGTATATATTCTACAAAGTGTGCCATCAACATGATTGATGTTGGTGTCACTTTGGGTACAAAAACTTGATTAGACAAGAAATATGATTCACTTCCAAGAACGTGTATTTTGTTCAAGTTGTTGGCACTATTAGAAGATCAGGAGCAAAATAATACCGACAGAATACAAAAACAAACTACCAAATTACTAATTCCACGGATTGTAATGCATACTGTTAATGCGACGACATTCTGGAACTGTCATCTCCGCTTTCCAGATTTCCGCACACAGACTCTGAGTGACGCTAGGGAGCAGGCAGGAAAACACGGGAGCGGATTCACGGAATTAATCCATTTTAAACAATATTACAAGAAAAAAATAATAAAATTATAATTGAATGCCTGTTTTTCCACTAGTTTTTTGTCAAAATTGAATAGGGTCGCTAACGACCCGAGGTGTGTAAGATTGTATGTATTTTTTTTTGCACAATAATAAATGAATCTATAATGACGAAATAACTGCAACTCACCTTTATTCCACAAGGTGGCAATGTCTGATACACAATGATGAAGTGACGTTTCACTCATACTTACTGCAGACTGAAAACTGAACAATAATTATAATTGGCAAAACTTGAATTGGCTCAGCGATTTTCTGCAGAGCAAGTACTGAACACATTCAAATATTAGTGTCACTGTCACTTGATGATGAATCTGGTGAAGGAAGCTGTCAGTGATCAAAATATTGATTTTCAAGACGTTGAAAATGAGTTTTGAGAATATGCGTGAGATTGTGAATATGATCCAGATGCAGAATGTACTGGGAAATGAGTTCTGACGAGGACAGTGGTGATGGTATAAAACATCTGCTCAAACTGAAGCCTTACATGCTCCAAAAGGTAACACAATATGCTTTATTTTATTCTTCTGTAATTGTTGCTCTAATATCCAGAGTTTTATATATTATCGCGACAGGTATAGTTATAGATCTATCCATGTTAGATATACATCCGGGTCGCTAAAGACCCGAATATGTAAGAATGTTTGGCGAAACAGTCATGCATTTAAGGGTTAAAATAAAGTGTAACCAAATATAATTGAATTACTCTAAAAGTTATGTGGTGTAAAAATAAATGCTTGAATACAAATATTTTATATATACTTAAATAAAATAAAGTAAATAAATCCTTAAATAAAATGATGTACAAACTGTAGAAAGCAGAAAAGTTGCAAATATCAAATTTGTAACATTTTACATTTAAAAAATAATAAACCAAGTCATAAAAGGGTCAAAATATCTGATTTTACATGATTTCAAGTCCTCTATCTTATTTCCAGTGTTTTCTTATGCGATTTATAAAAAGTCTTCCAGCATTTTGATTACACCACAGTGACTAAAAGTTTCTAAATGATTAGGACTGGGTTAAAAATATTGATTTCTCAATTTTATTTGATTCTCATTTTGAAGAACTGATATTTATTATTAAATCCCAAGAATCGATCAGTTTACACCGAAATTCAAACAATAAATACAATTTTGACGCTCTTTAATGTGGCGTGACAGATCGATGTGACGCCTCTGATCGGAGCACGTGAATGATCATCTCTTCCTCTTCACTACTAGTCACAGCATGAAATAAACATGAATGAACATCTGAAGGTACATATCGTGATATTTTGTTTGGCGATACTGTATCGATTCTCAAAAACGCAATATCGACATTAAAAAAATAAATAAAAAACATACAGATTCATGGCAGTGGTTTAATTTTCCGTTTATATCTGGATCACAGTCTTCTTATCTCTGAACTTAAACAGTGACAGGAAGTAGCATAACGGCATGTCACTAATGTTAACGTTAATATGCAGGAAAATGCAGGAAATCGGAACGCATGTGGCGAAAGACAAAACTTGTAGTCCATTATAAGATCTATAAAGACAGTCTTCGTGCTTTCAATGTGGAACTAGGCAAAGCTAGACAGACCTTCTTTTCAAATATTATAAACAGAAACATAAACAACACGCGCACTCTTTTTGCTACTATAGAGAGACTAACAAACCCCCCGAGTCACATTCCCAGTGAAATGCTCTCAGACAGCAAATGTAGTGAGTTTGCTTCCTTCTTCTCCGAGAAAATCATTAATATCAGAAATGCGATCAGCACATCGTTCAGTTGCTCTGAGGTGAATCAGATCAGACCACAGCCTCAGAAAGTTACTATGACTGATTTCGAAGCAATTGATGGTAAAATTTTAGAAGAAACAGTACAGCACCTTAAAACATCAACCTGCGCCCTTGACACACTCCCCACTTCTTTTTTCAAAAGTGTGTTTAACTGTTTAGAAGCAGATCTCCTAGAAGTGGTAAACGCCTCACTTCTTTCTGGGACTTTTCCAAACTCCCTTAAAACCGCAGTAGTAAAGCCTCTCCTGAAAAAGAGAAATCTGGATAACTCCATATTGAGCAACTACAGACCAATCTCAAATCTCCCCTTCATAGGCAAGATCATTGAAAAAGTTGTTTTCAGTCAGCTGAACAAATTCTTAAGCTCAAACGGATACTTTGACAATTTTCAATCTGGTTTCCGACCGCATCACAGCACAGAGACGGCCCTCAGTAAGATAATAAATGATATTCGCCTCAATACAGATACAGGCAAAACATCAATTCTGGTACTACTGGACCTCAGTGCTGCATTCGACACTGTTGACCACAAAATACTTCTTGACAGGCTAGAAAATTGGGTTGGGCTTTCTGGAATGGTCCTCAAATGGTTCAGGTCATACTTAGAAGGGAGAGGTTATTATGTGAGTATAGGTGACCATAAGTCTGAGTGGACATCCATGACATGCGGAGTCCCACAAGGGTCAATTCTTGCACCACTCCTATTCAACCTGTACATGCTGCCACTGAGCCAAATAATGAAAAATAACAAAATGGCTTACCACAGCTATGCTGACGACACCCAGATCTACTTAGCCCTATCACCTAATGACTACAGCCCCATTGACTCTCTATGTAAATGCATTGATGAAGTTAACAGTTGGATGTGCCAAAACTTTCTTCAGTTAAACAAAGACAAAACTGAAATTACTACATTTGGAAACAAAGATGAAATTCTCAAGGTGAATGCATATCTTGAGGCTAAAGGCCTGAAATCAAAAAATCAAGTCAGGAATCTTGGTGTGATTTTGGAGTCAGACCTGAGTTTCAATAGTCATGTCAAAGCAATAACTAAATCCGCTTACTATCATCTCAAAAATATATCAAGAATTAGATGCTTTGTTTCCAGGCAAGACTTAGAGAAACTCGTTCATGCTTTTATCACCAGCAGGGTGGATTATTGTAATGGTCTCCTCACCGGCCTTCCCAAAAAGACCATTAGACAGCTGCAGCTCATACAGAACGCTGCTGCCAGGATCCTGAGCCGAACCAGAAAATATGACCATATCACACCAGTCCTCAGATCTTTACACTGGCTTCCAGTTACATTTAGGATCGATTTTAAAGTGCTATTACTTGTATATAAATCACTCAATGACCTAGGACCTCAATACATTGCAGATATGCTGATTAAATACAAACCCAACAGATCACTCAGATCATCAGGATCAAGTCAATTAGAAATACCAAGGGTTCACTCAAAGCAAGGAGAGTCTGCTTTTAGCTATTATGCCAGCCGTAGCTGGAACCAGCTTCCTGAACAGATCAGATGTGCTCCAACAGTAGCCACTTTCAAATCCAGACTCAAAACACATCTGTTCAGCTGTGCATTTACTGAATGAGCACTGTCACTGTACGTGCTTTGTCCGAACTGCTTGCATTTTAATTTATATGCTTAAATTTAACCCTGTTTTTATTTTTATTTTTAATTATACTCTTTATTTTTATCTTTCAATATTTTCTTTATTTTTTATTTCTTTAAATTCCTATTATAACTGTAATATTTTTATTTCATTTCTGTGTAAAGCACTTTGAATTGCCACTGTGTATGAAATGTGCTATACAAATAAACTTGCCTTGCCTTGCCTTGCCTAATATAGTTCGCTGCTAGAAATGGGGGATGAAAGAATATTTCCAGCAGGAGGTAAAAATTAGCGTACTAGAATCTCTTAGCTTAGCTGAGAGTTGCTTTGACATGATCTTTCTTCTGAAAAACCTTGACATTAAAAAATAAAGACAAACATAAATCCAAATGAAAAAAAAAAAAAAAACTGAAATCCAAGTTTATAGGTTCTGAGAATTTTCAACATCTGTAAATATTGTATTGTTTTCTTTAGGATTCCTGCAAGCACTTCATTTTTATTTGATATTAAGTAGATGTAATTCTTTTGTTCAGATCAAAATGTTAGGGCACTGCATGTTACAATTGTAAATTGTTATCTGAAGTTATCAATTGTAAGAAGTTATCTGCCATAACTTCCGCTAAGTGAGGTCAAAATACAAGCGTGGTCATAGATATATTGATTGTAGATTCTCATTCGACTGATCCGTGCAGGTGCTAATGAGGCATCTACGTATACATCTATGACCACGTATTTTGACCTCACTTAGCGGAAGTTATGGCGGAGCTCAGAGATGATCACATTCGTCTGATAAGAGGTAAAATAATAGCATAAATACTGCTCGGTTTCTCGCAAAAACTGATCATTTCGCTAGATAAGACCCTTATTTATCGTCTGGTATCGTTTAAATCCCTTTGAAGCTGCACTGAAACTGTCATTTGGACCTTGAACCGTTTGGGGCCCATTGAAGTCCATTATATGGAGAAAAATCCTGGAATTTTTCATCAAAAACCTTAATTTCTTTTCGACTGCAGAAAGAAAGACATGGACATCTCGAATGACATGGGGGTGAGTAAATTATCAGCAAAAGTTTATTTAAAAGTGAACTAATCCTTTAAGACGTCCTCCCCATTATAAACGAAGCATTTATTTATTCAAGCTCCAAATACAGCTTGTTGTGGATCCTATGGGGCAAGGTGACGTCACCTGGCACCAGTCGTTTGCATATGAATGCCTCCAGTGCAAGACAACTACGCTTAATTTTGCATCATCGGCATCGCATCGTTGTCATGCTCACAGGTGATAGATTCAGTTTATTTAAAAATTTCACTGTGAATTAATTGGTAATTAATTCACAATTTCAGTGCTCTGCAAACACTTTTACAAGATGGATTTGACAGCAACGCCACAAACATGTAATTCTAATGCCTGATCTGTGATATTTTCTTTCTAAATCGTTTAATACGGTTTATGCATCAGCAAATCAAGCCAGTATCTTAACAGTCAACTTCACATTGTTTCTCTAAGTAGCATGAAAATGTTATTAAAATTGATTAAACTACAGAAAACGATCAAAGAACGCTCCCTTTATAATGGATGAAGCTGTCAATCAAACAGCACGAGTTTATCTGGACACTTGCCAAAAGTCACGTTCTAATGAATGACGCTGCTATTCTGCAGAGCAAAGCTCTTACTGTATGCATATCATGTTTGCTGTTAGTTATGATGAAAGCATTCGTGAGAGTGCAGAAATCGCGTTGCAAAGACGAGATCTGTCTGTCTACTCAATGCTCATCACAGCAGCCTTTCATGTGATGGAATAGATCTAAATGTAATGCAATAATCAACACTTTTCAGGATTCGTTAATCTCGACAGCTGTAATAGTAAAAAAAAAACTGTAAAAGTATTCGAGAGGGGTTCCACATGTAATACGCATTTCAAATGCAAAGATATCAGTCAATCACAGCTGTGGGCATTTACACTCAAGTCTCACAGCAGACATGCCCCTTCAAACAGAGCATTCAACCAAAAATCAGGATAGAAAAATGCCTTTTATTTCTAAATTATATAATTTTATGATGTAAAAATCATATTAACAATATAAGTGCACCCCAGGAAACAAAATAATTAAAAAATCCACTTCATGACCCCTTTAAACAACCATGTATGAAGACACATCATGGCCATATTCCAGGATGAAAATGTGAAGATTCATCAAGCTCAAACAGTGAACGACTGGTTGGGAGGGAGCATGATGAATCATTTTACAGACCTTAAATTAAACATCACAACATTTATTTCCATCAAGAGGTGCATGATTTTATGGTCAAGACAATGCAAGAGTCAAGGACTCAGTAAAGTCTCCTCTAGCACATCCCAAAGACTGTTAGTGGTATTATAACAAATTGGAAGCCATTAGGAACAACAGCAACTCAGCCACAAAGTGATAGGCCACGTAAAATCACAGAGCGGGGTCAGCGCATGCTGAGGTGCACAGTGCGCAGAAGTCACCAACTTTCTGCAGAGTCAATATACAGACCTCCAAACGATGTGTGGCCTTCAGATTAGCTCAAGAACAGTGCGTAGAGAGCTTCATGGAATGGGTTTCCATGGCCGAGCAGCTGCATCCAAGCATTACATCACCAAATGCAATGCAAAGTGTCAGATGCAGTGGTGTAAAGCACGTCACCACTGGACTCTAGAGCAGTGGAGACGTGTTCACACTTTTCTGTCTGGCATTCCGATGGACGAGTCTGGGTTTGGCGGTTGCCAGGAGAACGGTACTTGCCTGACTGCATTGTGCCAGGTGTAAAGTTTGGTGGAGGGGGGATTATGGTGTGGGGGTTGTTTTTCAGGGGTTGGGCTTGGCCCCTTAGTTCCAGTGAAATTAACTCTTGATGCTTCAGCATACCAATACATTTTGGACAATTTCATGCTCCCAACTTTGTGGGAACAGTTTGGGGATGGCCCCTTCCTCTTCCAACATGACTGCGCACCAGTGCACAAAGCAAGGTCCATAAAGACATGGAGTGAGTTTGGTGTGGAGGAACTTGACTGGCCGGCACAGAGTCCTGACCTCAACCCGATAGAACACCTTTGGGATGAATTAGAGCGGAGACTGCGAACTAGGCCTTCTCGTCCAACATCAGTGCCTGACCTCACAAATGCGCTTCTAGAATAATGGTCATAGATTCCCATAAACAAGGTAACAAGTGTATATGGAAGCTTGTTTCTGCCACAGAAAACATTTTAAAAAATGATTGCGATGTTTTTCATAATTGTGAGATATAAACTTCTGAGTTTATATCAAGCAGTTCTGACTTTATATCTCGCAATTGTGTAATAAAGTCAGAATTGCGAGATATAAACTCACAATTGTGAGAAAAAGTCCCAATCACCTTTTTTATACTGTGGCGGAAACAAGCAAATACACAGCAAATACACAATCTATATTTAATCTATCTTTGAATAAATCGGTCACGTTTTTTTGACCTACATTTTAAACAAAGACAGTCATAATTACAAGAAATAAAACCACATTTTCATATAAACATTTATAGTACCATGTCATTTTGTAACTTAAAAAAAAAAGGGTTTTCTATGTAATCTTTGTTGTGCAGTAACACTTATCAATGTTCGATTAATGCAGTATAATTTCACTAAGTTAAAGCACTTGACTGAGACAGACCTGTGATAGATGTACAGCTTCTGTCATTATATACTAATTAAATAGTACTGCAGGCATAATTTTAAGTGTTGTCATTAATTTCCTATGCATTTATTAATGACCGCACAGTGAGAGGAAAAGAATGAGGGAGAGAGGGAGAGAGAGAGAGAGAGAGAGAGAGAGAGAGAGAGAGAGAGAGAGAGAGAGAGAGAGAGAGAGAGAGAGAGAGAGAGAGAGAGAGAGAGAGAGAGAGAGAGAGAGAGAGAGAGAGAGAGAGAGAGAGAGAGAGAGAGAGAGAGAGAGAGAGAGAGAGAGAGAGAGAGAGAGAGAGAGAGAGAGAGAGAGAGAGAGAGAGACCGACTCAGGTCACTATATGTGCTTGTTGTTAGTAGATGGGAAACTAGGTCAGTCTGTTGGATCCATTGGGTGGATGATGGCATGGGTTTCAGGGTAAGGGCTCCTATAGATTTGTTTGGGGTTGGAAGTAATTGGCCCTTACTTCCTGCAAAAAGGCAGAACGTCTAAATTTCTGTCAGCTCTGGTGAAAAAGTTTTTTTTTTTTTGCAATTGAACTGCATTAAGCAGAAGAGTGTCAGAGAAAGAGAAAATAGTAAGATATTTAAGTCGCCAATGAGTATCCTCTTTACAGATTTATAGTTAAATGAACCAGTTCCACCTATTTGAAATTCTTTGATCTTATAATGCAAGGCAAGCATCTTTACTATTGCTCATAATTTATTAAATGTTAGTGCGGAACCACACCAATTACACAAATCATACTTGTAATTATGCAGCTTATTGAGGTGTGCTATTACTTTAAGCAATGATATTTACAAAATTCACATGCATAAAAAGCGTTTTATTGTATCATCTAATACAGGGGTTTTCAAACTTTATCTTGGCAAGGACACCCAATAATGTTGAACCTTGTATGAGGGACCCCCTTCCTAAAATCCATCTACATACATGTATGTAAAAACAGAGATAAATAGTAAGTGTGACATTATAAATACAACATATTGTTTTTCCAAACTTAAATTGGCTATACTTAATGTTGGATGTATACATTTTCAATTAAAACGTATTTTTATAAGCAACTTTCACAATAAATGTATGCAAGCAGCTTACATACTGCACTAAGAATACTGCCTTACAACCCCTGTGAGCAAGATAATGGACTATTGTGAGAAAAACTAGAGAGAAAGATACAAAAAAAAAAACATATACAATTCTGGAAAGTAGGTTTACAGCAAGAAAGGAGAGAAACGTTTAGATATAACATGAGATTTAACATTTAACATGAAACAGGTAGAATGATCGGTAGACTTTATCTATTTTTGCTATGTCTTTTTATTCTCTGAAATTTTCTGGGGACCCCTTAGAACATTCTGGAGGACCCCTGGGTAAAAACCCCTGATCTAATACACTGATCAGGCATAACATTATGACCTAATATTGTGTTGGTCCCCCTTTTGCTGCCAAAACAGCCCGGACCCATCGAGGTATGGACTCCACTAGACCCTGAAGGTGTGAAGTGGTATTTAGCCCAATATGTTAGTAGCAGATCCTTTAAGTCCTGTAAGTTGCGAGGTGGGGCCTCCATGGATCGGACTTCTTTGTTCAGCACATCCCACAGATGCTGGATTGAGATCTGAAAGTTTAATTAAAAGCTTATTATTTTAGATACCTTAAAAAAAAAAAAAATACTTAAATAAATCCTTCAATTAAATTGTGTACAAACTGTAGAAAGCAGAAAGTTTGTGTTAAACTTGTGTTACCCAGGTAAGCGACGCACACGCAACCGGCCATCCACGTGATTCATCAGACCAGGCCACCTTCTTCCATTGCTCCGTCCGTGGTCCAGTTCTGATGCTCACGTGCCCACTGTTGGCGCTGTCAGAGGTGGACAGGGGTCAGCATGGGCACCCTGACTGGTCTGTGGCTATGCAGCCCCATACGCAACAAACTGCAAACTGTGTATTCTGACACCTTTCTATCAGAAGCAGCATTAACTTCTTGAGCAATTTGAGCTACAGTAGCTCGTCTGTTTAATCATATGGGCCAGCCTTCACTCCCCACGTGCATCAGTGAGCCTTGGCCGCCATGACCCTGTCACCGGTTCATCACTATTCCTTCCTCTGACCACTTTTGATAGATACTGACCACTGCAGACCGGGAACACCCCACAAGAGCTGCAGTTTTGGAGATGCTCTGACCCAGTCGTCTAGCCATCACAATTTGGCCCTTGTCAAGCTCGCTCATATCCTTATGCTTGCCCATTTTTTCTGCTTCTAACACATCAACTGAGGACAAAATGTTCACTTGCTGCCTAATATATCCCACCCACTAACAGGTGCCGTGATGAAGAGATAATTAGTGTTATTCACTTCACCTGTCAGTAGTCATGTTATGCCTGATTGGTGTATGTACAGGTCATTGACTACAGAAGGCCTTTTGTTTTTTATTCTGTGACACTTTTCCAACAATAATAATACAAATAGCACATTCAGTGCAATAATGTGTGCATTTCTAAGTTGAGAGCAACTATTCCATATTTCTATTTCATGTATTTTTGAAAGTTCAATATTTACAACTCAGTTAGATTTTTTTTTCATTTAGCAAGGATGCACTGAGTTGATCAAAAGTGACAGTAAAGACATTTATAGATTTTTTTCAAATGTATCACGGTTTCCACAAAAATAAGAAGCAGTGTAGCAACTCAATGTATTGTATTGAGTACAATAATGCAATGTACATTATTGTAATTTTTTTTTAAATAATTTTCACAAAACTTAAAATATTGAGCTCATAAATGTAATAATTAATAGCTTTTCAAAAACAAAAAATAGTATTCCTTTAAGGAACATTTTTAAAAATCTAATGCCACTCCTGCGAAAAGCAACAGATTTAAATATGCAATTATTATTCAACATAAAGCATTCGTGTTCCTTTACAGTACATTTTAAAAATGTAAATCCAGTCTTTACCTGCCTACAAAATCCACCAGATTATTCTTATTTACATGTCTTTCTTTACATAACAAAACCAAACCGTACATGATTGTGTGTTGTACTGTATTTTTCAACATGGCCTCTGATGTACATCCAGGCTTTGTTTTGCTTTAACTTGTAATAAAGTGAAGACATTTTTAATAATATTATTGATATGATGAATAATTGCCATGAGTATTTAAATGTTGCATTTCGCAGGTAGTTTAAGACTGGATTTAGATTTTAAAAAATGTAATCTAAAGGAATACTAATATATTTTAGGTTTTAAAAGCTATTACAATTATGACAATATGACAACGTTTTTGGTGAGTTTATAATGTAATGCATTTCTCATAATGTAAAAAAATATTACATTATGGTCTCAAGATTTCGTTACGTTTTGAAAAAAATGATTACATTATACTAATGTAATACTCATTTCATAATGTGCAGTTATTACATTACGAGTTGCTACAAGCAGTAAACATGTTTTCAAATTGATAAGAAATGTTTCTTGATCATCAAATCATCATACTAGAATGATTTCTGAAGGATCATGTGACACTGAAGACTGGAGTAATGATGCTGAAAATTCTGCTTTGGTCACAGGAATAAAAATCACATTTTACAATATAATCAAATAGAAAAGTAATTTTGATTGTAATATGTAATACAATTGTAATAACATTTGATCAAATAAATGCAGCCTTGGAGAGACTTCTTTCAAAAAGGCTTCATCTTAACAACCTCAAACGTTTGAACAGTAGTGTACACACACACACACCTTCTGAATGCAGTCAAAAGCACAATGATCTTACCTGACGTGATTTTCCTTTTGAAATAATTCATAGTAATTGCTATACAAAAGACAAACAGTAGTTAATGCAGCCGCCACATACAGGGTGAATTCAGGTAAAACATCTCAATGTCAAAAGTGTCCCGAATCACCTGCATTCACTCTGAGCCAGCATTGTGCCATTGTCGTGCAGGACCGGGCTGAACTCGGCACAGCCTGTGCCAGAGCGCCACCAAGTGGTAAAACAAAGAAATCAACAGCTACAAATGAGCCGAGCACTGAGGACTAATTAAATCTGCCGTCGCCTTTAATGATGCGCAGATTTATCACGACATACGGAATGTAAAACGTCCAATTCCCTGCGAGGAATAAAAACACTTCAGATTGCAGAGGAAGATCAACCTTTATTTATTGAAACTGCTTGCATACAAAATATATTGCACTATAACCAAACAATGTCAACATAAAACCCAGTCTGTTCTGCTATTATGTACAAAGAAATTATTACCCAAAGTGCAGTAACATACAAGGTCAGTCTACCTCAGATCATTATCTACAGTATTTCATGGTTTTTTTTTTTGTTGTTTTTTTTTTTCCCCGTTTGTATGTTTGTTTTTCTTTTCAGCTCTTTTTCAAAATCACAATAGCCTATGACGTGTGTGCAAGAGATGGTTTTACAATTTGTCATTTTCATATACATTCCAAAAAATAAATAACTAGAAAACAGTCTGTTTGGCAACACTTCAAAGATTCGGAACATTCTTTTTTTTTTTTTTTTTTTTTTTTGGAACAGACTGCAGTGAACGGCGGCATCTTGCCGGTTTACTGCCCGCCGTGGACGTGCAGGTTTTAAAAAATACTGCGAGTAAACCATTTAACACCTTATTCCGAAGTAAAGGCTAAATTTAAGAGCCACACGAGAGGGGCCGCCTCGATTCGAGAGAGTGGTTTGTCTTTCCCAACCCGCAATCCTCGGCCAGTCACAGTTTCCTCTGACGTCTCCGAAGCCTTAACCTTTCCATTCGTTTTCACAGGCAAATCACTTGTGTATAAGCTTAACAGGTAGAGCTGGTAAATTTGCCAAGGTGACTAGCGAGAGCACAGGAGCATAAAGAGAAATCGAAACGTAGAGAAAAAGAGCAAAGAGGATAACGACCGGTTTTCTTGCTGTACAGTCGAAAGGAAAGCGGAAAAGACTACCATGGTTACCGTCACAGTAGGTTTCGAAAGAGTCGTGGGTTAAGAACAGCATCGCGTCTTAAAAATGTAAACTAAAGTTTAATGCACAAGCACTAATCGGATAAGACAGACGGTTTTCATATCAAAGTTAACACCCCTCCCTTCGTTATCCCTCTCGAAGCGAATTCAGCTGCAAAAGTACAGTAGACTCAAAATTAGCGAAGAGATCTAAACTTCAGTTTAGTTATGTTGACAGCATACATGTGATTCACCTGCCGAGGAAGTCTTATCACATTCTAGTTTATTATAGGTTTATAGATTATAAAGTACTTGCAGAGTAACACAAACATGATAAGTGCACATTTAAAGTTCAATCTAAAAAGAACAGCAACAATCTCTTAACGGATGACATAATATACAGAATGCAACCCCACAGTTCAACATTTTCAGTCTATGATGAGCCATTGTTAGGACAAAAGACAATGTTACAGAGAGCTGATATAAGTGCTTCACACCTGATGCTGACAAATACAGCAGGAACGATGGCAGTTTACTGTGGCCAGCATGAACGGAAAAACAGAAAAAGAGCATTTCCACCCTGTTTTATGAGAGAATTCATGATGGGAGGTCAAACAAGAGAAAAATCAAAAGACATTTATTTAAAGGAACCTGCTTTGCTACTACCTCTATTAAAAAATAAAACGCACAGATATGCTAAATGTCAAAACTCGCACTGAATTAGCGTTGATATTCGTCTCTGGGTGGTCGGTTACAATTTATGACTTCCACAGTTGACTAGGTTAGTTAGGTTAATACCTTTACTACTCACAATTCAGCTATGGCAAAATAGAATAATTCGGCCGACTTGATAGAATCCTGCTTTTCAGACATACAAAATGTTCATGAATTACATGCAGCACAGAAAAAAAAAAAACACCTCTTTTTTTTAAGTTGTCGGCTGAGATTTCAACACACACGTTGCTCAGACAGGTGTTGTTCACGTCTTCTTCCCTGATTTAAACATCCAAATTATGATACTATCCACATTAGTTAAAGGCACAGATCCAGACAGGAGCATTTTTTTGTACATGGTTTGCCATTTTTTTTTGTTTGTTATTTTCGTTGTTTTTTTTTTTTTTGTTTTTTTTGCTAACGATGTGGATAAGATCTCACATCAGAATGGGCTCGAGTGACCACGGACACCAAAGCGCGTAAAAACAATGTATGCCTTGAGATGTGGCATAAACTTGTGCCCCGAGCGCTTGAGTTCATCCTCCAATGTGTTTCTTTCCCTTTTTTGGACATTGTGGAAAACAAAAACTTTAAAAACCAATTGCTTGGAAAACTTTTTTTTTTCTTTTTTTTTTTTTTTGAAGATTCCATTTTGGAGAGACATTTAATCCACAGCTTCTTTAAGTTTCATAGGTAGTTATTTAGAAAGTCAATTAGAAAATCTGTAGCTTCAGTTGTGATCTAGAGACCGGTCTCTCTAATCCATGAAGGCTACCCAATTCAACACACCATACACCAAGAGACCTCGTCTTTTTACCCCCACTAACAATTACAAAGTGTGCTTTATGTCATGTCTTTCGACAGCCCTACTGACCTGGTTCTCTTTGGCCTAATGTGTCTCTAATGAAGAAGCATCTGGATTGGTGGAGCTGAGTGGGAGAAAGAGGGGAAGGGGGCAACTTTATTCTCTACGAAACGCCGTTCACAACGGCTTGGCTGTCTGGGACATCCTGCTTCTCTTTCTTCATCCCTCGCTCCTTTATTGGTCTCTGCCGGTTTCCTCCACTGTCTCCTGCCAGAGCTTGAGAGCCTCGGCTGGTGTGGACGCTCCTCTCGTTATTGCTGTCGATGCGGATCTGACAAACGAACAGATTGGACAAGATGAAAGCTTGAGTCGAGCACATTAAGCATTTGAATATGCAGGGTTAAGCTTTCTTCTTTTTAATAAATTTTATACATTTTCGGTTTTGCTTTCTAATTTGAACGCTAATAATACCTCAAAAACTTCCATTACATGTTACTTGTGTATTTGTTATTATGGTTTAATAACCACGTGGTTTGGGGTCAGTAAATGTTTAGTTTTTTTTTTTTCATTAAGGATGCATTAAATTGGTCAAAAATTAGAGTAAAAATTTGTAAAATGTTTCTTTGAACTTTCTATTCATCAAAGAATCCTGACAAAAAGTATCACTGTTTCTACAAAGTATTAAGTGGCACAACTGTTTTCAACATAGATAATAATAATAAAAGTTTCTTGAGCAGCAAATCATCATATTATAAGGATTTCTGAAGGATCATGTGACACTGAAGACTGGAGTAATGATGCTGAAAAAAATCTGCTTTGCATCACAGGATTACATTTGTTTCAAATATATAAAAGTTATTGTAAATTGTAATTTCAAAATATTACTATTTTACTGTATTTGAAAATACAATCAGGATACGTGCCCATTCAGGAGCTTTTCCAGATCTTGACCAACCCTAAACTTTGAAACGGTAGTTAAAACCTAAAGTAATGTTAAATTGAGAAATATTAAATACTAAAATTTGTTCAATTTGCAAATTCATAGGAATATTTTAACCTTTTAAATAAAGTAGGGTGTTTAATAGCATATACAGTATACTTTTTTTAAATACTTTTTTAAAAAATCTTATAATTTCACTTGTATTGGAACTTCTTTTTTTTTTTAAATAAACAAAATCAACACAATGTATATTGCAAATATTGATAATCTAATAGGCAAATATTTGAAAATTTTGGCATCAACTGCCAACAGCCTTTAAGCATAAAAAAAAGAATAAAAAAAAAAAGTACATGGTGTGTATATTGTAAATATTGCATTTAAAATGCCCCTATTATGGATTTTTGAAAATTACTTTTTATGTAGTGTGTAACAGTTCTAAGTGAATGAAAACATCCTGCAAAGTTTTAAATCTATAAGTGCACCGTATATAAAGTTATTGTCTCTCAAAAGTAAGAGTAGACTCTGATTCAATTCAATTAATAGTTTTTTCAAACAAATCGCAAGCAGTTTTGTTGTGATGTCAAGACGAAACATTAGCATATTGCCCGTCCACTTATTGATCGCGCAGACACCGCAGAAACCTTGAACCACCTCAAACACTGCAGCTGATTCCTGTGGATACTGGATAGTATCAGGTCGAGAAGACGCTGTGCTCTACAATGTGTTTATTGTGTTTCAAATTGTGTAGGTCTCTGGCTAACCGGCTAACTCACATTATTACTTACTGAAATACTACTAAATACTGTAAATCAGCTGTGGGCTGCAGTATTACATACAACTGTGTCTATTAATGTATATAGTATTATCAGTGTCTGTCATTCTTACTACTTTGAGTAAAGATAAAGGATGGAGAAAGATTTGTTTGGCAATATTTAATGTTACATCAGTCATTCACGTTAGTACTCGTATGTGCAATGTATATTATGAGAAAATGATGCATGTAAACATGTTGCTGGAGACCTCCAAAACTAAATTAAGAAACTTTAAAATAGCATAATAGGGTTACTTTAAACTTGTGTAATCTGCTATCATTATAGTGAATAAATATTGAAATAAGTGATCATATGTTAATTCAGACCTGCAATGAGTCTTCCTGGGGTCTCAGCTTTGAGTCTCTGGAACTACGGGAGCGGGACTCGTTCCAGTGCATGTCTTCAGCTGATTCAAGACAAAAACAAAAGACTATTACAAAAAATGTAATTCATAAATAAATAAAATAAAAAGCAAAACAAAGTTGTTAATGTAGAAAATGTATGCAAAAGCTGATTAAACGTAGTTAATTTATACTTTTTAATTGATAAAATCTTGATATCAGATTTACAATCAAGTATTTTTGACGATTTTTAATATAAATACTGTATAAGACATTTTAAAGGGATAGTTCACCCAAAAATGAAAATTAGCCCATGATTTACTCACCCTCAAGCCATCCTAGCTGTATATGACATTCTTCTTTCAGGAGAATAAAATCAGAGTTATATTCAAAAATGCCCTGGCTAATTCAAGTTTATAATGGCAGCCCAAATTTTGAAGCCCAAAGAAGTGCATCCATCCATTATTAAAGTAATCCACACGGCTCCAGGGGGTTAATAAAGGCCTTCTGAAGTGAATCGATGGGTTTGTGTAAGAAAAATATCCATATTTAGAACTTTATATGAAGTAACACAACGCCTTCCGTATTCAATTTATGAAGAACAGGTAACACCTCACGCAGTTCAAAATGCTTAAGTTACACCCGACGTCATACATCGCACCAGTTATGCTTTTTTTGAAAGTTGAATATGAAAGGCAGTCCATCGAAAGCTAGATATTTCACTTTATAACATGTTAAATATGGATATTTTTCTTACACAAACCCATAACCCAGAGCTGTGTGGATTACTTTTATAATGGATGGATGCACTTATAATGCTCAGATTAGCCACAACATATTTTAATACAACTCATTATATTCGTCTGAAAGAAGAATGTCCTATACACCTAAGAGGGCTTGAGGGTGAGTAAATCATGGGCTAATTTTCATATTTGGGTGAACTATCCCTTTAAAGGCACATTCAGAGAGGTAACAGCTCTAAAAACTGACTTTTGTATCCTCCTCCTCCTCTTCCTCCTCTCCCTCCACGACCTCGGGGCCCCCCACCCCTTTTGCGTCCATCGGGGGCCCTTTTAGGGTAACCCATGGACTCCTCATCTGTGGGGGCCAGGGACCAGTCGCTGAGCTCATCTCTGTGGTCGGATTCGGTCTCAGATGCATTAGAGGCCTCAGAGTTGGTGCCTGGGACAAATACAGTCCATAATCAAGAAACTGATAATCAGATAATTAGCACTATGTTTGGATGACTGATGCTTACATATCAAACCAATGGCTTCTATGTTACAGAAAGTAATACTATTACATAAACACGATTTTCTTTCATTTAAATGCCCGGTTTCTCAGAAAAGGCTTAAGCTACTCCTAGACTAAAATGCATTATGGAGCCGTTTTAACTGAAAGCAACTTGCACTGATATATCTTAAAATGTGCCAGTGCCACCGTTTTGTCTCAAGATGCACACAAGTAATGTTGTTTTAAAAGGCCTAATCCTGGCTTAATCTAAGCCGGCCACCAATTTCCATATCTAAAGCTCTACTTTTATTATTTGAGGCTGGTTATACCGGAGGCCAGTGTTGGGCCCCGTCTCCCTCTACCTCCACGACCGAAGGGTTTGCCGCCACCCCGTGAGGGTCCCATTCCATTATCAGCATTGAAGGGTTTTTCTTTCTCAGGTCGTCCCGGCAGAGCTCTGGGTCCTCCACCGATCTGTCGGAGCTGTTCATCGATCTGCAGCCTCTCCATTCGCAGCTGATCCACCTCCTGAACAAGACCAAACAAATATGACCAACGCACCGTCACACAAGTACAAAGAGGCTAAATAAGAGTAGTAAACATCACATGATTCTCTTCGGGGTATTAAGCATGTCACTTATCAACAATTTCTGCTTTGTAATGAGTAATAATGTGCTCTGTGAGAAAAATCTGCTCAATGAGAAGGATAACTATACATTTATATTTTCTAAAGAAAATGTGACGCTTATTTGAGCAGAACTAGTACAAACAACAAATGCTGAGGGCAAAAAGCAACCATCGGGTGTCTATGATATTCTGGGGACATATTAAGGAAAATATTCTTATTAAATGTTAATAAATGTCTTAAAGGAACACTCCACTTTTTTTGAAAATAGGCTCATTTTACAAGTCTCCTAGAGTTAAATAGCTGAGTTTTACCGTTTTTGAATCCATTCAGCCGATCTTTGTATCTGGCGGTAGCACTTTTAGCATAGCTTAGCATACATCATTGATTCTGATCAGTCCATTAGCATCTCATTCAAAAAATGACCAAAGACACTTTCAATATTTTTCCTATTTAAAACTTGACTCTTCTACAGTTACATTGTGTGCTAAGACCAACTGAAAATGAAAAGTTGCGATTTTCTACACCGATAAGGCTAGGAACTACTTTTTCATTCCTGCGTAATAGTCGCGGATCATCGCGGCAGTACCATGGCTGCAGCAGCGCAATGATATTACAGCGCCTGAAAGTAGCCCCCAGCTAGGTAACTTTCAATGTGACGGGCACTAAGTTTGTGTAGTTGCAGAGAAAGTTTCAGGCTTGCAGCCGACAAATTGTGTTGTGGATTTACCTGTGTGATTAGCCATGGTTCTGTGTGTTGTAAAGGGCTGTGATAGTAAGTCGAAGGTGTATACTACCACCATGTTTCACAGAATACCAACGAATCATTGCGCCGCTGCAGCCATGGTACGGCCGTGAAGATCCGCGACTATTACGCAGGAATGAGAAAGTAGTTCCTAGCCATATAGGTGTAGAAAATCGCAACTTTTCATTTTCAGTTTGTCTTAGCACACGATGTAACTGTAGAAGAGTCAAGTTTTAAATAGGAAAAATATTGAAAGTGTCTTTGGTCATTTTTTGAATGAGATGCTAATGGACTGATTAGAATCAATGATGTATGCTAAGCTATGCTAAAAGTGCTACCGCCAGATACAAAGATCGGCTGAATGGATTCAAAAACGGTAAAACTCAACTATTTAACTCTAGGGGACTTGTAAAATGAGCCTATTTTCAAAAAAAAGTGGAGTGTTCCTTTAAAGTAAATTCTAAGAAGTGCAATTCTTGAAAAGGTTCTCGAAAATATTCTTAAAGGGGTGATGGATTGCCCCTTTTTACAAGATGTAAAAGAAGTCTCTGATGTCCCCAGAGTGTGTATGTGAAAGTTTAGCTCAAAATACCCCACAGATTAAAATTGTCAAAATTTGAGCATGAGCAAAAACGTGCCGTTTTTGTGTGTCCCTTTAAATGCAAATTAACTGCTGCTCATGGGGCGGAGCTTCAAGAACTCCAGTTAGCAGCTCTGAAAACCTCATGCAGGCAGGCAATGAAACTGTTCAGCCTTTTGTGTTCAAACCGGAGTCGGACAACGATGGAGAGACTCAAGGAGAAGTGACAACATGAAGAATGCAACAGGGCGTTTCTAAATGGTTAGTTGATGAATTTATGTAGCTCATGTGGAGTTAACTTCAAGTCATTGATTAGCATATTCTGTCATGATAATCTCACCCCCTTTGTTATGTGTTACCGGGGGCGGGGTTTATGTAAATTTCAGGGTTAGTGATGTCACTAACCCGGGAGGAAGCTTGTGTAGTCCCTACCAGCCGTTTGTTGTGGTCCTTAAAAAGCTATTTATTTAAAAGAAAATATCTCCCTTTGATTTGAACTTTGAGCGTCGTAACTTTGCAGATGTTGTTTATGCCCAAACAGCAACATTACACACTAACTAAAGTAAAAAAAGTGAAATAATTAATCAACCACCCCTTTAAGAAAATGAGTCTTTTACTGTGTCTGATTGTATGGCAGTTCTTGCTGAAAACGTATTGATTAACTCAATTAAAAACATCTCAAAGGCTGTTTTGAGCTGCATGCAGGTTACCGTAATAAAAATCACACGATCGCACAGTATTTTCTTTGCGATTGGCTTAGTACTCAACATTGCGTTTTTTTAAATAAAGGTGCAGTAAACGATTTCTGAGAAACGCTGTTGAAAGTGGATCAGACCGAGCACCACAACACACTTGTAGCAGTAGGGGGCGTGTCCACACATGATGGGGGAGGAGAGAGAGTGAACAAGTTGGAGATTTGAAGAAAGACTGTAGAAAGAGAGATGGCTGAGAGACATTACAAAAGAGAAAATGTCAGAGGAATATCACTGGAAAAAGAAGGGTTACAATCAGGCAAGAGCTTTAGGACCCGCATTCAAATTAGAAAAGCTTTCCAGCGCTGGAGAGACCGAAGCAGGAAGGCTTGAAAATGGACGCAGAGGTTGCGTGTTTCTGCTCCATATGTGAGTAACATTGGTTTGGATGTGTTTTACAGAACCAAGATATGCTGTTGTTGTAATGTCAGCTATACAGCACAGTTTTGAGTGTCATTGTTTGTCTGGAGCTGCTGGCTAACAATCAATGTATACTCGTGTACTGTATTTTTATTTTTTTGTCATTGTCCTTGTCATTCGTTCGTCATCTTCACTTCAGTCCTAATAAATAGACATCCGCTCTTCCATTGCATGTTTACGCATTTTGGAGGCGAAGCAATGAAGGGAGGGGCGTGTTTGTTTGGGTTGATTTCAAATATCAACTGTTTTTCAGAAATCGCATTTTAATAAGTTATTTTTAATAGCCTGTCTCATGATGGTGCATTAATTTGCGCTCACCAATAAATTCATTAAACATCTTACCAAGTTTAAGGATATTTATGATGATTTTAAAGCAAATTATTTTCAGGAATTCAAATTCCTCTTAAGTTTTGTCTAAAGAACAAAAAAAAAGGCTAAAAAAAGGCTTTAAAAAAAAAAAATTTCATAAATGTTTTTTTGGGAATACAATATTTGTATACTTCTTAAGTTAGAAAATAAGAAAATAGCAGTTTTTTTAAGAATTGTATTCTTAAAAATGTTTGTGGATGCAGCCCATGGTCTAGTTAATTCTTCATTGTAACTTTTTTTTATCATTTTATTAACCGCCACACGAAAATTTTTTATTAGACAGGAGTCTAAATAGAGAGTTATACACCAAAGTTTAATCCTCAGGGTTTAAGATTTATTTTATTCAATAACTCCAAGTATGATCAATAGTAACCTAAAAAGTGGTTCTTACCTTTAGATAATTCAGATGGTAGTCCAGCAGAATACGTGCATTTGAAATGCTTTCCTTTGTCCCAACAAACACAAACGGCACCATTCCCTGCAGTTGCAATTCAAGTATGCGAAGTCAGTATGAATGATAATTTGTCAGCATTAATGACAATTTGTCAGCATGGATGATAATTTTGTCAACATAAATGATAAATTCCATATTGGATAAATTCATAGTCGATTTAGGAGTTTAGGGATGCTCCGATCAGGATTTTTGCAGCCAATTATGGATGCAAAAGACAGTCGTAATCCAATTTGTCATCATGATCAGCCAATCCCGATCATTCAAGCTTTATAAGTGATATGCAAGCCTTTTGAATGATTTCACGTGATTTCAAGTGGATTTCAAATACTTAAAAGAAATGGCTTATAACTCGACAAAAACACAAGGTATCATCAAATACATGGTCTCATTTGATAGAAAACATCTAAAAAGTTGATCTATTTCGAGGAAAATAGATTTTGATCATGTTTGGAGGTTCTTATGTTACAACACTGTGGAAAACCCCAGAAAAAGGGATGCAAATTATTTATTTATTTAGCTTCATTTAACTTTATACACCGATCAGGCATAACATTATGACCTATTATTGTGTTGGTCCCCCTTTTGCTGCCAAAACAGCCCTGACCCGTCAAGGGATGGACTCCACTAGACCCCTGAAGGTGTGCTGTGGTATCTGGCACCAAGATGTTAGCTGCAGGTCCTTTAAGTCCTGTAAGTTGCGAGGTTGGGCATCCATGGATCGGACTTGTTTGTTCAGCACATCCCACAGATGCTCGATTGGATTGAGATCTGGGGAATTTGCAGGCCATTTAACACTTCAAACTCGTTGTTGAGCTCCTCAAACCATTCCTGAACCATTTTTGCTTAGTGGCAGGGCACATTATCCTGCTGAAAGAGCACCAGGGAATACCGTTTCCATGAAAGAGTGTACATGGTCTGCAACAATGCTTATGTAGGTGGTACGTGTCAAAATAACATCCACATGAATAGCAGGACCCAAGGTTTCCCAGCAGGATATTGCCCAAAGAATCACACTGCCTCCGCCCCATAATGCATCCTGGTGCCATGTGTTCCCCAGGTAAGTGACGCACACGGACCCGGCCATCCATGTGATGTAAAAGAAAACGTGTTTCATTAGATCAGATCTTCCATTGCTCTGTAGTCCAGTTCTGATGCCACTGTTGGTGCTTTCGGAGGTGGACAGGGATCAGCATGGGCACCCTGTGGCTATGCAGCCCCATACGCAACAAACTGCGATGCACTGTGTATTCTGACACCTTTCAGAACCAGCACTAACTTCTTGAGCAATTTGAGCTACAGAAGCTCGTCTGTTTGATTGGACCACACAGGGTCAGCCTTCACTCCCAACGTGCATCAATGAGCCTTGGCCGCCCATGACCCTGTCGCCGGGTCACCACTGTTCCTTCCTCTGACCACTTTTGATAGATACTGACCACTGCAGACCGGGAACACCCTACAAGAGCTGCAATTTTAGAGATGCTCTGACCCAGTTGTCTAGCCCATTTTTCCTGCTTCTAACACATCAACTTTAAGGACAAAATGTTGACTTGCTGCCTAATATATCCCACCCACTAACAGGTGCCACAATGAAGAGATAATCAGTGCTATTCATTTTTCCTGTCAGTGGTCATACTGTTATGCCTGATCAATAACTCCTGCCTGATAAAAGACAGGTCATAAAATCAAGTTTGGGCTTGTTCACAATCATGTCAACTGCATCAAATTTTGTGTTGATATCTCGAAGCAATCAAAAGTTATGGCACCATGGTAGCCTTTCTATCAAATGTTCAAAAACTTTCCAAACAAATGATCTAAGTGTTTAAATGAACATAAGAACTTCTTACATGTTTAAACGCCACAAAACATACAAATATTTATAATTATATCAAGTAACAAGTAATAAGATCCTGGTTGATGAGTGTTGATCTTCCAGCGCTGTTTCAGCTATGCGCTCCTATTCTATGGCGGATGGTAAATCAAGACCTGTCAATCTGAGCGATCGATGCAATCCAAGTGCGCTCCAGCTTTAAGAGACTGTCCGATTGCTCTCGACACATCTTCCCTACCCACCATAACCGAGATCCAGTTTCCATTGATTTTCAAATGACATTGGGAAAAACTGCATTATGATCACGCACGATCGAATCCCAGAAGTCCTATAGCTTTAGCCAAGCAGCATGTCATGTCACTCCGTGAGGATTTTCTCCAGATCTAAGCATCATATGTTGTGTGTGAGCTTGTTTGAATCGAGACAACCTGCTCTAAATAAAGATGTGCGATTTACAAAGTTACAAAGCAGAACGTGGCGCAAAAAAGCCTCATCTGTATACTGTTTACATGCATGTCGATGGCATCTTTTTACGTTTTTACCTAATCATATTGTGAACGGTTGGGGAGATTGGGCAAATTTAGTGACTATCGATCGAGTCACAGAATGTGACTATCAGCCCTTACCGATCTGCGGCTGATCGATCGGAGCACCTCTAATAAATAAATAATATATATATATATATAGTGAGGGAAATAAGTATTTGAACACCCAGCTATTTTGCAAGTTCTCCCACTTAGAAATCATTGAGGGGTCTGAAATTGTCATCGTAGGTGCATGTCCACTGTGAGAGACAATCTAAAAAATAAAATAAAAAATCCAGAAATCACAATGTATGATTTTTTAACTATTTATTTGTATGATACAGCTGCAAATAAGTATTTGATCACCTGAGAAAATCAATGTTAATATTTGGTACAGCAGCCTTTGTTTGCAATTACAGAGGTCAAACGTTTCGTGTAGTTTTTCACCAGGTTTGCACACACTGCAGGAGGGATTTTGGCCCACTCCTCCACACAGATCTTCTCTAGATCAGTCAGGTTTCTGGCCTGTCGCTGAGAAACACGGAGTTTGAGCTCCCTCCAAAGATTCTCTATTGGGTTTAGGTCTGGAGACTGGCTAGGCCACGCCAGAACCTTGATATGCTTCTTACAGAGCCACTCCTTGGTTATCCTGGCTGTGTGCTTCGGGTCATTGTCATGTTGGAAGACCCAGCCTCGACCCATCTTCAATGCTCTAACTGAGGGAAGGAGGTTGTTACCCAAAATCTCACAATACATGGTCATCCTCTCCTTAATACAGTGCAGTCGCCCTGGCCCCTGTGCAGAAAAACACCCCCAAAGCATGATGCTACCACCCCCATGCTTCACAGTAGGGATGGTGTTCTTGGGATGGTACTCATCATTCTTCTTCCTCCAAACACGTTTAGTGGAATTATGACCAAAAAGTTCTATTTTGGTCTCATTTTACCACATGAGTTTCTCCCATGACTCCTCTGGATCATCCAAATGGTCATTGGCAAACTTAAGACGGGCCTGGACATGTGCTGGTTTAAGCAGGGGAACCTTCCGTGCCATGCATGATTTCAAACCATGACGTCTTAGTGTATTACCAACAGTAACCTTGGAAACGGTGGTCCCAGCTCTTTTCAGGTCATGGACCAGCTCCTCCCGTGTAGTTCTGGGCTGATTTCTCACCTTTCTTAGGATCATTGAGACGCCGCGAGGTGAGATCTTCCATGGAGCCCCAGTCTGAGGGAGATTGACAGTCATGTTTAGCTTCTTCCATTTTCTAATGATTGCTCCAACAGTGGACCTTTTTTCACCAAGCTGCTTGGCAATTTCCCCGTAGCCCTTTCCAGCCTTGTGGAGGTGTACAATTTTGTCTCTAGTGTCTTTGGACAGCTCTTTGGTCTTGGCCATGTTAGTAGTTGGATTCTTACTGATTTTATGGGGTGGACAGGTGTCTTTATGCAGCTAACAACCTCAAACAGGTGCATCTAATTTAGGATAATAAATGGAGTGGAGGTGGATATTTTAAAGGCAGACTAACAGGTCTTTGAGGGTCAGAATTCTAGCTGATAGACAGGTGTTCAAAAACTTATTTGCAGCTGTATCATACAAATAAATAGTTTTAAAAAATCATACATTGTGATTTCTGGATTTTTTTTTTTTTGATTATGTCTCTCACAGTGGACATGCACCTACGATGACAATTTCAGACCCCTCCATGATTTCTAAGTGGGAGAACTTGCTAAATATTTCCTCACTGTATATATATATATATATATATATATATATATATATACATATATACTGTATACACATATATATACACACACATACACATACAAATACATACATACATGCATAAATACACACACACACACGCGCACGCTAGATTACATTGTAGATGGCATTGCAATATTCTCTAAAATATGTATTGCTAAAATTTATTAGTCTGCTTTAATAGTCTTCACAAATTACTTTGAATTAATGCATTTTCTCAGCATCATCACTTCTGCCACCCATAAATACAACAACGAGTGTGTTCAGCCACCCACTCACTGACCTCCTCTAATGGAGCAGGCTTTTTGTCATTTTCAGGTTCCACTCGAACTCTGACAACTCCCGATTTATCCACAACCTCTTGAATCAGCTTCCCACTCTTGCCAATGACTTTTCCTGCAGGACGAGGTAGAAAATAATTTAATGATCACATTAACCATCATGGTGCAGGACAGAAGGTCCAGTCCGTGAAGGCAAATGTTGTTCATTTCATTTGTCCTCACCGACTAAATTCCTAGGAACTTTGATAACATCCTCAGAAAACTCCAGGTAGCTTCTGGCCTTCCGTACAGCTTCCTGGTCCTGGAATTGAAACAAAATCCATCACAAAGACCCATCAAGCACTGTTAATTTAGTTGACGAATAATTTGTCTCATTGTTTTCATCAACATTTTTTCACAGACGAAAACGAGACAACTAAATAAAAAACAGTTTTGAATAAGAAAAACTGACAAAAATCTATTGA
Organism: Gobio gobio; assembly: GCF_949357685.1. Classification (NCBI taxonomy): domain Eukaryota; kingdom Metazoa; phylum Chordata; class Actinopteri; order Cypriniformes; family Gobionidae; genus Gobio; species Gobio gobio. Next base: position 18,658,800 of record NC_137109.1, on the reverse strand, counting down.
CATTTTCGTTGACATGAAAAAGTTACGGAGGGACAATTTGGGAAGAGATCAGTCAGAACTGATGTCCTGTGAGGTAGACGCACACATTCGAATTGTAATAGGCTGATCTGCCCGGCGGGACATAAGTTGGCATGCGCTTGATGCAGAGAGTATTCACGTAAACAATCACGTTGGAAAGGTCACGCTAGACGTAGGCGGAAGTACCGCCCTAAGCGAACATGCGAAGAATATTTACAAACACCCTTAACCAAAAACACTCCATCTTCAACTTCAAAATCGTCCAACATCGTTGTTTTACCTTTTTTTGCTAAAGGATGTTTGTATTGGTCTTTGCATGTGCTCTGCATACGCGTGACCATTCCGACGTGATTACGTAATCACTGGTGCTAGTCAAGATGAGCAATTTAGGTTAAAAAGTACATACAATTTTTTTTTTTTTATGATCGATGGTTTGGCTTGATAAGACCCTATTCTTTTTCTGGGATCGTGCAGAGCCTCTGAAGCCTTTCAAATTACTTTGAAACTGCATTGATTTGGACCTTCAACGTTTTGGTTGTCATGGAAGTCTATGATGGGCAGAAAAAACCTGGAATGTTTTCCTCAAAAAACTTCATTTCTTTTCAACTGAAGAAGAAACACATGAACATCTTTGAAGTGAACTAATCCTTTAATATTAATTAAAAAAACAAAAGAAAAAGATAAATCATTCACTGTTCTTTAATTGCTTTAATAAGGGTAATTATATTTAATTTATACAAATAAATGTCTGCTTGAAAGAATAAATGAAAGCATACAACGATGTATGAAAGTTGTTATAAAGTCTGCATACATCATTCATTGAAAAGACGACCATTATTATTTAATTTTAAGAAAAATAAAGAGGTATTTTTATTACGTAAAAATGTGTCATATCAGCTAAATCTGTGTCTGTATTGCATGTTCAAACTTTAATATAATTCATATTAACAGGTTAATAGAGGTGTTCTACGGGAGTAATAGATTAGAACATTTTAGAGAAATTCTTAATGCATTACAATTTAACTAAACCCATTAGATTTTAGTCGACTAAATCTAATAAATCTTATTATATATTTAGTAGACTAAAACTAGACTAAATCTAAAACAACTCAGATGACAAAAATATGACAAACTAAATGTAATTTTAGTCAAAAGACTGACTAAAACTAAATCGAAATTTGCTGTCAAAATTAACACTGCCATCAAGATAGGGCTGTAACGATTTGACCAAAAATAAACACCTAGATTAATTGAACATTTTACCTCGATTACGATTAATGAACGATTATTTTGCTCTTTTTTTTGCCCTCGTAAGGTTTTTGAGTAAGTTCCTGATAAGATTTGTACTGTAAATATTTTCTACTATTAAAAAGGTGGATTTTTTTTTTCTAATGAAAAAGTGCATTTCTTTGTGATTTTAAAACACTTGAAGGAAACGGTTCTCTTTCAGCAGTTATTGTCTATGGGGCAGATTTCTGTTTGTTGTACATCAGATACAGATAAATGAACACAGTAGGCCTACATTACATTTATTTGAATGCATTAATGAGAGAGTGATTGTGTGTGTGAATTACTCATTCCGTCTCTATTCATTATGAAGCTGTGGTTTGTACTTACTTCAAAGGGTATTAAAATATATGCTATAACGGTTGAGTTTCTAAGCTACTTTAGTGACTTTACTTTAGTCACAGGACAGTGTTGACACTGCGTTTCTGCGCTGCTCTTTGCGCGCGCGTTGTCAGAGACGCGACACGGCTCGGCTCTGTGTCACAGAAAGAAGCTGAGCACTGAACGGATACGTATTGTTGTTTTTGAATAGAGCACAATCGATTTAAATGTTGAAACTGGCAAGCCTTTAAACGCATTTACTTGACAAACTTTATGAGCACGAAAGTGAAAGCGATCTGGCTTCATGGCGCGCGCCGTCTGTTTGTGTGTGTGTGTGTGTGTGTGTGTGTGTGTGTGTGTGTGTGTGTGTGTGTGTGTCGGTGGTAGCGCGTATAGGCTATAAGAACAGCGATTAACTGACCTGAATATAAACTGTGTAAAACATGCAGTTACTATAGTGATTCTGGGCATCTATAAACACAGATAACTGCTCCTGCATCTCTCTGTGTGCCTGCAAACTGCACTTGACGTGACTGACGGGGCGGAGTCACGTGAAAACCGAAATAACCGACATGGGAAAAATACGTCGGTTAGAGGTTCTGAATGTCGGTTTCGGTTATTTTTCGATTAATCGTACAGCCTTACATCAAGACGCCTCAGATATTTTTTTGGGCTCACATATTCTAATAGCCATCATGTTTAATTGTCTTTACCTACACAAGAAAGTCCCCAATAAAGCAGTTACCTCTCCATAGATGTGAAATGTGCAGGTCTCTTCATCCAGATCTATGGTTGTGACCCCAGGAATCTTTCGGGCTTGCTGGATATTCGCCCCATGGGTGCCTATGGCCAATCCCATCAGGTCATCACGTACCACAAACTGCTCATGGAACCTTGAGGCCAGTTGTCGAGAGCTCTGGAGGGGGGACAAAAATGCAGGTTTGAGTCTTACCAATGCTTGGAACCTTTGTTGGTAGCCTCTGGGTTCATATTGATGCAGAAATTAACTTTATGACAAAGGGTCAACCCATTTTCTTAAGCGAATGTTGTACTTGGAAAACCATGATGGCATGTGTTTTAAAAGTGGTTAATTTTTAAAAACATAAGCCATTTAAATGTTATGGCTAAAAAATGACCTGCATGTTCAGTTGTGGCTTTTAAAGAGGATATGCAAGGATGTGCCTACAGCATTAGATTTTGAGCACATTTGCAGGTGTGAAATTGCTGCGCTGCCTGATACACACACGTGCTTTCTGTATGAAACTTAACAGCGAGTTCAAAAGCCCTCAGCAGTCCAGCTACACTTGTACCATAAAAAAAAATCCAGCACTGTTTAGCCACACATTTGATAGCATTCTCCAAACCTTCTCCAAAACAAATATACTTGTGCAAAGAAATAAGTGCATTAATAAAGCAGACATCAAAAATGTATTCAATAAAACAAGTCAATGATGAAAAAGAAATTCAAAGAGATAATTTTTTAAGACATTTCAAACCATTTAAGTGTTTGTACAAATCAGTTCGTTTTTAGCTACAATATAATAGTAGGCTACAACTGACTACCATAGTTAACAGCATTTGTTAAGAGATTTGTTTTCCTTGAGAAAATACCCGATATTGAATCAAACCAAAATCTAATCGAATTGCAAGCTTGTGAATCTAAATCGAATCGAATTGAGAAATTTGTGTCTATACTAGGGATGCAACAATACAGTTAGTCCACGGTTCAATACATACCTCGGTTTTTAACCACGGTTTTCGGTTCGGTTCGGTTCTGATGGCTTGTCACATACATTTTTTGTTATTCTATACTTAGGCGACAGGAACAGCAAGGGGTTAAGGAGAAAAAAAGACTATTTATTATTGCAATACTCTTTCTTTATTTTACTTAAAAGAATTGATAAACCTACCTTAAACTTAAAACTTTACTTAAAAAAAAAAACATGTATTCCAGCAGCATTAAAGTATGAAATTGAATGAATGAATGTAAAAATAAAACACTACATAGACTTCACTATAAAATATACACTGATTCTTAGCTACTGTATTAGTTATTCAGTCAAGAGCAGTGAGTGATTTTCTCTTTGTCTTTTGTTGTTGTATTAACATTAAAGGGATAGTTAATTTAAAAATGAAAATTCTGTCATAGAGAAATTAATACAGGGATGAAACAATATTAGAGTGTGTAAAGGTGAACTGTCCCTTTAAGGACCGCGTGTTCACTACTGCACTGTTGTCAATTTAAAACCTGCGTGCATCTAATATACGCAATTTTACTTTCACTTTAGACATAACCGATTGTGTTTATGTTAACCTTGTGTGTATTTGACAATATTAGCGCAGTAAGACGACTATTTAGTCCTGCAAGACGACTATTTAGTCCTGTAATCACGTGTTTGACAGGCGTTTAGTGCACGCGCTCGGAAAAGCGCATGTTTAAACCGCGCACGCGAATGAAGCCGGCAAGGCTTTAAAACGCATGCAAATAATGAACTTATGTGATTATGAATAACTATAGTGTTCCGTGAGTATAACTCTACCACTAACGTGTGATGTGTATGTTGCGTTGTTCAGTATATTGGGATGGAGGCAAATTATAGAATTTGTAGAAAAATAATTAATTAAATGCAAAACCGAGAAAACCGCAATTCACAAGTGCGTATTGAACCGTGAATGCCGTACCGAACGGTTCAATATTATATTGAGAATTGTGGCATCCCTAGTCTATACACAGCCCTACTATAATTGTCATTTCAGTTATTGAGGCAGAGATTTTAAAAGCAAAAGGAAGAGCCATTCTTGGCTTTTTTGTGACAATTTATTTATTTCATTTAACTCATTGTTTTTTTAATGACAAAAACTAAATCGTTTTTCAGTTATCACTACTGTTATAACACTGGTTATTCAATAAACAGGTATGAACTGTTACTAAACTCTGCTCAAAAGAAATTTAAATTCCAAATTGATCCATATCGTGATACTTATCGTATCGTGACTTTAGTATCGTGATAACACATTGTATGCAAACATTTAAACTTCACATAACTTCTAAATCTATTACCCAATTTGTTGTTGAAATATAATCATTTATACACAGATGCTGTAATTTTCATGATTCATTTAAACATACATTAAATAATCAAGGCATCACTAACAGGTTAGTAGAATTTAATTAATGTAGAATTTAATTAATGTATAGGCTAATATAGTGCATATATTTAGTGAAAAAGTTCATTTCTCTAGTGAACTAACCAGCTGTGGACTCCGAATGACTTCTGAGGTAAATGTAATGCTACGTGACGTTGTTTACAAGCTTTTTACAATACAAGTTTTATTGACGTTTGTCCACCGTTGAATCACTGATTGAGCCATTACACAACATATGATACGTTTCAGTAAGTTGTAATGTATCCACAACATACCAGTGTTTACCACACAGACCAATTTGTGGCGGTGCGCCACAGAATCAACACTGGCCGCCACATATTGCATATCCTTATTCACGCTATTTAAAACACGCAGCGTATTCGTTAATTTCCTTTCCCTGCTCTCCCTCCCTCCCTCCCTCCCTCCCTCTCTCCCTCTCTCTCTCTCTCGATATGAAAGTATTTAAAATTTCATACGAAATTCAAACAATAAATAGCATTTTGCCGCAAATGTGGCAGTTAAAGCCAGAGGCGTTGAAATACAGAGTTGCCACATGCTCTCATCTCCCGGCAGCGAGCACAGTCACGTAGTTCACAGAGCTCTCAATAGTTCTAAACAAACCAGCGCTGTCAATGCATTTGAATGGCTTAAGCGGATACACAACAGCTTCACTATACAGGTATTTGCAGCAACTTTTGGTAAACATTACAGCATAGTGTGCATTGATTATTACGTCAACCATGTTTAGAGTATCATTTTATTATGGAGAGTGATGGAGATGCAACATTGTTAACATTAATGTTAATGTTTTTCTTGTATTTAGCCCTCAGGTATTCCTTACTAATTGGTCACACACATACTCATTGGTGGTCAAATGTGACCATACACCTTAACTATTTTTCAATTAAATAAAAATGTATATTTTGTTTTTAAAAAATAATATTTTGAGGATATATTTTGGTACTAAATACTATTTGTGCAATAATTATGGTCCGTTAATGACCACTTAAAATATTTTGTATTATTTATATTACAATTAGTGTAGTAATTAAGGTTAAAATAGAGAATGCCAATGCAAAGAGGCAAATTAGAGTCATTTTGTGGCTGGAAAAATAATAATTTGTAATGCCATTACCTACTAGGTGCCTGAATGGCTCTTTAATAAATATACACGTGTCTAGTCTGGTTGCTCAAAGTATCGCAGATCATAACTGCTTACTTATTTTTAGGTTTTGCATTTAAATAAATATTTAGACATGATCATACACTAGATTTCTTTAAATGTGAAATTTTAAAAAGTTAACTTGCATCCTAATATTTTTACTGATACTTATATTAAGCACACACAAGTGAATATTAATGAATGCAAGCTAATATAAAAGTTTAAAAGGTGCTAAAAGTGCTAAAAAGGCAAACTTATTTTTCCTTATATGTACAGTAGTCTATACATATGAATTGATACTGAATCAAGATCGAAATCGATATTTGTGCCAATCACCAACCCCCCCAATTTGAGATCGATAGCCTAATTGTTATTTTTATGGTATGCCAAAAATTCTTATTTAATGTGATCGTTGTTACATTTGACCACATTTTATCAACTGCATTTTCACCCCAAGTGCGTATTATTTGACCACAACATTTTTTAAACATGATTTCATCGCAAACACATAAGTAGAGATGCTCCGATCAGCATTTTTGGGGCCGATCACCGATTACCAAGATCATGATCGGCTGATTGCCGATCACTGCCGATCACAGAATGGCAGGGGAATGGCAATCTTTTATCTATAATCTTGCAGAGTTTTCACCATTTGTAGAAATTAAACTAACTCTAAATTAACTGAGTCAAGATCTTGAAGAACCACCAAGTGTTTATTTTAGAAAATTAGATAACTTAAGGCTACTGTAGGCCATCTTTCCCAAATAAATGTATATAATAAATGTATATAATTATCTCACCTAAATATTTGATCATGCAGTGCATTTTTGTTTTTAAAAACAATTTTTCAGGTAGGTCTAACATTAGTATTGAGGTAAGAAATACTAAAGACATTTAATAAGAAATCAAATGTAAATTAATATTGGTCTTCCCTGAATAAATTAAATTAGATTAATCCTTACACTTAAGGTTGCAAAAGTTAGTCATTCAAGAGCAGTGAGTGTCATAAAGGTTCATCAAACAACACAAGACAAAGAGAAACTCAGAGACAGCAGCAGTTTATTCGACAGCTGTCACTTTAAGAGCGAACACGGATATGGTTACATGCAGTTGCACAAACGTTCACTCGCGAGTCACGACGGTAATTTAGTATACATTTGTGTGTATCTGACCATTTCAGCGCAATTTGTACTCGCAAGCTTTTTGTGAGATGGCCTATGTGTGTGTGTGTGTGTGTGTGTGTGTGTGTGTGTGTGTGTATGTCTCTCCAGACCGTGCGCGCGAGTGCTGAGCGGTTTGAACAATGGCAAGACTTAAAAATAAATGCAAATGATAAACTTTAGTGACGATGCGACACTGCCTCGATTGTGCAAAGTGGCAAATCCGGTGTCAACTGTGCAGCTCGATTTTAGTGCACATGCGACACGCTGATGTGAATCCATTTGAGCATTTTGAAAGGGAGAGAGAGAGCGTGCACACGAGGTGATTCACGCGCGCTGTTTGTGAACTTGCGTCCCAAAGAAAGTTTTCAAATGACTGCGTAAGTTATCCAATATAGAAATATGAATTGTACCTCACCTTCAGCATTATAATTATTTTACCCGCGCTGGAAAGAGAATGAGACGGGTGTCGCTGCATATCATGCCCTAGCTCTCACGGCAGGTGCGGGTTTTATGTGTCGTCAGCATGCGATCGGTTCATGAGATCGGCCTTTTTGGAGACCGCCGATCAATCATCCCAAAGCGATTATCGAACGATCGAGATCGGTTGCCGATCAATCGGAGCACCCCTAATTTTAAGAGCTAAAACAATACCTATATGGTGCCAATGCATCTGTAAATATAGTTCTGCATATCAACAGAGTATCATATTATGCCAAAGCAGGAGCATGGGCCATCACAGCGGTGCATATATGCACGCAATGCACGTTTGCACCTGTTAAATATAGTCTCTACTGCCACTCCATGCATTTGTGTCCAGGGATATGCTGCATGGCTTTCTTACAGTAAGAAATAAACCAGTCAATTTCATAATAACACTATCAGCCTTTCTTGATTCAGTTATATTACCGCAATAAAATACGATTGCACTAACAACAAGTATTTGACATAAAATAGCTTTTTGACTTGACAAATGATTGTTTGGGAGTATCAGTAAGGTCTTAGCTAACTGGTGTGAGTGTGGTGAACCTGACACTAAACATCAGGGAGTCCAGGGCAGTACCTCCAGCTGTCTGTTTGCTTCTTCGTTCCTCATTATCAGCGTCAGCTTTGTGCGCAGACTCCTGAAGTGCATGTCGCTCAACATGGCTATTCGCTTTGCTGTGACCTCATTAACAGACTGAAAGAGAAAGGAAACGATCCACTTAAGAAAACGTCCAAATCAGACGTGCATTAACAATTGGATTTGAAGCATTCCAAATTACCAAAATAACCAACTGCTTTTCTTCCGAGTCATAAGTGACGTTAAAGGCTCCAATCGCTTTTTTAAAGTCTTTATGTGCTGAGTCTTTCGCACACCTATTCAAAAACAAACAAACAAAACATTAGTTAAGCTACTGTATGTGTATGATGGCGTCCCAGTTTAAAGACGAACAAATAATCCACTTAAAAGACCTGAACTTACATCTGTCTTAAGTCTTCGGGAACATCTAGTCGGATTTTGAGAAAGGTGTTCTTTGATGCTGCTTTGTTGGGGTTCACAGGTCGTAGCCTCTCTAATGTGACGATTTCATTTAGCGTTGCATCACAGGCTGCGTATTCTATCACATAAAACTAAGTGCAGGAGAGAGCAACAACAACAGTTACAATACAATACAACTTCATTCATGTTTGTAGTATTCACGAGAACCCTTACTGTAGCTCACTATCATTTTTTTCAATACATAAACTACTTGCCTGTACATAAACTACTAAAATTAAATCTTTCTACTTCTATAGAAGAATACAAAACTGCTTTACCTCTCCTTTCACCATGCGAACTTTGGCTAGCCACCATCCACAGGGCTCCTTATCATTGGCCCTGGAGTAAACCTGTGCAAGAGACAGGTAAATGTGGTAAATACACAAACAAGTGCACGCGTGTGATATTTGTTTAAGGTTTAAATAACGTTTTCCATGTTGAACGATCAGCACATACCTCCACTTCATCACTCTCGTTGATCTCTTTCTGAAAGCCGGTTGGAGGTGGAAACCGGACATCATGGAAAGAAATCTGTCGTTCTGGCTGCCAACTGCAAAGAAATTACATTTAGAAACCCATTATGGGAGTGTTATATATTCACTTATGACAACATTTATATTGAAGACAATGCAAAACTGTACATCTGAATATGAAACTATTTTGACCTCACAAGGCATTTGTGTGCTGAAGCTGGTACTCACTTGTTCTCAAAAGACACTGTGACTGTACTCTCATGAACATCCTTAATATAAGCCTGGAAGATATAATGAGGTAATTACACACTGATCTGGACATTTTTGGGGTAATCACAGATATCTATAAACAACACAGTCTCGGAGAGTTGATTTCTACTTTACACTTGGAACAAATTAGGTACCGTTTGGGCAGTTTGACAAAGTCTGGCACTCTTTTACCTGTTATCTTGATGGAAACCATATGGACTAATGCATTATTTTGGTAATGTAGTTAACATTTCTTCATCATACATTCCAATTCTTTGAATGTTTTTCTTTGTATAGGTAGGCGTAAAAAGAAACTTTAAAAGTTGTCTTCGAATAAAAAAAAAATATTTGACAAAAAAAGTCCAAGCTGAATAATATCTACAGCATTGTAACATTGAGTACATTTCCTTGACTTTCACATTACTTTTCTAGCGGTTCATAAAAACAATATGATAAAATAAAAAGGCAATTATAATTTTTAGTTTTTTTATTATCATCATTTTAAGTGGATGTATTATAAATAGAAAAAAATATATAAATTGAAAAAAAAAAAATTCTAATAATAAAATGATATCCGTCTTCATGACGGATTGTTTCCTGTATTCCTCAGTTGTAAGTCACTTTGCATAAAAGCGCCTGCTAAATTAATAAATGTAAAATTCCTTGATATTCCCAGGTTTTCCATAAACATGGAAAATGTCTGATTTATAACCTTTTACATATTCTAGCTGTCCATAAATACATGCAAATGATACTTTGTATTTTATTATTATTAGTAGTATTTTGAGTCAGTTATAACTTGAAAAAAATACATACATTGAATACAATATTTTCATTCAATTTAATTTAGGTGTGGAAACAAGCATTTTAAAATTCATTGATATTCCCTGGTTTTCCATGAACATGGAAAATGGCTGATTTATAACCTTTTACATATTCTATCTGCCCACAAATACAAGCAAAGTATACCATAGATTAGTAGTAGTAGTAGTAGTAGCAGCAGTAGTAGTATTTTGAGTGGGTCATAACTTGAAAAAAAGAATACAACATTATTGAATGCAATAATTTCATTCAATTTCATTTGGGTGTGGAAACGAGCATTTTAAAATACCCTAATATTCCCTGGTTTTCCATAAACATGAAAAATGGCCGCTTTATAACCTTTTACATATTCTATCTGTTCACAAATACAAGCAAATTATACTATAGATTAATATAGTAGTAGTAGTATTTTGAGTGGGTCATAACTTTGGGGGCATAAATTGAATTAAATATTTTAAGATTGTATTGTGGATAGGTGTGGAAACTAGCATTTTAAAATGCACTGTTTTAAAGTTTTCCATGAACATAAAAAAATGGCTGATTTATAAACTGCTATAACATATATTACAACTTCATTGTCCTAAACAGTATAGATAATGCCATTTTAAATCATTCTGACTCGGGGAACATATACATTAATTTTAATACCATTTACATTGTCATGTCTAGAGCCATACAGATGTTATTATGATGTAAAATGAAATACATTACACCAATCGCCCATAATTGGAGAACTCCGTGTACCATACACAGATCCAGACAGAACCGAGCGGGCACACTGACAGATTCGGGTGTCAACACAGTTGATATGTATTAAGAATATACATGATATCGAATAATTGCGATTAATCTTTAACGCCTGTTCGTCGAAGAGGCCTCGTGGGCCTACAGCACATCGTGCATTGAGATCTGCATTCACGACGGACTGGATTCAATTTTACAAACATTAATTTCATCATCAGGCGAGTTATAGGCGCGTACAGGACGCATATAAGACGAGATCTGAAGCCCACCTTGTAGAAAGCTCCACTCGCTCCTCGCACTTCCACCGCGAGCTCGTCCATGACGCCAGTAATCTAATACACAACCGATCACAGCTGCAGCAGACGCGCGCTCTCTTTATCACACAGCAGTCTTATGATCGGGCGGCGTCGTAACTACCGTGTGTACCGATGTTTGTGCTCGTTTTCAGAGAAATGAAAGCAAAACATTGATGTGTAGACGGTCTGCAGCAACCGCTGTTGAACGCATCGATGTAAACACAAGAGCCTCCCTATTTCCCCCGTCACGTGACACGGGCCCGCTTCCCTTCACTCGAGAAGACACGCCGCCGTCACGTGACACGCATCAGCGTTACATCTTATGAACGACGCTTTTCTGCACTTAAATTAGCTTGATGCTACGTATTATTTAAGCTATACTTAATTAAAAAAAATTAAATACAAAATAAATAATATTCACAATTGCTTTCCCGTTCCCATTTTGATAAAAAAAAAAAAACATAAAACTATACAACAACCATTATCAACCAGGAAAAAATATAAAATACACAAAAATACAGCTCAAGAATATATCAGATAATTTGCTATTTAAATAATGTGCTGCCCTGTTTCACACATAAAAACCATAAAGTTGGATTTCCTAGTTAAAGTATATGGTAAGATGATAGGCTAAATGATAAGATGTTTTTAATCCTCCTTATTATAATTTGTGAAGCCAAGAAATACATTTAACGTATAGTGAGTCTTGACTGTCTAGTAATAATAGGCTTTACTGTATTTTTCTGTATTTTACACCAAAATGTAATGGAGAGGATGCCAATATTGTGTCATCAATAGGGGAGAACGGGGGCAATTGTAACAAATTTTGGTCATGTTGTCATTACTCAAAATCTTTTCGAAATATTTGGATACCATTTTTATGTTACCTACTCAGTAAAATGGATCCCCAGATTGAGAGGCAAAACCTTTAACCTCTGGACTGTGCCACTAAATATATTGGTAACACAGTATACATAGTAGTCAAGTCAAGTCAAGTTGAGCTTTATTGTCATTCCACTACATGTGGTGACATACAGTGGAACGAAATGTCGTGCCTCGTAGGACCACGGTGCTACATAAATACAGACAGTATAAACCTATACACAACTATCTACTGAGAGAGTCTAACTATAAATATACTTTATAAAAATATTTACCTATAGGCTACAAAAAAAATATACAAATACTTTCACATAAAACACTGTACATGTGTAAAAGGAGGATATAGTTCATTCATGTACATGCTAGGCTACTATTACAAGCCAAAAATAATTGTAAATATAAGTATGCTGTTCTTATGCAAATATGGCAGTATTTAAGATTTTGAAAGCATGACAAATTTGCTCTTGTTGGGATTTGAACCCCAGTCCCCAGATTGAGAGGCACTCAAAGACATAACCACTGGACTGTGCTACACTACAATATAGAATATACATAGATATTTAAACTGAACACAAAACACTTTTCTTAAATTATTGTGGGGGGGGGGGGGGGTCTATTTTGATGTCCTTACTAAGCTGTGCACTATTTTGATGGTGTCTGTACCACCCAATGACAAGCTACCTGTAACGATTCAGTGTGAGTGCCCCTGATCACCAACAGAGGACACTCCAACCCAGACTGTCATTCTATCATAGACTACATCACCCATAATCCTTTGCCCAGACTCATTAGCACTCACTGTTTACACATGTGTCTCATTTTCCTCATTATCTCTGCATATATCAAGCCTGTTCATCCTGTCATTCATGGCGAGGTTTTGTATATGTTATTATTGTATCTCTTGGTGATTTTCCCTGGTGCTTGTCTTTTTGGTTTTCTGTTCTTTGGATTACCCTTTTGCCTTGTTCCCAGCCTTGTGTGTTTTGTTTGTTTAGACTGCCTGCCTGTTTTTGACCCTTTGCCTGTATTTTGGATTACGTGTCTGGATTGTCCCTCTATTAAAGCTGCACTTGGATCTCCAACCCAAAGTCTCAGAGCGGTTCGTAACACTACCCTGCTAGCTAGAAACAATGAAGCTAATGTTTGACAAAGATATCAAATGTTAGACAACATAATGGTCATAAAAATAGATCGATTTTAAATTCATAGACATTAATGGTTAAGACAGTATGAGGAAAATACTGTAGATTAAAAAAATACTTTCATGCTGTTGTGAACTTCAGTTGTTTCTTGAAGAAATAGACCAGGAGACGTCGGATCGAGACATAAGTGATTCTTTTTAATGAGAACTCTCTGTGCTGTAGGTCGTCCGAAAACAGTCTGATTTCACAGCACAAGATAATGCAATTTATCTACATTTCATGGGAAGTGGTTATACAGCAGAGGAGGAGACATTCAAACAAAGGAATGCATCTGTTGTGTAGGTAAAAGACACACCCTACTATGAAATCCCTACCAGTCCCATTGAATCAGCATAGCTATTCGCATGCTGATACTAGCCAGGCCAAAGAGTCATTAAAGATAAAAAGGGGCAACGTCTGGGCTCCCAACGGTGGGCTTTGACTCATTTAAAACACAATAGAGAATAACAGGTCTGGCAGGAAAAGAGACTCTTGTTAGAGCCTTTGAAGTCAGTAAAACAGGTCTGGGAGATTTGCGTAGCGGACTAATTCATCTGACATCATTTTTACCTAAAATCCTAAATGCAATGTACTTTCTAAAATTTGTAATCCCACAATGCCTCAAACAAGAGATTCATACGTTGGTTCTTGGTGTCTGTGTCTAAGTAATGCTGAAGATTAAAACCTTTTTTGCCCTAATTTTTTCTATTTTAAATCCTGCATATTATTCGATTACTACAACAGTGCTGGATCTCGTGCTGTAGAATCACATGGCTACCATTATGAATCATACAAAATGTATAACACATTACCACTATTTAACCAGAGCATTAGACTCTGAATGAGATCAGTGATTCAGCCACTACATGATGATTATGTCATCATCAATAAAAGCTGATCACATTATCTCTTAGCTTCCCTTGCCATAACATATTTGCTTTATAAACACAGAGTTAAAGCAGCCAGAGAAAAATTAAAGCTACACTATGTAACTTTTCCGTCCACTAGCGGTTGCCTGTTCAAAACAAAGGCGTAGTTTGATGACGCCACGTTTGAGCACAGAATCTTGGGTCATGTGGTCTTCACCGGTAGTATGAAGCAGAGCAGGACCGAGTGTTGTGGAGCTGAGCAAGACTGCAGGAGCGATTGCAGAGCGGGACTGTTATTATGGCATAGTCGCCAGTGGGACTTTTATTATGACACGGTCGCCGGCGCCACTTCCTCTTTTCCAGTCATGAGTATGAGGTAATGCAACTCTGTTTATCGTATTAGATATATCTGAGTGTGTTGAAAAGGAAGTTATGACATCCGCTCGGCGGCTGCTATGACACTTGTTCACACTGCAGTGAGAGTACAGCGTTTCTGCTAAATAAAACCGGGGGTAACGCAGGTATGACGCAATCGACAGGCGACTCCCTCAAACGCATAGCTCACAGGTCCCAGTTCCTTGGTTAAAATAACAATTTCTGACGATTTACAAATAATTGGAAACATTTGGGATATTCTAAGTACTCAACTGAACAAAATATATAACACTGGCCAAGTGGTTTTTGGATATTTTACTGCAAAAATCTTACATAGTTCACCTGTAAAGGGTCAAGAGCCCCCCAAAAAAGCAAACACTGATCTCCATCAAGTGATCTCCATTTTCATTAAAACAGAAATGACAGAAAATAAAATCAGTCTGATTAGTAATAAGTGAAGCTGGTAATGCTGTTTGTGGAGTTGTTTAATCCTCCTCTGCTGAGTACAATTATACCTGTGTACAATTACATAAATCTTCATTTACGTATAACTGGCATATATGAATCCCATCAGTTTATTAATACAATTACATAACTCTTTCCTGTTTCATGTATGACATATAAATATGAATCACATAAAGTTTATTAATTTGTTTATGTTAAAACTATGTCATCCAAATTCATGGGAAATTTATATGCAATTCAAATACATAAATCTTATGTTTAGACATAATTTTTTTCGACTGAAGGGCACCTAAAAGGTTCAGATAATCTCAATTTCTTCTCCATCAAGCTGCAATTTATCGCTGTTATCAGTTGACATGATCTTGG
Organism: Gobio gobio; assembly: GCF_949357685.1. Lineage (NCBI taxonomy): Eukaryota > Metazoa > Chordata > Actinopteri > Cypriniformes > Gobionidae > Gobio > Gobio gobio. The sequence continues at coordinate 18,643,461 of NC_137109.1, read as the reverse complement.
TCTTCTTCATGTTCAGTTCTAGTCCCATATTTTCTTCTCCATCAAGCTGCAATTTATCGCTGTTATCAGTTGACATGATCTTGGTCGTCTTCATGTTCAGTTCTAGTCCCATATTTCTGACTTTCCTCAGGTGTTTCATATCTTCCTTTAAAAATGTATCAGGCATCAAATTATTAGAACAATGTCATACAAAAAGTTATAATTATTTGAAATAATTGAATAAAATGGAAAATGTTTCCACATGTTGTAATGGTTTTTAACATGTGGATCACATGTAACCACATGTCACAAATACAGCTTTAACTGTTGTTACGTGTACCCTGTTGTTTTGTAATTGTGACCACTGATTCAACTAGCACTCAGCAGTGGTGGAGGAAGTACTGAATCTCAGTACTTAAGTAAAAGTACAAATACCCAGAGATATATTTACTTTAGTAAAAGTAGAAGTACCACAATGACAACCCTACTTAAGTAAAAAGTACCTGATTTTAAATGTACTTTAAGTATTAAAAGTACTTGCATAACAATTTATTCTCTTAATGTCTATATTCTAATAATAAAAAATAAAAAATAAACATTATGGGCTGTGGCATTTTAACTAAGTTAGTTTTGGGTTAATGTAATTGTGCTTACCATCTGTGGCCCAGTTTACATTCTGACTTACAATTCTGGTTATCAGGGTGACCTGCAGAGTTAAATATCATTATTCTGAAGCAATATTCTCACTATAGTGTTCAGTGAACAGCTTTGACGTATTTAAATCTGCATATTTATGATATTTTTACCTTTTATAAAGGCCATTTTCCCCCTAATCTTATTTAATATAGGATATGCTTCAGCTTTCCTTTTATATTCTTAAATTGTATCAATACATTAAATTAAAATAAGACAATATAGGCCTGGTACCAATTATTAAAATTAAACAATTTACACTGAAAAATTACAACTTAATTAAATGATGTTATGAGAATGTTTAAAATATTTTTTTGAATACAAATAAGAAATGTTGGAAAGAATGTTTTAACATGAAACTAAACTGCCAGTAGGTGGCGGCAGGTATTAATGAGTGAATCATTGAGTCGATTCGTTCAAACGGCTGATTCGTTTAAGAATGAGTCAGTCGTTTATGAACAGGTCATTGAATCTTTGCTTCAACCGATTCATTCAAAACACTGAATCATTCAGTAAAGCTCTGTTGCTGCTTTGTTTGGAACTATTTTCGCTGCTGAAATAGAACAAACACAGTCAATATATTGCATCTAAAATGTAAGTAACTTTTTGTTCATTAATTATTTATGGAATGGTCAGTGTCATATGAAATCAGTGACACATTTTCAGTTGTGATGGCTTTAGGGTTGCCACCTTCAGTATGGCAAAATAAGGGACACCCAAAAAAAACAACCTAAAAAACAATTCCCTAAAGGACAGAAATAAAGAATACATCACGAAATGATTATTTCAACATTGACAACTTGACAGCTCAACAATAAACCATAAGAAAACATGAGATCAAGTATGTGAACTTGCAACAGAACACATTTTATATTTTTTTTACATTTGATTATTTTATTTATTTCTAAAGAACTCTTCAGTAGCCTATGTGGTGCACTTTAAAGGGATAGTTAAAAAAAGTGATGACTGGTTCAGAATGACTGCTTAAAGGAACAGTTCACCCAAAATGAAAATTCTGTCATCATTTACTCGCCCTCATGAGAGTAAAAACCTGTATGAGTTTCTTTGTTCTGCTGAACACAAAAGAAGATATTACGAAGAAAGTTTGTAACCAGGCTGCTTTGGGGCACCATGTGTCCAATATAACAAAGAAAAGTATACATGTTTGGAACAACTTGAGGGTGAGTAAATGACAGAATTTTCATTTTTGGGTGAACTGTTCCTTTAAGCAGTCATTCTGAACCAGTAATCACTTTTTTGAATTTACATTTTTTTTTAAATGTCATAAACTTTATATGACAGGATTATTTATTATGTATGATTAATATAGCCTAAATTATAAATTAATATAAATATTTATTAGGCTCTAATATATTAATTAACCGGTCTAAAAAATAATAATTCTGTCTGCCAAGCTCTAATGTATGGAATATTATATTAATATATTATCCATTAAAAAAAAAACTATAGACCTAACTTATACCTTTAAAATCACGGATGTGTGTGTAGACCGGTCTGTCAGCGCTGCTGCTTTAAGACACTGAAATGCTTCTCATAAAGTTTGCAGTTGGCCTGAGGTTCATGAGTTACTGGACAGACCCATTGATACCTTTTTGATATTCAGCTCTATATCTGGAGATCCTCTTGCGTTCAAACGGTGGACGCGACGCGAGCTCGACATGTTTTTAAAAACCGCGCAAGTTTACAGGCACACTAGCACAGCGCATGTTCTCGAGACTCCGCCCATGTATGGACCGGTGTAAAATACGGGACAAATCGCGTCCCGTATTGGTTTGATACGGGACGCGTAATTTTGCTTGTAAATACGGGACGATTCCGTATTTTACGGGACGGGTGGCAACCCTAGATGGCTTTCAGGAAAACAGCACTCATGGTCGTTTGATGTTTTTAACAGTATTATATGTTTTAAATAAAAAAAACTCCACATTTTGAATCGTTACTGTATGTGACTTTCTCTGTGTGAGCGGCGCTGATTTGTTACCGTTTCTCCTCATGAAGCTGCGTGAGCCTCAACAGCGCAACCTTACCCTCAGTTCATAACAAGAGGACACACGTTAATGTCGAGCCCTGAAACTGATCAGAAAATGTAACGAAACTTTGTAGAAATGTAGTAGAGTAGAAAGTATAATAACTGCTGCAAAATGTAACAAAGTAAAAGTAAAACGAATGCACTATTGATTCTACTTAAGTAAAGTACAGATACGTGAAAAATGTACTTGAGTAAAGTAACAAAGTATTTGTACTTCGTTACATTCCACCACTGCTCAAGACATATTATGTGTTTGGCGCTGGACAATATGTCTATATGAATATCGGTTGTCAACTGTGGTTGTAAAAGCTGGATAATCCAGAAAAAAGACCGAAGGAAGATTGACTTGAATGGAGCATCCTGCGTGTGCCCTGGACAGAGAGACGGCCCAACCAGACCATCATAGAAGAATTATCACTTGAAGCACAAATAATGTCATACTTGTCATACTTTGGTCACATGGTTTGAAGGGAAAGATCACTGAAAAAGACATCATGATTGGAAAGATAAAGGGTACAAGGTGCAGAGGAAGACTCAGAGATGAATCGGTACGATCACAATTACGACAGGATGGATGCTGGATGATCTCATCAGACTAGCACAAATCCTTTTTAATACTTTAGTCTATCAAGTCACCAAGACCCGGGTTGATGGGACATGAAATAACATAACATGCACATCGATCAAGCATAAAATTAAAAACCACCTGTAAAAAATTCTGACGGTTTCCCTAATACTGCCAACAGCTCTGATGCATTGAGGCATGGACTCCACAAGACCTCTGAATGTGTCCTGAAGTATCTTGTACTAAAACATTACTGTAGGTGTAGATCCTTTAAGTCCTGTGAGTTGTGAGGTGGGGCTTCCATGGGTGGGATGTGTTGGTCCAGCACATCCCATAGATGGCCAGTCAAATTGACATCTGGGGAATTTGGAGGCCAAGGCAACAGCTTCAACTCAACCTCCTCAAACCCTTCCTGAACAATTTTTGCAGTGTGGAATTGTCCTGCTGAAAGAGGCCACTTGCCAGGAGCCAATGTCTCCCAGATCATTGCCCAAAGCATCACACTTCCTCCAGAGGCTTGCCTTCTTCCCATAGTGCTTCCCTGTTGCTATCACTTGCCCAGGTAAACAATGCACAAGCATCCACCTGATCTAAAAGAAAATCGAATTCATGACACGATGTGACCTTCTTCCAATGCTCCCTGGTCCAATTCTGATGCTCACGTGCCTATTTTTGGCGCATGCGGCAGTTGTAAGGGGTCATCATGGGCACTCTGACAGATCTGCAGCTACGCAGCCCCATACGCTACAAACTGCAATGCAGTTCTTCTGTGTGATTGGACCAGACGGGCTAGCCTTCGCTCCCCATGTACATCAATGGGCCTTGGGTACCATGACCCTGATGTTGGATCCCCAGTTGTACTTCATTGCATCACTTTTGGTAGGTTTTAAAACCACCGTATACCAGAAACAAGAGTCTGTGATCAAGTCATCTATAACCATCACAGTTTGTATGTGTGTATATGTGTATGTATGTGCAGTATGTGTGTGTGTGTATATGTGTATGTATGTATGTATGTGTATGTGTATGTGTATGTATGTTTGTGTGTGTGTGTGTGTGTGTGTGTGTGTGTGTATGTATGCGTGTGTGTGTGTGTGTGTGTGTGTGTATGTATGTATGTGTGTATGTATATATATATAAGTATGTATGTATTAGGGATGCAACAATACAGTTAGCCCACGGTTCAATACATACCTCGGTTTTTAACCACGGTTTTCGGTTCGGTTCTGATGGCTTGTCACATCAGTGTTTTGCTATTCTATTCTTAGGCGACAGGAACAGCAAGAGGTTAAGGGGAAAAAGAAAAAAAAAATTGTATTGCAATACTCTATAAAATATACATTGATTCTTATTAAAGCTACTGTATTCAAGTTAACTCTTTGTCTTTTGTTTTTGTATTAACATTAAAGGGATAGTTCACTCAAAAATCTATTACTCACGCTCAAGTTGTTTTACACCTGAATAAAGTTATTTCTTCTGTTGGACATAAAATATATTTTGAAGAATGTTGGAAACCAACCAGTTGTTGGTCCCCTTTGTAGGAAATAATAATATGGAAGTCAATGTCTACCATCAACTGTCAGGTATTCAACTGTCTGTGTTCAACAGAAGTAATGAATACAGGTTTGGAACAATATTAGAGTGAGTAAATAATGACATAATTTTAGAGGTGAACTGTCCCTTTAAGGACAGCGTGTTCACTAGGCTGCGCTGCTGTCAATTTAAGACCTGTATGCATCTAATATACAGACACGCCGATTTTACTTTCTCTTTAGACATAACCGACTGTGTTTATTTTAACCTTGTGTGTGACAGTATTAGCGCAGGAAGACTACTTAGTCTAGTAATCACATGTTTGACAGGCGTTTAGTGCGCGCGCTCTGAAAAGCGCATGTGAAAACCCTGCATAAGCACACAAATGAAATGTTTAACCGGCAAGGCTTTAAAACGCATGCAAATAATGAAGTTTCGTGATTGTGAATAACTATAGTGTTCCGTGATATAACTCTACCAACGTGTGATGTGAATGTATGTCGCGTTGTTCAGTATTGGGATGGAGTGTCTGACTATGTATGTAGGTATGTGTGCATGTGTGTGTATGTATGTATGTATGTATACTTTATGTGTCTGTATGTGTACTTTTTCCTTAGACAGTAAAAGAAATGGACACAGCGACCCCATAGGCTTCGACGGGGAAAAGTGAAGTCAAGTAGAAGCACTCACTTCCTGATGGCTGAGCGTACTGCGCAGCCGCAGACTGAGCTTGACGACGTAGATGTGACGTGAGCAACCAGTCTGACAGTTGTAAGTCTTCTAGTAGTTGTGCAGAGTGAAATCTGAATCACGTTGTTGAAATATTTTGTCCCTTTGCTTTTGGCTCTCTATGGGTTTCTCCCCATGCTTCTCTCTTGATTTTATTGGACTTTATGCCTCCACGTCCAACCGATTGCCTCATAGACAGTAAAAGACTGCCTGCGAGCTTCTCCTCTTGTCTATACGGTAATTTCTCTACAATGTGACAGGGAGTCGCGTGGTTATGACGCAATCGTTAGCCTATTTTTACAAAAACATCTTCTACTGGCCGATAGTGTAATATACAAGGTAATGGAGCCTTTTATACATTGTCGGGTTTCTTTAGAAATAAACAATGGACAAATGGAGTCTTTAAACACCTCAGATGTAAAGTTATTCGCTGTCAAAGTGACGCCAAAATGAAAGTGATGGCTTGGTTAGCAATGGCTGCCCCTATGGAAGGTACGCCTTCCGGGTGCTGGATTACCCCCTTGACTTTTTCATAGTTCAGGAACTTTCGGGGGTGGGACTTGGGCACTGAACATGCTGATTGGTTCACGCAGCATTTTATTTCAACCGGCATTTTTAAAAGTCTTTTGCGAGGTTCGTTCTGCGTTCAGTAAATATCAGTCTTGCTCTTCCGATGGTGCCGTTGTCTCAGCCATCTCACGGTTAATGTCCGTAATAGCTGATAATAGCCTACGTTGTCTTATTTTAAATCTAGCTTTACGAGCTATCAGAACACGCTTTAGTATCAGTGCTTGTCTCTTTTCTGCCATTTTGTTAACCCTCGTGCACTGTTCGATTTCTGGTTACACCCCTTATGGTCCGGGTCAAATTGACCCTAATTGGATTCAATACAATTCCCCAAAAATCACACTATGAAAAAACACATACAATCAGGTACAAACAATTAACTTTTAATATCAATACTTTTCACACATTACAAAGAATAAATATCTGAATTTACGATTTATAAAAATACTTTTAACCATTTTTATTTTTAAGATTGGCCCTTAGGACACTTGCCTTTATACATTTAGAACAATACTATCTTAGTCTAAACCTAAAGAAATCTTGACCAACTATATAGCATTTTAAAGCTTTCAGACTCTAATTTTCATATTTGGTGACTGATTTTCAAAAGAGATGACAGAGCAGGAGATAAATAGCGATAGATTCGTCATTTGTGATGCGGTACCAAACTATAACGCACGTTTTGACTCTTTCCATATGTTTTTTTTATATGCATTTTAGAGATTGAATTCAAATCAAATATTAACATTACTGCCCAAACTACTTCTCAATAGGATGTCTACTTCATAGATATTTTGAAAAGTATGAAAATATAACGTTCAGATCACTCAAACCATATATGGAAATCCAAGTGTCTACATGTCATCTAGTGGAAAACGTTGGTACTGCACACATAAACTTTTTTTTTTTTTTTGAGATATCAACCTAAAATTTGGTACAGAATTTGTTCAGATATTTAGCTTTGATTTTCTTGAGGTTTTAGAATTTAACATGTTTTGTAAAATGTATATTTTATATAAAATATAAAAATATATATGTTATATATTTTCATGTTCATAAACTTCTATAACTTGTTTTAAACTTTACTTTTACGACTTATACAGTGATGGCCGATTTCAAAACACTGCTTCATGAAGTTGTTAATAGTTGAAGAGCTCTGAGATGCACAAAGTGTTTTGTATTTTGTGGCTGTACAGTTGCTTTTGAACAGCTATCCTATATGGGTCAAATTGACCCACAAACAGCAAGAGTGTACACAATTTTGATATGCACATTTCACAACGCATTATCATGTTGAAACTTTGCATGCATGTTAATGACCCTAAATGAGAAAAGGTCACACAATTTCAAGAAAAACAATGTAGGTTAGATAGTATTTCAGATAGATTGAAAAAAGAAATTATAGCCAATTTTTACCATTTGTGGCATACAAAAAATATTTCTGTATTGAAAAAATGGGGAAAAGCTAATTTTTTTAGCTTCATAGGTTAGTAAAAAACTAAAATAACAAAATATAACCAAGAAATTTTATTATTTTGGGTCTCTACAATTGCCTTAGAACATTAAAATATGCGGGTCAAATTGACCTGTGAACATCACGAACGTAACAGTAAATGTGTGTGTATATGTCAAAACACATCAGCGTGTTGAAACTTTGCATGCATGTTCATGACCCTAAATGAGAAAAAGTCACAAAATTTTAAGAAAAAAAACATAGGTTAACTGATATTTCTGACAACTTAAAAATCAAAACGGGTCAAATTGACCCGCAACATAACACAAGGGTTAATGACCTCTTTAGCAAACCAATACATAACCAGCAAAAGCAGCGCTGCTTGAATATCCTCCATACTTGTTATTGTTGCATACAGTGTCGTGCAAAAATGATTACTGTCCGTCGCTGACTGGGAGGAGCAGTCACGCTCAGTCCTACATCACCGGACTAATTTGCCTAATCTTCACGATACTTTAGACCGCAGTGGATACGCAGACAGTAGCAGGTCTGGGGGGAAAAAAGTTTGTGTGTATGTGTGTGTGTGTGTGTGTGTGTGTGTGTGTGTGTGTGTGTCTGTGCAGGGCTGGACTGGACTGGGGCTAAAATTCGGCCCTGGCAAACAAAGCCCATCCAGCCGATGAGTTCCTTGTGAATGTTTTTGCTGCGATTAGGGCCTTTAATTGGAGTAAATAAATAAAACTAGGACAGGGACAAATAATTATGGATATTATCGAATTTACTGCAAATGCAGATAACAAACTTACTTATTGCACTTTTGTCACACAGAAATGCACTTGACAGTAAAGCACTGATTTTGGATGCTAGGATGCAGTAAAGTAAATGTACTCACTCTCATGTCATTCCAAACCAGTATGACTTTCTCTCTTCCGTGAAACACAAAAGGAGATATTTTGAAAAATGTTGAAAACCAAACCATAGGCTATACCACGGAATATTGTATGGACAAAAAAACAGACTCAAATGATTTAAAAAAAAATATTACATAGAAAGAAATTCATTCAGGTTTGGAATGACATTAGGGTGAGTAACGATCACATTTTTGTGTTAAACCCCTTTAAAAACAATAAACATTTTCAAGAGTTAACACCTAATTTAAGACACTGATATCTATCTTTCATGATGTTCTTAATAAAATAACATTTAGTTAAATTTCATTAGATCTCTTAAAAAGTTCACAAAGCATGTAAAGTGAAAAAAGCTTTGTCCTTAATTCATGGGATCCAGGCTTTAAAGCTGCTTTGTTGAATTATCCTTTAATTACCCTAATGACATTTTAACTGAGTTTAACTGTAGGCCAGTTTCATTTAACTGTAAAAGCATGGTAGTCACAGGTAAAACCATGCTCCTCATTACCATGGGTATACAGTATGGTTTCTAAAATAAATAAATAATATTAAACTATTGAATTTATAAAAAAATATATATATATATTGTAAACACATGTAGAAAATACGAAAACAGCCCAAAACATGTAATGTAATGTAAGCAATAATAGCAATATTTTTAATAAATACATTTCTGCCAAAACACCATATTTCTTCACTGATAGCTGCAAAGTAAATTGTGGTTGTGCTAGAGTGACAAGTTTGAAGTTGTGTGTATTGCCGTTTTCCAATTTACCTCGTCATGTATTTACATGCTCGCGGCTGTTTTCAACTAGATTCACTACAGAACCTGTAATGTTCCCATATAACACGATTGTATAGAACAAAATTCGGAGTCAAAGTGCCGGTTCATCACTTCATAGAGCAGCAGAAACGCAGCAGCGCATGTTCATCAGCGGCAGCGCTGTGCTGATATTCGCCTTTTGCATGTATGTACAGTTGTAGTCAGAATTAATGGCACCCCTGGTAGATGCATGAAGAATTGCAGAGATTAGCTGATTCTTGGGGTCAGAAATCCTTAAAAAAATCAAACAACCCCTACATAACCACATGTTGTTTGGGAGGGTGTGGCGAGGTTGGCGAGTGAGAGACGTGGGAGAAGTGCGCGAGACCGGTGCGTGATTGAGAATGAGCGTCACCTGCGGGGCACATCTCGATCCTTTCATGAGGGAGCCCTGTCCACCGCTGAAAGCACCAACAGTGGGCACGTGAGCATCAGAACTGGACCACGGAGAAATAGAAGAAGGTCGCCTGGTCTGATGATATACATCACGTGGATGGCCGGGTGCACGGGCATCGCTTACCTGGGGAACACATGGCACCAGGATGCACTATTGGAAGAAGGCAAACCTGCGTAGGCGTGATGCTTGCACAACCTGATTCTGCCGTTGGGCAATGTTCTGCAAATGGTTCAGGAAAAGTTTGAGGAGCACAATGAGTTTGAGGTGTTGACCTCCAAATTCAAAATCAAGCATCTGTAGGAAGTCCTATCCACGGAGGCCCCACCTCGCAACTTACAGGATCTGCTGCTAACATCTTGGCGCCAAATACCACAGCACACCTTCAGGGCTATTTTGGCAGCAAAAGGGGGACCAACACAATATATGTGCATACATTTAAAAAAAAAAAAAAAAAGTTTTTATGTATTTTTTTTAATAAAGAAATTGTGTACATGTTACAGTTTTTCTCAGTTGCTTTGGTACATTTCTCAGATCAGAATTGAAATTCTCAAAACTACCTGTTCAATCTTCACATCATTGTGTCACTTGTGCACATTAAAAAAGCAGTTTCTCATTTATTTGAACAAGTTGCAAATTCTTTGGTACCTCCATGCAAATGATTATGTACAGTTCTCTGCTGTTTTCTACATGATCAATTGCTCATGACTCATGTTGATCAAAATGTATTACAATGGGTCTCTGTTGAATAGTCTCACCCCCCACAACAATTAGGCATTAGTTCATAGCATAAGTCTTTACATGCAAAATGGTTGAACAAGTTGTCATAATATGTCAAGCATATTTCTATACATTTCCATTAGACTATTTTTCCTAAATATATTCGTTGTGCTGTGGATGAGAATTTGTCCCAACAGACCGGAATGTCAGGAGGTGTAGGAGGACTGCACTGTAATTCCTACAGCACTGCATGTACAGTTTTCTCTTAGGAGATTGTCCTATGTTCACATTTCTACTTTTGTTTTTTGTTTGTTTTTTTCTTTGTGCTATGCAGTGTTCTCGCAATGATATGGTCTGTCAACAAATTACAATAAAAAACAGTAAAAGTGTAAATGTGAATCTTGTCCAGTCTCTTGCAATCAAACTTCCATACACTAAGGTGTAACCTACAATTTACAATAATTGCCATCGAAACTTTAGCCACAGTTTACATCAGAACATCCCTCCAGTGTACACTGTTATATTGACAACATGACTAAGCAATTTGACCGTCTTATCCGTACACAATGACACAAGGACTTGTCCTTCTGATGGCACTGACATGTTCATTGTCACTTATATGTACTTTTGAGAGATGAACTAAGGATGCAGGTAATCCATGGTGTTTGGCTATTTATACGAATTGTTTTGAGAAATGCAAATGTCGAGGATGATAAGAGAAATGTACCAAAGGGACTGAGAAAAACTGTAAACTGCAGTCTGACACATCTATCCATTGCATTTTTACCTGTAATTTTATATTATACCACTGGATGTCAGTATTGTATAATGACTGTTTCATGAGTCCAATCACACTTCTATACAATTTAGTGCTCTATTTATTATGTGTATATCATTCAGACACCATGTAATAGATTGTACAATATCAGGTTTCTCAACACTTTTATCATTAAAAATGTACAAGTTTCAGGTGTCAAAAATGCTGAGTAATCTTTCCTTCATTTTACACCAAGAAATTCAATATAATTTTTATTTAAAATAAAAGTCCAGAGGAAATGCATCACTCATGTTAATCAAAAGCAGCTACAGCATTTAGTCACATCTCTCTTTTTTCTAAACTAATCACAACGCAGGCCGCTGGTGTTTTCCTTGGACACATAAGAACATGAAGTCTGACTGTGTCTGACCACATTACGCTGAAGAGGAGCGAGAATGACGTAGGCAAGAGGAGAAACATGTGGCTGGTGTGAGCGATACATCTCTGCCCTTCTCAAGCCCCTGCTGAAAGTGATAATATCAGTTGTGTATGCTCTTGTCACTGGTGGTCTGGCAGAGTGGGCAGCCTGTAGGTGTGAGCACAGAAACTCTCTGTTCAGACAGCAGGTGGCCTGCCAGAATCCATCAAGCAATCATGTGTGCTTGATACAGGAGGTGAGGAGGTCTATCAGTGAAAGAGACACAGCGGTGGATGAAGTACACAAAACCTGTACTTGAGTTAAAAACAGACATGAAATCTACTCCGGTAAAAGTAGGAGTAAATAGGAATAAAAGCCACCCCCTCATACACCCACATATACATGCATATATATATATATATATATATATATATATATATATATATATATATATATATATATATATATATATATATATATATATATATATATATATATATATATACACTCTAAAAAAAAGGCTCGTAATCATAGGGGAACCTTTTTTAGTGCTATATAGCACCAATTTTGGTGCTTCAGTGGTTCTTCAGCGGTTCTTCAGAGGTGCTATATAGAGGTGCTATATAGCACCTTAGTCAAAGAACGGTGAAGAACCTCTGAAGAACCGCTGAAGAACCGCTGAAGAACCACTGAAGCACCAAAATTATATATATATATATATATATATACATACATACATATATTTATGTACATTTATTTCATTTATTATGTATCATTTATGGCTTGTTGCAGTCTCTTAACTGGGATTTTAGAAGAATTCATATATATTAATTAGTATTTTAGTAAACGTCAGTACAGACATTACACAAAGAAATCTACATTGTGCTCTTTAGCTTTGGTACCCTACCATTACATCACTACAGTAAAGTGACATACTGAATGTAGTATCAAAAGTACTTATCAGGAAGGGCTACTAATTTTACTTTACATTTTATTTTATGGGTAACTGCTGCCATCTTTGGAAGTGAACTGCAAAATCTAAGGTAGGCTATCTTGAAGTTGCAAAAAGTATATAATACTGATTTACTGATTTACTCACTTATTGACACCCAATTTTATTCAACATTATTTATTTATTATGGCTGGTTGGTGACAAGGAACTGTATGTTTCTTGAGAGTCAAGTAAAGTATAATTCTTAAAGTAAAAGTACACGTTTCACAAAATTAATATAGTGTACTGAGATGGTAGTACATATTCTTAAAGTGTCCCTGTTATGGTTTTTCGATTATATTTCCTTCCGTGCAGTGTGTAATATAGCTGTTTGTGAATGTAAACGTTCTGCAAAGTTGTAAAGTCGAAAGTAATTGTTTTATGTTTTGTCTCCCAAACGAAAGAATCGATTCTGAACCGCCTATACGAGTAATTTGGGCAAAGTTTTCTGACTATTTTTAATAATAATAATAATAATAATAATTAATTACATTTATATAGCGCTTTTCTAGGCACTCACTCAAAGTGCTTTTACATAGAAGGGGGAATCTCCTCAACCACCACCAATGTGCAGCATCCACCTGGATGATGCGACGGCAGCCATATTGCGCCAGTACGCCCACCACACACCAGCTGATTGGTGGAGAGGAGACTGAGGGATGATACCAATCGTATATATATATATATGGGGATGATTAGGAGGCCATGATGGACAGACGCCAATGGGCACATTTTTTTTTTTTGGCCAGGATGCCGGGGATTACACCCCTACTCTTTATCGAAGGACATCCTGGGATTTTTAATGACCACAGAGAGTCAGGACCTCTGTGTAACGTCTCATCCGAAGGACGGTGCTTGTTACAGTATAGTGTCCCCATCACTATACTGGGGCGTTAGGACCCACACAGACCACAGGGTGATCACACCCTGCTGGCCTCACTAACACCTCTACCAGCAGCTACCTAGTTTTCCCAATTTGGTCTCCCATCCAGGTACTAACCAGGCTCAGCCCTGCTTAGCTTCAGTGGGAAACCAGTCTCTGGCTACAGGGTGATATGGCTGCTAGTGATTTGATTTTTCTTACCTTCTTTCTTTGCTGTGGATGTTATTGAGCTTGTAGAAGTTTAGCTTTGCGTTCTTCTGAACATCTCGCGCTGCCATTGCCCGATGTCATTTCTGATATCACTCCATAATCTGTCTCTCTTTTAAATGCCTATGCCACGAGTGGTAGGCTACAATGACTGGCTGTTTTAAAATATAACTAATATCGAAACAAAATAACCGAGGACGAGACGTTTAGGCTTCCATACCTCCATACTGACTGCTGGGCTCATAGCTTGCAGGTTTGCTTAGTGGCCTACCAGGCGCTGCAACGTTATTTAACAATATTTAACAATGTATAGATTTTTTTCATTTGATTGGTTCCTCCAGCATCCGCCCGAATTTAATTAAAATATAATTTTTCGTCACTTCATTCGCCTGATCCGTGGTTTATCCGCCCGATCCAACCGCCAACAGCGCATCTCTATTAGCTTCTAAAACAGGCGCTGTCCGCAGTAGACCAATCACAACAGACTGGGCCATCTGACCTATCAGAGCAGAGTAGCTCTCGGAAAGAAGGGATTTAGAGAGACTGATTCATTTGTCGAGTCGTTTGAGAATCATTTTGACTTTTGATGCATGTAAACCTGTTGTAGGAGACCTCCAAAACTAAATTAGGAGCCTTTAAAATAGCACGATAGGGGCACTTTAAAAAAAAGAGAGACTAAAACAAGATTTGACTTTTGATGCATGTAAACCTGCTGTAGGAGACCTCCAAAACTAAATTAGGAGCCTTTAAAATAGCACGATAGGGGCACTTTAAAAAAAGAGAGATTAAAACAAGATTACAAATTGATTTTAAAAATATTTCAGAAATATGATTTAAAAACAGGTGTCCAGTTGCAGTGTTGCGTCAGTCTGACTTTCTTCAAGTCATGTTTAAAAATGAATAAAGGCCTTTTGCACAGATTTTAAAAAATGTTATCATCACATCTTGGACATAATTAGTGTTCATCCCTTAACACCGCCTAACAGCAAATTTAATATTTCATTACTAATCCCGTCAGACGTCAATCAACCATTTCACGACAAGAAATTGGAATGATTGTCACCTTGATAGACGGACAGACTGTTGAAACACGGCTGAGGTGACAGACACCCTGGGACAAAGAGAGCACTTCTAGGCTGTTAGAATGGTGCAGAAAGTGACGGCCAGTGTCTAATTTAGCTGACTTGTCCATCACCGGGCTGTGATCAGGGCAATGTGGGGCCAAGGCCTTGTCATTTTTTCTTTTGTTGTCTGTCTGACTTGCTTCATAGAGCTTGTCTGCCACTGTCACACATGTACAAGCGAACCCAGTGAAAACCTGTCTGACAATGTTAGAAAAGCTCTCTTGGTGACTGAAGGTGTCTCAGCTGAGGTGCAAACGCTCAAAGCTATTTTCAACCGTTTCTGAAGGCGAGGGACCTTTGGATCTGCTGGGGATCAATGCAGAGTGGATATCGATGGAAGAGGTTATTTTGAAACCAAGAATATCAGGAAATGGAAACATATCTAGGGCAGGCTATATATGGAGCACACGCGCACACAAATACACATCAACACCAGAAGCATCACATACTGTAAGTACACACGGACACACATGAAGAGAGAAAAAAAGAGAAACCCGGAAGGTAGTTGTACACAACCCTGACCTCTCAAACTGTTAATTCTGTCAGAAACACAGAAAACATGGACTTACTGCACAGCTTGACGGCAAGCTTACACATTAACAATTCAACTCAAGCAGTCATTGTTTAGTGTGCTCATATGGTATTCTGTATATGACAGGAAAATTTTTTTATACTATAATGCACATTTCATTTTAAAACTAAGTCACTTTGTGAGGTAACATGGAATTTATTGTTTTTGGACATGGTTCCACAGTATTTCACAGGACATATTCCCTTGTAAAAAAAAGAAGGGCACTTAATTGTATTAAGTGTGAACTTATACTGTACTTCAAATCCTAAATGTAAAAACTGTACTTGCAGATCATATAATATTAGGGTGCTTTCACACTAGCACTTTTGGTGCGCACCCGGGTTCGATTGACGTCAGATTTCGGTTAGTTTGGATGATGTGAATGCTGTCTTCCCAACTCGGGTGCGCACCCGCAAACTGCACCCCAGTCCGCTTAAGGGTGCTTTCACACCTGCCTCATTTAGTTCAGTTGAATCGTACTAGAGTTCAAGTTTGGGGTTTTATGAAGTGGGAAATTACCGCAAATGTTTATTATTAAATTAATCAACAAAGATTAATCACATCAAATCAGGCATTTGTTAACTATTTTGTAAGAAGTAATTTCAGCAATACTGCACGTCTCCCTTCTCTAGCTCTCAAAATTAGCAAATTGCTTCTGGCTTTAAAAGACATCATACCTACACTAAAGCAATCTGTGCGCTCAGATTCAACACTTTCTCTGTCGTTTCGGGAGCTGACGGAAATCACTTGCCCACGTCTTTTTAAACCTTGCCAATTTGAACATGCAAGCGATTTTATAGAATTTCATAATATATGGTATGGGAGCTCTTTGAGAGAGTTTTCTTTGTGCTCATACCTACAACAAACACACAAGCCTAAAGAGCTCGCACATTCCAAGTTAAGCTGTTTTTCCTTAGTCAAATACACACAAAATTATGTCAAAAATGTCCATCTTTAGTGAGCAGTCACATAAACACAGTTGGTTATGTCTTTCACGAATGTAAATAGTGCAATAGTATGCGTGCAAATATTATGAAATCTAAACATCACTGGTTGAAACGAACGCTGGAGATTTCATGATATTTAAACAATACGATCTTTTGTGCGTTGACGAGTGTTAAAAGAAAATAAATGTCTAACTTAATTAGATGGTTTGAATTATGCACTCACCTGTCGATCTCTTAATGTCTTATACAAGACAGGAATGCCAAGTGACAGATGCTTGGATTCATTTTGTTCCTCTATGGCACCACATTTGCCGGTTTCACGTCAGTTTGGGTTGCGCACTACCATCTAGTGGTGAACTTTGGATCAGCAGCATATAGCGAAATGAGCAAAATCATGATATTGTACCGTTTGAAATAAAATATACACCGGTATTTTCCCAGTACCGGTATACCGCGCATCCCTAGTGAGGAGGTGCGGAGCCTCATAGAAATTTGGTCTGATGACCATATTAGGTCCCAACTTTCGAAAACTCACAAGAACAACGCGATCTTCGCTTGAAGCGACGTGTGATGCGCGCTCACCGTTTGCAGTGCATTAGAACGTTGTTTTCAAGCCGCATCCGCGCTTCATTAAAGAAATGTATTGTTTGCATATTATGGTGTACACAAACAATGTAATAGATTATGGCCAGGGACAAAACCAGCCCGCGCAGTTTAGGAAATACGCCATGGCCAATGAGTGATGTGGATGCTGTCATGTGACTGCATTTTGATTCGTTATAACTGGTTCGGACCCAGGCAATCAGTGTGGTGTGAAAAGGAATCAAAAAAGCTGAAAAATGCTACAATGTATGATTGTTTGCCCTTGGTTCGGACCAAATGAACAATGTGAAAGCACCCTAAAAAGGGTGGTCTGGGGTTTGGTTCATGAGAACTCCGGAATGGTTCGCTGCTGATATTAAGGCAACCGTACTAGATAGCAGAAGTGAACCGGTATTAATGACATATGATTCAATAAAAATGTGTTTTGTGTGCGTTTCACTCATTTTCCTGACTGATGTACTGCAAGCAGAGAGGTGTAGATCTAATTTCTGCTCGTCTTCAGCGTTCTTTAGAGCATTTGCAGTACATTCGCGGCAAATAGACGCAAGTGTCATTACGTACTGAAGCTTTGGAAACAAAACCAACGGTTCAAAAACAAAAATATAAAAGTGAGGTGAGCAACGCTATTCATTTTGCCACCTTCTCGCTCGTAAACAGCTGCTGCTTTGATGATGCAAACGCACCCCGGTTCGGACCCAAATAATATAATCTGAACACAGTCCAGCGGGGCAGGGGAAGGTGGGAGCAATCGAACTCGGGTTCAGTCCAGGCAATCAAACCAAGTCTGAAAGCACGCTTAATGAAATAAAGAAGTACTTACACAGTATTTACACTACTTCTTAACACACTTAAGTACACTTTTAAAAACACTTTGGTAACACTTAATTTTGTGTCCCTATTTCACATCTCACATGTACTTTCTATAGCAATAACGGTAAATTCTGCATAATTACAAGCAATTAACCCTAAACCAATCCAAAACTGTTACAACGGGGCTAAAGACAGCGAAAACATTTATAGATGTTTGTATTAACCATTGATGGAGCAATAGATTTTGTGTGAAAATAAATCATAAAAGTGGTTTATTTGTTTTAAAAATCGTATAAATGTATGAGGTGGCGAGAGAAGCCTATTACCCCATACACGAGATAAAACCATAGACTGTATAAAACTATGGATATGGTGTCTATGAAGTCACCTGTTGGTTTCTGAAGAGCATTTTTGAAGCCTAAAGTGGGCAGAGCCAGTCGTCGCCATCTTGGTAGCGCGTCACTGGAGGATAACTGAAAATGGGCGAAGAGGAGAAATGTGGGTGGAGCTGAGGTGACGTGATGGCTAGCAGACAGTGTCACATGCCTGTCCTGTCTTGTGTAGCACATGTGGTGGTTTGTTATTTTCCGTCCTTGTCTAGTTCCCACCCTCCTTGTTATCATCTTATTGGTTTAATTTGCCCCACCTGTGTTCCCTCGTTACCTGCTTTATTTGTCCCCTTTATAAGTTCCTTTGTGTTTGCAGTCCTGGTCGGTTCATTGTGATGTCTAGTGTCTCCTGTTCCCTGTGTTCCCGGTTTGAGTATGTTAGTTGATTTAGTTATTTCTTAGTTGTATGTTTTCCCCCTCGTGGGTCTTTGTTTGTATTTATGTTTACTTTTATAATAAATTAATCCGTTTTTCCTGCAATTGAGTCCTCACCTCAGTTTCCTCAGTCATCCCGTGACAGACAGCAGACAAATGGCAATCCACCTGTCACTCAAGTGGCCACCTCCCTAATTTAGCAGAATTTTAAAGGTGCTCTAAGCGATGTCACACGTTTTTTAGGCCAAAACATTTTTTGTCACATACAGCAAACGTCTCCTCGCTATCCGCTAGCAGCCTGTCCCCTGAACACACTGTAAAAAACGCGGTCTCTGTAGTCCGCATAAACTCCACAATCTGAAACAAAAACAAACATGGCCAGTCTGGACCACGAAACAAAACAAACAGTGCTCCAGCCAATAGCCGACAAGAATGATTTGGGGGTGGAAATCATTCTTGTCGGCTATTGGCTGGAGCTCTGTTTATGTTTCGTGGTCCAGACTGCCCACGTTTGTTTTTGGGACATCGCTTAGAGCACCTTTAAAGGGTTAGTACACCCAAAAATGAAAATTCTGTCATTAATTACTTACCCTCATGTCGTTCGACACCCGTAAGACCTCCGTTGATCTTCGGAACACAAATGAAGATATTTTAGTTGAAATCTGATGACTCTGAAAGGCCTCCATTGGCACAATGCACGGTTCACTCTGAAGACCCTTAAAAGGTACTAAAGACGTCGTTACAAAGTCCATCTCACTACAGTGGTTCTAAAATAACTTTATGAATCGGCGAGAATAGTTTTTGTGCGCTCACTGATTCATAACGCTTCGAAGCTTCATGAGGCCGTGTTTTGAAATCTTCATCACTATATAAGTCGTTATTTAGGGTTTTTTTTGCGCACAAAAACTATTCTCGCCGATTCATAAAGTTATTTTAGAACCACTGTAGTGAGATGGACTTTGTAACAATGTCTTTAGTACCTTTTTAGGGTCTTGAGAGTGAACCGTGCATTGTGCCAATGGAGGCCTTTCAGAGTCATCAGATTTAAACTAAAATATCTTCATTTGTGTTCCGAAGATGAACGGAGGTCTTACGGGTGTCAAACGACATGAGGGTAAGTAATTAATGACAGAATTTTCATTTTTGGGTGAACTAACCCTTTAAGGCTAAATATAATTTAAATGGATGAGTTATAAAAAAATTCACCCCATATAGTTGTCATGAAGGGCAAAATTTGCTATATAGACCAAAACCACATTTTGTACCAGATAGTAAAATATTTTTTTCTGCTGTAAAGTTGGGCATTTTAACAATCTTTAACAATCCACTATGGTTTCAGACACCACTACAAATGGATGTCCCTTCAAAGAGTGCCCTATTTAAGGGTATAGGGGGCAATTTTGAATTCAGCCACAGATTTGACTCCCTTTTGGAGCCTGTCTCTAGCGGCCAGTCAATGAATTGCTGTTTAAGTCATTTCAGTGTTGGATTCATGAGGGACCACGGGAGGTTGCTGCTTGGGTAAAAGCAGCATGGGGCAAAAGGCACACAGTATTAATACAAATACTTTAGCTAAAATAATATGTTTTTAATAATATCTATGTCACAGTGCAAGACACGCCCCTTCTGCAGCCATCAGTACCAGATCCACCCACTCATTCCCAATCAACCGAATTCTGATCACCTGCTCTCCCTTCACTCCCTATCTAGTCTTGTCTACGGACACTACAGACGCGCTCCACTCACCTGAGCTACCCGATCCGTCGTCTGTCTTCTGTCATCAGTATCCTGTTTCGTTCCCATCACCCAGCCACCTGCACGCCGGCATCCGCGCTGACCAGCCAGCCTTCCGGATCCCTGCAAGATAGACAAAGACTGTGTTCACCAGATAAGCTTAATTCCTAACGTTATTCAACTATACTCACCTCTCTGGATTCCCGGTCCCCTCAGTTTGCACATTTAATAAAGCTGTGTTGATCTTACTATCCGTTGTCCTCTTCTGTTTATGACAATCTAAGTTAATACTTGTTTAAAACAATCACTAACAAAATTAAAACATCAAATATTAGATCAAATTAGTGCAGACTCAACTTTGCGCTGCTGCCCGACATCGCGTCAAAGATCAGACAAATTTCCATGTGCATCTTGAAAAACATGTTTTGGGAAGTGGTGAGGCAAGTTTTTGTGCCATCTATTGGTTTAGAGAAAAATAAAATCAAAGGCGACTTTTACCCCGGTGTGCCTTTAGTCCTGTTGTAACCAACATGTTGATAATTAACATTCCTCTGTACTTATTTGTATAATTACACTGTAATAACGTTTACTTAAAATAGTGTAACCAAAGTTTTTCTTTCTTTTACTTTGCTCTTTACTAAAGAGGATTTAATTGTTTGTTTTAGCTGTAATGTGTTATTTGATTAGATGTGTTATTGTTACACTTAAATTTAATGTTTATAGAAAACTACAACATTACAAATACTAATTACAAATATTTTTAAATATATTATATACTCGTATCAATAGAAATAGCATTCAAATCTATTTGAGTTTATCATAAATGCTTGTCAGTAAATTCAGCAGTACTTGCATATCCCAAAGACAATAGAAGTAATTATGCAATTACATAAAGATGTACTTAAAGGGTAACTTCAGTGATTTAGCATTAGGCTTTGTATCAGTAGAAACCCGGTAGTATATTCAAATTATGGTACTTTGCCCCCTCATATCCCCCTGAGATGAGAGAATTATGCATTTTATTTCTGGAAAAATTCCTCCGATAACGCAAATATCGTAATTTTGCATCATCGGAGGATTTTTTCGCCAGAGTCAAAGACTACAGCCACTAGATGGAGCTGTTCTGCATGTTATCAACCCGCCAATAGGGCAGAGATCTCATGCACAGAATGCAAGACACAGGCCGCACGGACAATAATAATAACGGAGCGCGGTGCAGAGTAAAGTGAGTGTTTCAACTTTTCAATGAATTCCTGTGATAGTTTAGCTTCCATATGCGATCTGAAAACGTGCCAGACTGGCGCTTAACGTTACCTCAGTTCTGCTCAGCTCTTCGTGAGGAATGAAATCTGACACTGTTGCGTCTGTGCCATGACTTTCGTTCGGCTCTCTCTCACTTTATTGAAAAGACACGTTCAGTTTTTAATTGTAGTGTTTATTCTCTAACTGAACGAAATGATTGTATTACTATGAAGATCAAAACGATGGTTTATGGAGTGACCTCGTAGGACAGCGAAGCAAGTGCATTCTGGGAGTTGTTGTCTTTCATCCACATGAGACAAAAATACATTTTCTGTTTCATAAATGACCCAGTTTAAATACAAAGCTTAATGCTAAATCACTGAAGTGACCCTTTAAGTCCTACTTAAGTGGGTCAAAAAATACACTAAATTTCACCTAACTGCATTTAAAAATAAAACTATACATTTTCAGTTGAGGGACATTGATTGATTGATTGATTGATTGATTGATTGATTGATTAATTGATTGATTGATTGATTGATTGCCATCCATCCATCCATCCATCCATCCATCCATCCATTATGGTGGGTGCAGGTTGCAAAGGGGTCACGTCCAGTAAATTATTCACCTTGCAACAGCCGTAAATCACTACGTCAGATACAACATCTTCTCAAAAAAAGGAAACGATTGTTCCTATATATTAACTTAAATTATTTGTCACTCCTGAAGTCTTGAGATTTATTTGTCCCCCAAGTTGCAGGCCTGCTCCTCATTATAAGTTATGGTTTTCCTCGCTAAATGATGCATATATATATATAAACAACTTCACTGATTTGAATATACTCATAAATGTATTTGTGGCCCAGCAAATGAGTGCATAGAAATGGAAATGTATTTTTAATCTCTGTCGGGACATAATGAAAGATTTAATTCAGGAAGGAAGACTTTGCAATTACAAAATGTCTTAATATGGAATCACAAATTCAAATAAAAACCTGACCTGTTTTTATTAATGTGTCTAAATGTGCATAAGAAATTTTAAACCAGTAAACAAATGTTAAAATCATTTCAGAAAGCAGCTTTTACCAACTCTGAATACTAACTAATGTAAAAGGCTGGCATTTTACCTGAGGCAAAACATGAACCAGCAGATATAATAAGCACATACATTTTAAGCTACAGCCGAGTAGATGCATTTTGCTGTTGCCAGCAAGTTCAATGAACATGTTTTTGTGGATATCAAGAATACATTATTAATGCAAACTTTGATTCATAATTGAAATGAACAATGTATTACAATTGCTATGTACTCTGTTATCCATGTTTTGCAAGTGGCAGCCTGGAGCCAAATCAATTATAGAGCAGGAGACATTATGATGTGGATTACTGCAGTGAAGCATATGCTTGACCACTGTCCATATTTATGTCAGCGCAAATTCAATCACAGACTGGAAAACCAAGTCTTGGTTATCCCAAGGCCTGCATGGGATCTGAATCTGCAGCTGCACAATTTTTTTTTGCACAGAACTCAACCAATTATTCACAAAAAGCTACACATCCTCATTCCGTAGGCGTTACTCTGTTAAATATCTTCAGCCACAACATCAGTTTGAAGGGCACAACACAGTAAACTAATTCATCATGGGTTCCCTTTGAAAATTCTAATGGGTTTGTGGTGGTATTTGATGTATGAGTAAAATAAAGTCTATGGTTTGAAACCTTTATATTACACAGTACCACCTTGGCACACTGTGTCTGGAAATGCATTTTTATCTCAAGTTTGCTTTTGTTAACACCTTGTTAACCCTATTATACACCCGGCACAATGCGAAGCCAGGCGTGACTCAAGTATTTTTTGCTAGTTTCAGCCCGATGCAGTTATCATTTTCACATCCAGCACCACATTGTTTAAATAGCAAATGCACTCACGCCCATCTGTTCTCCCATGGGCATGCTGGTCTAAAAAAACGAGGTGTGTTCAGGCACATTGTTGGGGCGTTGTTATTTTGAGGCAACTGAAAACGACTGTGCCATTGACCAACAAAAACCTGGTCTAAAGTCAATAGCGCAGTATTTTTTTGTGTTATTTAAATGCCGTGTTAGTAATATGTACCTATAGGCGGGTGCACAGCGCGTGTATGCTCTGATTATTACACACACAGGGATGCGCAGCAGCACACAAACATTTTTAAATGCAATAGAACGTTAACATTTTAGCGCTACTCACTGGACATTTAATAACACATTTAATTAACTACCATGATACGCACAACATCAATTGTAATAAAATGTTGTACAATTTACATTTGTCTGTTTCGGATAAAACTGCTCGGGTTATGTATATAACCCTTGTTCCCTGAGAAGGGGAACGAGCACTGCATCGGGACGACGCTTTGGGGATGCTCCCTTAGCATCAGCGAATCTGAAACCAGAATGCCAACTAGGCCAATCCGATTGGCGTGCGTGATGACGTCATTGTGACGGCATACCCGGAAGTATAAAAGGGGAGCTGGAACGTAATGGCGGTAGTAATTGCTCTGAAGCATGCGCTCCAGGCGCGCCGAGGTGTGGCGTCGGGATGCAGTGCTCGTTCCCCTTCTCAGGGAACAAGGGTTATATACATAACCCGAGCAGTTCCCTTTCGAGGGAACTCGCACTGCATCGGGACGACGCTTTGGGGAACGAGTACCCACTAGGCCACACCGAAGGGTAGCGCCTGCCCTAGTGTGAAGCCGGAAACCGGGCACAGCTAGGACTGGAGCACCCTAGCACCAGGCGTCGTAGGGAGATCCAGGCTATAAAACCTGATAAAAGTGTGTGGGGTAGCCCACCCGGCCGCCTCGCAGATATCCTGCAAGGGGACCCCAGAAAGAAGGGCCACCGAAGAGGCCATGCCTCTGGTGGAATGAGCCCTCACGGCCACAGGTGAAGGCAAACTGCGCACCTGATAGGCCATGGTAATCGCCTGGACAATCCAATTACTGATTGTCTGAGTAGACGCAGGCAATCCCTTCTTAGGTGAGCCAAAACACACCAAAAGTTGTTGTGATCTCCTCCACTGTGCAGACTTCGCCAAATAAACTCTGAGCGCCCTAACCGGGCAGAGTAGGTGAAGTCTCCCCTCTTCCGCCGTCACATGAGGCGGAGGATGAAATGCCTGCAGGACCAATGACCTGACCACCCTTGATGGCACCTTAGGCACGTAGCCCGGCCTAGGGTGTAAGATGGCTTTTACTCCTCCCGGGGCAAACTCCAGGCAGGTCGGCGTTACCGCCAAGGCCTGGAGATCTCCCACTCTCCTGAGAGAGGTATTGGCAAGGAGAAAAGCCACCTTAAGGGTCAGATCCTTTGGTCCAGCCGACTCCAATGGTTCGAAGGGGGCCTCAGCCAATCCTTCGAGAACCACTGCCAGGTCCCAGGTTGGAACTCTGGACCGAGCCGCAGGCCTCATCCTCCGAGCCCCACGGAGGAATTGTACAACCAGCTGGTGCCTACCCAGAGGCCCATCACCCAAAGGAGTGTGGAAAGCCGCAATGGCAGCCACGTACACCTTGAGTGTGGACGGGGTAAGCCCTGCAGAGAAACGATCTTGGAGGAACTCCAGCACTGAAGCCACTGGGCAGTTAACTGGGTCCACCTCACGTTCTCTGCACCAAGTGGAAAATACATTCCACTTGAAGCTGTACAGTCTCCTCGTAGACGGAGCCCTGGAGCTGAGTAAGGTCTCTATCACGTCTGCCGATAGGCCAGCCTCTATGAACCTGGTCCCCTCAGGGGCCAGACCCACAGGTTCCAAATCTCCGGGCGGGGGTAAAATATCGTACCCGCCGCCTGAGATAGGAGATCCCTCCTCAGAGGAATCTCCCACGGCTGACCTGCTAGCAGAGCTATGATATCCGAGAACCAAACTCGAGTCGGCCAACGGGGTGCTACCAGAAGTAGACTGACCCCCTGTCGACGGACCCTTTCCAGGACTCCCGGGAGCAGAGCAATCGGGGGAAATGCGTACAGACGCAGCCTCGGCCACGTCTGCACCATGGCATCCAGCCCCAGCGGAGCTGGATGCGTGAGGGAAAACCACAGTGGACAGTGGGACGTCTCTCGAGACGCAAACAGATCCACTTCCACTGGGCCGAACCTCTTGCATATGGCCTCCACCACCTCTGGGTGGAGTCGCCACTCCCCGGGCCTCAGCCCCTGCCTCGACAGGATGTCTGCTCCCTGATTTTGGACCCCCGGGACATACATTGCCCTGATGGACAACAGTTTCCCTTGGGTCCACAGGAGGACTCGGCGTGCTATCCTGTACAGAAAGCGCGACCTCAGTCCCCCCTGGCGGTTGATGTACGCTACGACAGACGTATTGTCTGTCCGTACCAGGACATGCTGGCCGCGGAGGTGCGGGAAAAAGCTCCTGAGAGCTTTGTAGACCGCCATCATCTCCAGGCAATTTATGTGCCAGGAGGAATGACGGCCCTCCCATGGGCCCCTCGCAAAGCGGCCGTCCATGACCGCGCCCCAGCCAGTGAGGGAGGCGTCTGTTGAAACGGATTTCCGGCAACAGGACGCTCCCAACACTGGCCCTTGGGACAGAAACCAAGGTTTCTTCCATATGACTAGGGAACGAAGGCCACTGCGCGTTACCCTGATCATACAGAATGGATTTCCCCTCAAGGAAAGCCACCTGGTTTACTTCCATATCAGGACATGGTGGCTGCGGAGGTCCGGGAAAAAGCTCCTCAGAGCTTTGTAGACCGCCAGCATTTCCAGGCAGTAGATGTGCCAGGAGAAATGCCTGGTCTCCCACAGACCTCTCGCAAAGCGGCCGCCATGACCACGTCCCAGCCAGTGAGGGAGGCGTCTGTTGAAACGGATTCCCGGCAACAGAACGCTCCCAACACTGGCCCCTGGGACAGAAACCAAGGTTTCTTCCATATGACTAGGGAACGAAGGCATCTGCGCGTTACCCTGATCATACAGAATGGTTTTCCCCCAGAGGAAAACCCCTTGATTCCCCGCTACCACTGTAAGGGTCTCATGCAGCAGGCCAAGAGATATTCTGTTGGACGCAGCCGCAATGAGCCCCAGCAGACCTTAAACTGCTTCACAGTGATGCTGTGGCCTAGCTTCATTTTAGAGACCAGGCCGCCTGGAAGAACCCGATATTGGTACGCTTTGCCCCAAAAAGCGAACCTCAGGAACTTCCTGTGACACAGAAGGATGGATACAGGGAAGTATGCGTCCTCTTCAGACCCATCGTGACAGACCAGTCCTCAGACTGGATCTGAATCACAATGGAGGAAATGCTAAGCATCTTGAATCTGAATCTCCTCAGAGAACGATTCAAGTACCTCCGGTCTAAAGTTGGATGCAACTCGCCATCCCTCTTAGGAACTATGAAGTACTGGCTGTAGAACCCGGACTCCCTGTCTGGCGGAGGAGCACATTCTGTGGCCTCCTTACCAACAGGGAGTGAACTTCCTGTTCCATTACCCGAACCTGCCCAGGGACCACTGCCGTCCAGACCACCCCACTGAACTTCAGGGGAAGGTAACCGGACTGCAGTCTGTATGCCCCTTCCTACAGTCGCAGGCCCCAAGCTGATATATTCGGAGGCATAACCATGCGCCGAGATAATCTGCTAAGGGAACCAGCCTCTCGAGGCCGGTCTTGGGTGTCAACCGAGCCTCCTCCCCGACCCCCTGAAGCGGCTTACCGGCAGGGCGAAATCGAGGAAGATTTTCGGTGTGCGTACGCGTTTGCTGGACCACCGCAAGTCTTGCTAGAGGCGGCTGGTGCAGCACGCGTGCACGGGGAAACGATGTGGCCCGAAGCGTACTAGACGGCGGGAACACAGCGTCGATTCCCGAAAACTCCACAGGGGAGGCGACCTCGATCGCTCCTACCCGGGAGAGGGGGCTGGCCAGCAGGGGGCCTCATCTAAGGGAGCAGCTCAACAGGGCCACAACCCTAGAGCGGACACTGCGATTAGCAATTGCCTGAAACTGATGTGTCCCGCAGGCCACAAGGCGGCGAGAACGACATCAACTTCAGGAGGGCTCCATCTTAGATGAATATCCAGTTCACAAGTTAAACACGCTTGGGTGACAGAATTTAAAGTATCCAACTTATCAAAGTCGGATAACATGACACTCAATTCCTCGGAATTAAATGCCATCATAATCACCAAACCCGTGCAACCTGATCTGAATAACAGGCTGAATAAAAAATATATCTAACTCCTCAAAGTCAGATAATTTTTTAATTTAATTCCTCAGAATTAAATGCAGCCACAATAAGGTGAAACATAGTCTGAATGATAGGCTGAATATCTAACTCCTCAAAGTTAGATTATATTTAATTTTAATTCCTTAAAATTAAATGTAGCCGTAATTAATCAGACGACACTGTTTTATTTGTATTTATACGGACTCATAGACCCCGCGTTGCCTCAGCAACGTGGTTCAAGCCGTCATAATACAATTGGCTTTCATCCCTCGAGAAAAAAAGCCAAACAGTGTCACACAATACAGTGAAACATGGTCTGAAATGACTGAATATCTAACTCCTCAGAGTCAGATAATATCTCATTTAAATCCTCAGACTTAAATGCAGCCATATCAGACAAATACTGATTTATTTTACTATACGGACTCGTCCGTTAAGCCAACCAGTATCTCATGCACACCGATCGCGTGTGTTCACATTAATTGCAGACCCATAACCTGCGCGCTGCCTTTTTTTTTCTTTTTTTCCCAGCAATCGCGTGGATGGAATCTTGCATATTTAAGAAGTGCTTATGACTTTGACTGCCTCGATGCTGAGTACGTCTAATTCCTCAGAATCAGACCTCTCACACATCGCGTCCTCCGCCCCGGGGGAAGAAGCCGCAGCGCGGGCTTCCACACGGGGAAGGAGAACATCTGAACTGTCAGATAAAGACTGGGAAAATGCCTCAGCAGTCCCAGTCCCGCTGACAGTCCATCCGTGAGCCCCATGACCAGCCTCGCCGCACCGCCTCGGCGGATGCGGGACCGATCCACGGGGCTCACGCCGAGAGCGGAGCACTCTGAGCGTCAGCTTTCATAATGCTCACAAGCGGCTCCCTCGAGAGCCGCTCGAGCATGCTGAACGCCCAGGCAGTGCACACACAGCAGGTGTGTATCCGAGCCCGACATGTAGCGAGGGCAAGGATGCACACACTGCTTGAACTCTCTCACTTTTTCACACTTCATTTCAATCACACACTTTCACTGACATACAACAGTAAATAGACAGACAGTTTGACAGATAGCGCTTGCTGAAGAGCATTAACTACCGCCATTACGTTCCAGCTCCCCTTTTATACTTCCGGGTATGCCGTCACAATGACGTCATCACGCACGCCAATCGGATTGGCCTAGTTGGCATTCTGGTTTCAGATTCGCTGATGCTAAGGGAGCATCCCCAAAGCGTCGTCCCGATGCAGTGCGAGTTCCCTCGAAAGGGAACTGAACGTGCTTTTAACAACACTCACGGGACTCATGTGCAAGAGGCAACGTAATGTAATTTTGCGAAATGTCACCACAGGCACATTTTTCCAATTTCGTTTTGCTTTTGTTGAGCATGCCAATGCAGGGACTGGTAAGTAGAAGTGCGGTCTTGAGCGAAAGTGGCTTTAATTTGGCCGACTGCAGCGGCTCGAATGGGGGACCCCTGAGGTCCCATGATGGTATAAAAGAGGGACGAGACGAATTCAGCCTCCTGACCCCTTTGAGGAAGCGTACGACTAATTTGTTTCTTCTCAGAGATGGTCGGCCACAAGAGCATGGAAAGCTGCTATGGCTGCCACGTATACTTTGAGCGTGGAGGGGGTACGACCCGCATCCAGTAGCTCTTGTAAAAATGAAAGTACTAGTGGTACTTCACATAAATAGGGTTCTTGGTTCGGAGCTGAGCACCAGCTGGTGAACACTGACCATTTAAGGGTGTAAGGGTGTGGACGGAGCTCTAGCCTCAGCTATAGTGTTTAGGACACCTTCTGGAAGGTCCCTTGGTACCCGATGAGGGGCCATACATGGAGGGCCTACAAGTCGGGATGGGGCTGCTAGATTGTCCTGTAAGGAGGTCCTTCCTCAGGGGTATTGGCCAAGGAGCTGCTCTGAGCAGCTTCATCAACTCAGAACCATTTTGGGTCCACCAAAGAGGGGCTATTAGAAGGACTCAGGGCTTAAAGTATTCCGGCACTGTGCCGGATCTCCGGCGTGCGGCCGTGAGGGATTTTTTTTTTTTTTAAATATTAAAACACACGGTTTAATATTTTCGAGTCTATTGATTTCACCTACCAATCATATGAGAGGAACGCAGCTCTAACTAACGTTACAAGCAACGTTTTTTTGCTGTCTCTGCAGTTATTGTATTATATTGCATGTAGAGTGATGTGCTAGTTTAGATTGTGGTCAGGTTGCCACAGTGGTGTGTATGCGCAGGTGTATATATATGTGTGTGTTTGTGTATGTGCTACAGAAGGCTTCTTAACCAAGTGCTGACAAGATATGCACTAACAGTTGAGGAAAAGACCAGAGTAGAAATTCTTCAACAAGAACAAGCCACAGCATCCCTAATGGGAACACAAGTCAACCTTAACCGGAAGGCACGAATCTCTGTGCTCTTTACAGCGCTTGACCGATTCAAAGTCATGATCAACATGTTCAGAGGTATCTTGTAGTAGGCAAACTTGTGTAGGCAAAAACTTTAAATGTAAGGAAAGTTAATAAAAACAGTTATTGTTTTTGTTTGTTTTTTACAATGGGAACAGCCAGGTCTATACTAGAGCAATCATAACCAGCTTTAGATGTTATACAGTTGTGTTCAAATAAATGGCAGTTTATTGTTAAAAATAAGTGAATAAAGTGAAATTATTTTTAATAAGTATGTTATTTCCATATTTCAAATGTAATGGCAAGATTAGACATTCAATTCCAAGTCAAAGTATTAACATACTTTATACTTTTTTTTTTTTTTTACAGGAAACGAAGAAAATAAATATTTATCTTTAGAAAAAAAATAGCAGGTTTTACATTTTTCTCTTTAGACACAAACACTTGACATAAACTTGAGACAACTTCACTTTAATTTACTGAACTAATATGTAGTTGCATGGCTCGACATTAAGCCTGTTTACGTGACAAGTAAATCTGCCATTCACTAGTCCGGGTAAAAAAATAGCTTGGCGTAAAAAAACTGATTTTTTATTATTATTATTAATGTATTCTGAAGCAATATTCTCACTGGTGTTTAATCAGCTTTGACATATTTAAATTTGCGTATTTGTGATATTTTTACCTTTCATATAGTACTTTATATATATATTAGGCTATGCTTTGCTTTCATTTTAGATTCTAAAAAACTGATCAATAAATTAAATTAGAATAAGACACTATAGGCTGTTACCAATAAAATTAAATAATTTACACTGAAGAATAACAACTGCATTAAATAATGTTATGAGATTGTTTTAATCCTTTTTTTTAATATACAAATAAAAAATGCTGGAAATAATGTATAAACATGAAACTAAACCACCATTAGGTGGCAGCAGGTGACCGTCTAAGTGAGTGAGTCATTGAGTCGATTCCTTCAAACGGCTGATTCATTCAAGAATAAGGCAGTCATTTACGAAAAGGTCTTTGAATCTTTGATGGAACTGATTCATTCAAACACTGAATCATTCAGCAACACACTTGCTGTGAGATTATGGTTCTGATTTTTGTTTGGAACTATTTTCGCTGCTTAAATAGAACAAAAACCGTCGAGAATCCATACAAAATGTAAGTGTTTTAATACTAATTCATTATTTATGGAACTGTCATATGAAATCAGTATCACATTTTCAATCATGATGGTATTCAGGAAAATAGCACTCTTGCTCGTGTGATGTTGCTTAACTGTATCATATGTTATAAATATAAAAACTCTGTTAAGAAATGTAACCGTGTGTGTAAACTGAGTTTCTCTGTGTTTTCCATTTCTCCTTAAGAGACTGCGGGAACGTCAACAGTGCAACCTTGTTACTGTCAGTTCATTATACGTTATTATATTTTATTATTATTATCCACCATCGATCACCACTTACACTAAATTAATGCAGAATCATTCCTGCATTTTGGAAATTGATCAAATTCTCTGCCCCTTCAAAAAATCAGCTTGCCACAGACAAGCGTTAATGTTGAGCCCTGAGGTGCATAACCATTGTTTGATAACATATGCATGAAACAATCTTGTTTAACATTTATGTCATGTGTTTAAGATTGGAAAGAAAACTCTCAACACTGCATTTTTTGTTGTTGCTTACAGTAAAAAATAAAAAAAGAATGCAGACCTGGTCAAAATAGTTAATAATGTGATTTGGAGTAATCTTTCCATTACATCTGATATATGGAAATAAAAGCTATTAAAAACACTTTTTTTTTTTAAACGCACTGCTATTTATTTGAACTGTATGTAGTTAATTATGTTGTCTTAATAACAGATAAGTTAAATAAGTTTTAACTTGTGATAAGTGTGTATAAGTAATGTGACAAGTTTTGTGTACTCATGTGAAAATAATGTAAAATCAAAGTAACATTTTGATTTATGTTTGCAGGCGTACTTTCAACTTTTCAGGGATTTGTGAAAAAAATACAATGTAAAAAACAAATGGCACACTTGCTGCATGTGGAGATGGTGGCCCTAGTTAGAGAGCTCCTCAGCAAATTTATGAAGCCGGAGACCATCCCTCTGAGTGCAAAGGATATCATCAAGGTTGATGTCCTGAATAGAGATTTGCAACTATCAGACAAAATGTTGTCTGTTGGAAGATACTGCTACTCTGCTCTGAACAAGGCCCGTGTGGAGAGGAGGATATGGGTGAAAAACATTTACAACTCTCTCAGAGAAGGATACATGAAGTCATCAGAGTTCCTTCTCAAAAACCTTCCTCTGGACAAGATAATTACCTCACTTTCTGCATTCACTCCCTATCTGATTCAAGATGACTCCATCTGTGGGGCCTTTATCACATTAGGAGAGGCCTTACCCCCAGCTTCCTCCACTGGACCAGCCAGACCCGCAGCTTCCTCCACTGGACCAGCCAGACCCTCAGCTTCCTCCACTGGACCAGCCAGACCCGCAGCTTCCTCCACTGGACCAGCCAGACCCGCAGCTTCCTCCACTGGACCAGCCAGACCCGCAGCTTCCTCCATTGGACCAGCCAGACCCTTATTCTCATCCTCTGGACCAGCCAGATCCTCAGCTTCCTCCACTGGACCAGCCAGACTCTCAGCCTCCTCCACTGGACCAGCCAGACCCTCAGCTTCCCCCACTGGACCAGCCAGACCCTCAGCTTCCTCCACTGGACCAGCCAGACTCTCAGCCTCCTCCACTGGACCAGCCAGACCCTCAGCTTCCCCCACTGGACCAGCCAGACCCTCAGCTTCCTCCACTGGACCAGCCAGACTCTCAGCCTCCTCCACTGGACCAGCCAGACTCTCAGCCTCCTCCACTGGACAAGACCATCAAGACCGGAGGGCATATGCATAAGGGGGAGGCTGGGCCATTCGTGGGCCAGCGCATCCCTGTTCTTTGAAAAGAATATTGGGCAGTGAGAGTTGTCTTCTGAGGCGAATAGATCCACCTCTGCCTTCCCGAAGATACTCCAGATTAGCTGAACCGTTTGAGGGTGGAGAGACCATTCCCCAGGGGGAACTTGTCTCGAGACAGCATGTCTGCTCCCTGGTTCAATTTGCCCGGTACATGCGCTGCTCTCAAAGAGGGCAGGTTGGCTTGTGCCCATAGAAGGAGGCACTTGGCCATGGTGTACAGATTGCCCAACCTGAGTCAAACCTGGCAATTTATGTAGGACACCATTGCCATGTTATCCGTCCATATGGGAGGAAGGTTTCTAGGGCTACCCAGGGCTGTACCCTGATACGAAGGCGGACAGATAGCCAAGCATGAACCGGGACTCTGCGGTTTAGCCAAGACAACTGGAAGTTGAAATACATGGCTTTGACCCATTGTGATAATTAACAGATTAATTTACATTTATTAGTTCATATAATGTTATTAGGGAATTAATACATTGTCATATTTAATAAAAATAAATTCATGTATTACTTAACCTATTAATCATATATAATGTTCATTTTTTGGCTGATGCAGTAATTATTAATAAATGATTTAGTTCTTCACGAGTCATACATTAACTCTTGATTATCTGTGCATTAGTTAAGCACGAATTAATGCATATTAGTGCACACGTATTGTAAAGTGTTACCGATGCTTTCATAGTGTGCCGCGAAAGAAAAAAGTTTGGGAAACACTGAGCTAACGTTAGTGTGGCAAACCTAGTCAGCTTTTCCAAGTCTAGCCCTGACTGGATCATCCATGACCGGTTGACAGCATGCAGGGAGAACCAGCTTACTAGCTTGATTCTCTCCTACACCCACGTTTTTTGTTGGTTTGGAAAGCAAGTGTAATAAATACTTGGAGCGGGCATGGGGAAATGTATTGGAGTAAAAAGTAAACTTTTTCTTTAATATTGTAGTGGAGTAAGAGTGAAAGTAGATGCAAATAAAACATACTCAAGTAAAGTACAGATCCCCGAAAAAAATACTTAATGAAAGTAACAAAGTATTTTTACTTCATTACTTACCACCACTGGTTCTGCTGCATAGAAAGCTTTTGTAACATTGTACTACTGTTCAAAAGTTTTGGGTCGTTAAGATTTTTTTTTTTTGGGGGGGGGGGGGGGGGGAGAACTTAAATAAATGAATACATTTATTCAGCAAGGATGCATTAAATTAATCAAGTGACAGTATATACATTTATAATGTTGCAAAAGCTTTATATTTCAGATAATTTTTTAGAACTTTCTATTCATTAAATAATCCTGAAAAACAATTGAACAGAGCATAATACATGTTTCTTGAGCAGCAAATCGACATAGTAGAATTATTTCTGATAATGTGACTCGAATGATGCTGAAATTTCAGCTTTGATCACAGAAATAATTTCCATTTTAAAATATATTCAAATAGAAAAAAGTTATTTTAAATTGTAAAAATATTTCACAATAATACTGTTTTTGCTGTATATTTGATCAAATAAATGCAGCCTTGGATACATAACAAATTATTTACATTACACACACATACTATGCAAACACAGACTTTTATTTTGGATGTGATTAATCGATTTGACAGCACTATTACTAACACAATTGAAAATATACTGAAATATTTGAAAAAAGTGTACTTTTGATGATCTGTTGTGATATTAGTACTAAGAGAAAATGTACCAATTGCTTGTTTGCAATTACGCCAAAGCATATATTTACTTATAGCAGCAAATGAATAGAGTCTCTGCACATTCACAGAAAATACCTAGTTATGCAATGAAAAATAAGGTGAATACCAAAACCAAAAGCCATTTAACACTGACCACTTTAAAGGCTGTGACACACCAAGCCGATTGTCAGGTCATTGTTGAGCGTCTGTCTGCCCATTATTTATGCTGTTTTCTGAACCATTATCACGTCAGACCCATGACCGATTGAGCATGACGGTGTTGGGCAGTCAGAGATCACTTCAATTGGAAAACCAGTGCTTAGTGAACCAGTGCACGAAAAGAATAGAGAAAGGGATGAGTCAAGAGTACACCGAAATTTCACGTTTTCATTTTATAATCCAAGCATTTCAATACATGAATATTTTCATATTAACATGTCTGTCTGGAATGAAGAAAGTGAAGATTAATTGTCGCTGTGAGTTCAAGCACACATTTTTGGCCCAGACACAGACAGTGCATCGCTACATTTGATGGGCCCCCTGAACAGTTTATTACGCTTTGAGGGCTCTTGGGGGAGATTTTTATGGGTCCCCCAATGCTTCTGGACTCTCTTGTTCTCAGTCCCCCTTTTCCATCCACTAGTGATACAGGCGATATGAGCTGACAAAACTGTCTGCATCCATCGTCACCTTCTAAAGTCAGTTACAAGGTCTAATTTGAATCCAGACATGGCTAACTAGTATGTCAAACTAATAGCTGTGTTTATGCAACTGGCAGTTGGTTTGGGAGGAAAAGTTTGGGTGTTGGGGTAAACGGAGGCAAGCCTGGACTATGGCCATGGTGTTAAGACTAAGGGGCTGAAAACACAGACAGGGTAATTTGGGCAGACATGGCAAGCACATAAGTGGTCAAGACAGTAAACTCAGGGACAGCCTTCCAGACAAGACTCAACAAAAGGAGCCTCCTTAACTGTAACTCCTGGACAAGACTTGTGACTGAAAACTCAGGGACTGTTGGGGCTTTTTGCCAGTGTGAGGGTGCTGATGGATGCCCTAATCTTGGTTGGGGGAATACAGTTCTCCTCCATCACACCCATCATGTAGGAAGATCCACTCAGGCATAGAGTTAAAGGGATAGTTCACCCAAAAATGAAAATGTGATGTTTATCTACTTACCCACAGGGCATCCAAGATATAGGTGACTTTGTTTCTTCAGTAGTTCTTCAACACAAAATTAAGATTTTGAACTCCAACCGTTGCAGTGTGCCAGTCGTATATGTGTGAATGGTAACACAATCTATGAGAGTAAAAAAAACAACATGCACAGACAAATCCAAATTAAACCCTGCGGCTCGTGGCGACACAATGATGTCTTAAGACACTAAACGATCGGTTTGTGCAAGAAACCGAACAGCATTTATATAATTTTTTTACCTCTAATAAACCATGTCCAACAGCCTTGAGCGCGCGTCTGTACACGATATGATCACGAAACTACGCCAGATTGTGTACAGACCTCACGCACCGGAAGTGAGTGTGCACTCAAGGCTGTTGGACATACTGGTGGATTAGAGGTAAAAAATGATATAAGTACTGTTCGGTTTCTCGCACAAACCAATCGTTTAGACATCAATGTGTCGTCACCAGCCGCAGGGTTTAATTTGAATTTGTTTGTGCATCTTTTTTATACTCTCATAGAGTTTGTTACCATTCACATGCATTATACGACTGACAGACTGCACATGTTGGATCTTCATTTGTATTCTACTGAAGAAACAAAGTCACCTATATCTTGGATGCCCTGGGGATAAGCAGATAAACATCAAATTTTAATTTTTGGGTGAACTATCCCTTTAAGTTAATAAACTTGACTACTGGCCATTCTACTACTGGCAAACAAGACTTTACTGGTTCATTTAATTCTTCCCAAATATGTTTTTGAGGGAATCAAACACTGTGAAAATAAGTGGATAAAAAATAAAAATTATCCACATAATCATCAATGGAGTTATTTCCTTGAAAGAAAGAAAGGAGCTCCATGCTGAGTTCATAATTACTTGAGTATTCTGTAACATAAGGCTCAATAAAGATAATGGAGAGGCCCAATTGCAGGGCAGTTGCCAAATCCAAAAGCTCCTATGGCCATCATGAGCTTTGCTGCTGGTTACAATTAAAAAATTGGCTCATTATGACAGCTGTATAAATTGTGTCCCATCATAATGCAAACCAAAACATGGGGGAATCTTTTAACAAAGCAACAAAGCGGAGGTCCAACATACCCTCTGTTTTCTGTCTTAAAGGAACAGAGAATGCCTTGAAGACCTTGTTTGACCACTGAAGCTCGGGTCTTTTAAGTGGTCACTGCAGGGAAATCATTAAAGCATCTCCCACGGTAAAATAAAATAGATTCCATCATCATGCTGAGCCACTGGCGCATGGACTGTTTAGATCAGTTGCCGACTTGTTTTTCAACCAGAGGCCTGGAGATTAAGACAGAACGTGGATCCTAATACTTAATATTCAGTTTATGTAAATGTACTTTTTCCAAAGCATGATCTCTTGAATTATTCATCCACTGAATCTATTGAAATTTGGGTAAATTAGCTTTTTAGACAAAAGTGTTGTATGTAAACCAAACTTTCCTACAAAAAAGTTCCTACAAGCTGTGAGGTTATTTATTATGTCCGACATTTTTCTGGCAGCAAAACATTTTGATACAGATGTCCACTTTTGCCAAAGTTGCCAGCCACCGGCAGCGTTTTGATCATTTTTTTTAGCAAATTATTAATAAGTGATAAGCTAACAGTTGGTAAATGTTTTGTTAATTCATTCATAAGTCATTTATGAATTATTAGTTAATGATGAACTAATAATTTACAAAACATGACTATATTGTTATAACTTATAACTAAGTGATATGCTAACGATTTACAAACATGCTGTAAATTATCATAAAAAAAGTAAATCATGAAATACTTTAAAACAGATCAATAGTAGATGTTTGATGAGTTATTAGTTGATACTTTATTTATCATTTATAAATCATTGAAATATTTATGTCAAATTCTTTTGAGCATCATCTCAATAAACAATGGTTAATTTTGAACAAATGATGAGCAGACCATTAGTAAATGATCAGTATAGCTGGTCTGTGTTCAAAAGCACAAACATGCAGGATGCTAAAACAGCATTTTTAAGAAAAGTTATTTATTAGTTTTCAAGGGGATATACATTTATAAATGGCTTACTGTCAGGGGATTGCTGTGGGTTGTGATAAATACTTTCACTCCTCAGAACAGACTTGGGTTCTGTGTGGGACCTAGTGATAATGTGAACCCTCATATCAGGTGCTTCACAGTGTTTAACTCTCTGGGGTTCTTCGGGTCAAAAATGACCCGAAGCGTTTTATAAAAAAAAAAAAAACGTAGCTTCATCGGAATGGTCCGGAACTTGGTGACTTTATTGGTACTTGGTATTTGAACACACAAAAAAATTGGGGACAGGATTTGAAAAGTCTAAGTGGTCATAAAAAAAAAATTGTCACACTCAGGACCTTCGGGTCAAAAATGACCCTCATAGGAAATGAATGGGAAATTGGCAAAAATATGAAAATACAGAGTTTTTTTGTGCATGCAATCTACAAATCAGCTAGGATGCAGAAAAAAATGACTCAACAGTGAAGGGGTGAATCTCTAAAACATCAAGAGTGCAAAACTCACACACACACACACACACACACACACACACACACACACACACACACACACACACACACACACACACACACACACACACACACACACACACACACACACACACACACACACACACACACACACACACACACACACACACACACACACACACACAATTCGCTTTTGGAATGGCACACTTTTGCTCAGGAGATTCAGTACTCTTTCAGAAGATGTCATAGCGCCCCCTACCGTATAACAGTGAAAGCACGAAAACCTGGAAAATGCAGTGTTTGC
The DNA here is from genome assembly GCF_949357685.1 of Gobio gobio. Lineage (NCBI taxonomy): Eukaryota > Metazoa > Chordata > Actinopteri > Cypriniformes > Gobionidae > Gobio > Gobio gobio. The sequence goes on along the minus strand of NC_137109.1, from coordinate 18,604,700 downwards.
CGCAGAAAGGGTTAAACAAATGCCTAGATAAAGTAGTGTCTAATATCTGTTCAAAACACTTGAGTTTATTTTTTGAAGCTTAAGCGATGGTCTTGCAATGAAAAATTTGCCATGAGGAGCAGCAATAATCAAAATCATTCTCTTTGTTTTCCTACAATCTGCCATTGGCGATTCAACACACCTGCAGTTTAGCATCACAGCATGCACAATCAGAGAGCGCAGTCATTAAACACATGGTCTAATCAGTGCAGGATTGTCAAAGGCATTGATTTAAAGTGCTGTTGAGATGAGAAGAGTGGCCTGTGCTCAGCAGACCTCTGTATTTGAGGGGTTGGATATAAGGTTGATGTATTTTCACTGGCTGTGATTTTATAGTGGTTGGAGAATATCTGAGTTCATAAAGTTAGATGTACTTAAGGTTACTTTAGCTTTCATTCTCTGTCCTTACATGTGCTGTCTTAGGCCTTTGGGATGTGAAGGCTGCTCGTGATGGTTCATTGCTTGTCTAATTAAAACTGTTGGTGCATGGTCCTGTGCTTCATGGGATGAAACAGACTCAAAGATTGGCTTTTTAAAATTTTTATTATACTAAATTTGAATGTACTCATTTATTATGCATTAAAGGTGCTAAAGTTATTCACAATTTATGGTAAAAGCAACACATAATCATATCCAGGGTTTTTCTTGAATTTATGTCATAAATATAATCAAATTTCAAAATTTATCAAACTGACACTGCAAGGGTGTTTTGTGTGTATATGTGTTTTATTGCGAATGATGATCCAGTGCTCAATTAAAGGTAAAGTGTGCAATTTCTTTTTTTTTTTTTTTTTTTTTGTGTGTGTGTGACAGTTTTCAAAGTGATAAGATTGACGAGCCCGATCACACGAAAATGTGTATAAATAATACGAGTGTGCAATGATGTGGCATGTATACTCCAAAATGAGTTTTGGCATGCATATGGTACGCAGTTTTTCACGTGCATATGAAACACGCTTTATGGCGTATTATACGCACAAACCCCCCACCCCCATCCTACCCAAGAGCGTGTCATATACACGCCATGAAGTGCGTATCATATGCGCACGAAAAACTGGGTACCATATGCATGCCAAAACTCATTTTGGCGTATACATTCCACGACATTGCACACACATACTATTGATACACATTCTCATGTGATTGTGTTGGATTGACAAGAATGATTTCTGAAGGATCATGTGACACTGAAGACTGGCGTAATGATGCTGAAAATTCAGCTTTACATCTCATGAATAAATTATATTTTAACATATATTCAAATAGAAAACAGTTATATTGTAATAACAATATTTCACAGCACTGTTTTTAATATTTTTTTTATTAAATAAATGCAAGCTTGGTGCTCATTAGATACTTTTAATGCTCACCAAGCCTAGATTTTCTCTAACCAGTTGCACTGGGATGTTTTAAATGAATCCAAACATGATCTAGAATTCACACTGACATTATATATTGATTACTAAAGTTGCTAATGAACTGTAGGTGACCCCCGCCTAGTAGATGAGGAGAAACACAGAGAGAGGAAAATGAAGGGAGAAGGAAACATCATATGAGAATAATTATTTAGATGGGATCTCTCACACAATCCTGCCCAGTGGGTTATAAAGGTTTATTTTTTCATTGAGTGGCGCTAGATTCCTGTGAAACTTCTTGAGCCCAAGAGGCTTCAGTAAAGAATAGCTGTTTACATCATGGATTGAACTGTATTCTTCATATCTATATATTTTATTTAAAAAAGTGTGGAGTACAACATATTGCCAACAAGAGTTCAACATATTGCCACCAAGAGTTCAAGGTTCGAATAGCATCTTTCTCCATTGATAGTCAGATGTGAATTCAGATTTCAAAAGGTTTGGGGTCAATTATTTATTTATTTTTTTAGGAATTTATTATTTTACTCAGCAAAGACCCATTGGATTGATCAAAAGTGACATTAAAGACATCTATGATGTTGCCAAAGATTTCTATTTCAAATAATTTCTGTTCTTTTGAACTTTTTGAACGTATCATGGTTTCCATAAAAATATTAAGAAGCACAGCTATTTTCAACAACAATAATAATAATAATAATAATAATTATTATTTCGTTTCTTGATCATCAAATCATCATACTAGAATGATTTCTGAAGGATCATGTGACACTGAAGACTGGAGTAATGATGCTGACAAGCTTTGCATCACAGGAATAAATTACATTTCATAATATATTTGAGTAAAAAAGAGCTGTAATAATATTTCACAATATGACTGTGTTAACTGTAGTTTTCATACAATACAGGTAGAATGTTACCAACCCCAAACCTTTGAATAGTATAGCTGATTATGCTTTTGAGATATTAAACAAACAACAACATGCAAATGTAAGCCTAAGTCCATACGCTGCAGCTTTAAAGCTACCTTGCTAATAGGTTTTGGGAGTTTTATTTATAGCTGTATATTGAAGAGAATATGTTTTGTGAATAAAGAAAGCAATGATGATCCTATAATATGCTGAGGCAAGCACTCACATAGAGGCTGTAGGTCTGGTCATGCCTGTAGGCATAAAGAGTCCACTGGGTTCTTCGTTCACTACCATTAATGAACAATTACATCGACAGACAATGAACAAATCTTAATCCAGCACTGTTGCTTGAAGACACGTTGAAGACAAGGATAATGGTCACTCAGCGTTTTGACGCTGGAACAGAAATGTACGAAATATAGTGGCTGAACTAATCTACACAATTCAGCATGGCACTAGATGTGTGTGCTTGTTTCTTGACTACCTCCGGGGATATTTTGCCTCCTGTACTAGTAGCAACTTGTGATTTTTAAAAACTTGACTTTCATTATATGAACCCCCAATAGTAATAGCGATATTTCAAAAAAAGTAAAGGACTTTTATGTAATTTTTTTTTACAAGTACAGGAAAATGCACTGGTGACATTTTCTGTTAAGTTTATGGACATTTCCTTAAACATTACACAATATAACGTGTGATTCAAAATACAGGGAAAACACCAGTGAAAAATCAATACAGAAAATTTATTCATACTAACACTTGTTTTGGCTCAAGAACACTCATGCCACCGGCCTCGTCCTGCTTGTCACATACCCCCATCGCCCCTCGCAGGCATTGGTGTACCCTGGAGACTGTGCTTTACTTCCCCCCTCCGGGGGGAGCCAGTCATGGTGGCCACATCACCTGGGGGTAAGGACAGACGAGACAAGAGAAAAGGAGAAGGAAACATGAGGAGAGACAGAGGGGAGAGAGAGAGAAAAAAAAAACATGGTCCGGTTCCCAAAACGCACTGCCATCCGATCCTCCACCAGCTAGGTGAACTTCTACGCAATGCCTGGCGGTAGCCCAGATACCCCTTGGTGGACTCTTCTGCCACTTAGTAGACAGAGAGAGTCCCCCATTCCCTGCTCCCCCCCATAATGGCGGACGGCAGCAGGTTCCAGAACCCAGGCGGCCAGCAGAGAATTTGTCTGTCCCCCCAGCAAGCCACTCGAGGGCACTATGACAGTGCGTTCCTCCTTCCTCCTGGGTTTTGGCACCAATGTAGCAAAGTTAATAGCTCAGGGAAGAAGGAGGCAGGAACCGGCGAACGTCAATATATATTTAATCAAATCATAGATCTATGTAGAAAATAGCTACTTTCAACAAAACACACTTTTATCTTATTGAAAAAGTACATGAATTAGTGGTCATGATACTGGAATTTCTAACTATTCAGTTTCATTTTCAATACCATTTCAAACCGCCACATACTGTAACGATATGCAGACTCAGAGAACACAACGGTGAAACAGTTAAACACCAGTTTATGAAAGCAGCAGAGAGTGAGGTTGGTCAAAACAGGTTGGTAACTGATAGAAACAGAGTGATGAGTGATGATAAGCTGGCATAAGAATGTAACTGTCCTTTACAGGATATCGCAGAGTGGGAAGAAGAACGAAGGGGATAGATGATGTACCTCAGTTCCCGATGAACAGGAAGAAAGCACGGAGACGAAGAAGGACGTTGGAGATGCTGGAGACAGAATGGAGATCACTGGAGTAGGAATAGGAATCGTCTTTGAATCATTGTAAACAGGTAAGTAGCGCATAGAGTGTCAGTCTTGTATCCGCTTGGGAGAACAGTCAATGAGTGTGACTGAGATGTGTGCTTAAGTAGTCTATGACTGATGAATAACAGGTGCAGGCGATTAGTATTCGGGTGACAATGATCGTTGTGAGGAAGTGACGGCGGAACTAGGTGGATCTGTGACATTACCCCCCCCCCCCCCCCCTTCATGGCCAAATCCTGAGGGCCGAGGACCCCATTGACAAGGTGGCCGGCCTCTATCACGGGGGGCTGGACGTTCTTGATGTGAGATATGGAAAGAGGTGAGTAGAGTGGGATCTATAATGTCTTCTCTATGTACCCAGGAATGTTCCTCAGGTCCATAGCCCTCCCAATCAACTAGGTACTCCAGTTGGCCGCCCAATGTCAGGAGTCCATTTTCTCTTGCACCGTGTAGATTGGGCCTTCTTCGAGGATCATTGGAGAGTGATGTACCTGGCTCTCCAAGTCGTGGCTCTCCATGTCTCCTGTCGATCCCAATGTACCTGGGACCCCCACGGGACCAGGTTCTGTGGAAGAAGGAGACACAGGTGAGTGATGTGGCTTAATCCTGTTGTGTGAAGGTAACTTAAGTTCGTATGTGACCGGGTTGACCTCACAGATGATGGTGAAGGGACCAATGTACCTGGGACTACATGGCAGTCGTAACCTGATGTCTCTGGTGGAGAGCCAAACCTTCTGCCCGGGCTGGTAGGTGGGAGCTTCAGTCCGCTGGGCATCGGCACGGCTCTTCTGGCGTCGATCTGCCTGTTGGAGATGGTGATGGGCTGAGTCCCAGGCTCTCTCACTCTCCCGGAACCAGTAATCAACTGCGTGAACCTCCAAGGGTTCCCCGGACCATGGGAAAAGAGGGGGCTGGAAGCCGAGTACGCATTGAAAATGTGTAAGACCGGTGGTGGGTTGTCTTTGTGAGTTCTGGGCGTGCCTGGCTCAGATGAGGAACCGATTCCAGGAGTTCTGGTGGCCGTGAAAGAAGGTTCTCAGGAAGTGACCTATCTCTTTTATCTTCCTGACAGTCACACCTAAGAGGGAGAAGAATGATTTCCAGACACGAGAGATGAACTGAGGGCCTCGGCCTGATACTATGTCTTCTGGTTGGCCAAAGTTATGAAACACATGGCTAAACATCAGTTCAGCAGTTTCCGTGGCCGTAGGAAGTTTGCCTTGGAAAAACAATCAACAATGACAAGGATGCAGGTATTTTCGTCGGAAGGAGGTAGTTCTGTTATGAAATCCACTCCAAGGTGTGACCATGGACAATGTGGAACAGGCAGAGGGAGGAGTTTACCTGCTGGTAGATGACATGCTGGCTTGGAGATGGTGCATACGAGGCATCCTTGGACAAACCTTCTAGCGTCACCTGCCATTCCTGGCCACCAGAAGTGATCTTTCAGCAATGAGAGAGTTTGTGAGGTCCCTGGGCGGCCAGTGCCCATGGAGTAGTGAACGGAGAGGATCAATGGAGTACGTTGAGTTCTGGTAATGTAGGTACGATTTGGCGGACACCCCTGTAGAGTATTGGCGTTAGTCTCAGCTTGCTGATCCTCCAAAGACCACTGGATGGGACTGACGATCAGGCTAGAGGGAACAATGGGCTCTGGTGATTCGTTGGGATCATCGGGGGTGAACTGATGGGTCTGCCTTGATATTCTTGGAGCCAGATCTGTATGAGATGGTAAAGTTAAATCTAGTGAAGAATAGTGCCATAAATCTTTGTGCAGATTTAGTCGTTTTTCCTCTCTGAAATATTCCAGATTTTTATGGTTGGTATACACAGTGAAAGGGTGACGAGCTCCCTCCTACGCCTGTGGTCGATTCGTCAACCTCCATCACAAATGGCTTCTCTGGTGCACTGATGAAAGCCTTTTTCAGCGATAGCATGGCGTCGGTGGCCGCTGGAGTCCAGGACAGAGACTTGGGCCTGCCTTTCAGGAGGTTGGTGAGTGGATTGGTGATGGAACTGAAGTTGGGGATGAACAGGCGGTAGAAATTGACAAACCCAATGAATTGTTGTAATTCTTTCACTGTCTTTGGTGTAGGCCAGTCACGGATTGCAGAAACCTTCACCTCGTCCATCTGGATACCCCCTTTGCTGATGTGATAGCCAAAGAATTGCACTGAGGGTTGATGGAATAGGCACTTTTCTGCTTTGAGGAACAATTGGAATTCCCTGGACCCCGGGAGCACTTTGTGCATGAAATCCTGGAATACGGAGGGGGCTTTGACCGGGCCATACGGCAATCTTTTTTTATTCATACTATATCATACTATATATGAATTTTTTTTTAAATCTGTGTAGATACTGGTCTGAAATGTAGACATAAGTAAATACTAAAATAACTTTTAAAAGTAGAGGTCAAATTCTTTTTCAGATATGCGAAAGCTTGCGAGCATCAAGCAAGCGTCTTAAAGGTTTTTTGTTTTTTTGCTGACACAGGTCTCAAGCCTGTGAAATTAGATATTGGGGTCCACTGAAGATGTCAGACTTAATTATGCGTATCAGAATAAATGCTGTGTTGTTAGCACAAAAATAAGACTGTTTGGCCCAGAAAAAAAGCAGGAGGCAATCACTTCCACCCTGCCATTACCATAAACTGTTTTGAATTATGCAAAGAAAGGAACATAATTAGTTCCTCTGGTGCGAAAGCAGAGATAGAGGTGGATATACTGTCCCACATCTTTGCAAACAGAAAAATTACTGCTCATAAAAATAGACTGCTTTCATGTGTGTGTGTGTGTGTGTGTGTGTGTGTGTGTGTGTGTGTGTGTGTGTGTGTGTGTGTGTGTGTGTGTGTGTGTGTGTGTGTGTGTGTGTGTGTGTGTGATACACAGCAGTTCTCTTGTGCGCCCAGAATAAAGTATAGAACAATACAACTTTTTCTGGCTAGATCAAGGGGAATCATTTTTTAAGAAGCCTTACTTCATATACTACTTTCTGTGATACATTAATCATTGTACAAAGATCCCAACCCCTCATGTTTTGAAACAAAAGCTCCCTAAGTTTAACCCCAAAAAAGGATGACAAGCATTACGTTCTTTATTATTTGAATAGAGAACAATGGTTTTGTTTGCCAGACTTGCACCAGGTTGCGTCAGTTTTTATTATGCCATCTGCAGTTCCTTTGTAGACCTCAAGGATGAGACCTTGATAGTCAGATCGGCATTTGGAAACTTTCACTTTGATGATACCTCATACCATGCGAAACAACGAAACAAACTTCACTGTCTCAAACTTTAAATATAGTCTTTTTCCGGGTGAGGTGAGATACCTGACAGTGTGTTGAAAGGTCAATGCTATTTAGGAGTGTCCATAAGGAAAATTACATTTAAAAAAATCTCTTGAATCTTATTTGGGTTACAATTGGTTTTGAACTTTTATGCTTTTTTATATTCACAAAGTTAAAATGCAATGTGGTGTCAGTCAATTAAAAGATAAATATATTTCCATTTCATCTTGCCATACGTACACATGGCAAGGTATACATGTGCGTGTACACATTCTAATCTTTTTTAAATCGTTTCAATATAGTTTACTAAGTAAAGGATATTTTCTTTTGCAAATATCATGAAGTATATTTTTATCTTCAGACATCTGCAGCAGCAGCGCACATAAAACTGATACTACATTCTTGTAACTTATACATCTGCAATAATAAAAGAATAAAACAACTTTCCCCACATTTTTGGACATTTTAGACTTTTCTAAAACTTTTTTTGTTTTTCACTTGTGTGACAATTGTTTACTCATGGGTGACAATTCAGTTGTTGAGCTTAGCTTTAGCATAGAATAAATGTGTTAACACAGTTAAAAATAAATAAATGGCCTTACATATTAATTAATCATATGCATTTACATCCCAACTTTGACAGCCTTAGAGATAAAAGGCTGAGTGGTTTTCATTTAGACCATTGACCATAGGCAGGGTTTCACATTTGTGCTGGGGGGGGGGGGGGGTATAATTGATAATTGTAATAATAATAATAAAGGAATTTAATAATTAAATTATTAAAATACATGAATAAATAAATAAATAAATAAGAATGGTAAAATAAGTTCTAGGTCTAATTGTATAGTAGTCTAATGAAGTAATCAATTTAAACTATCTGCTATATTCGCTATAATTTAAATCAATTTAAACTATATAAAATATATTTTATATTTTATTTTAAAATGTGCACAAATTAACTCTTACTCATATGTCTAATAGGTAGCAAATGCAAATGCTTTTTTGCCTCGTCGTCACATTCATTTATGAATTCCATGAATCATGACTGCATTTTTTCAATTAAAAACGGCAAAATTTCATACTGTCGGTAGCTGAACATTTCTATCATAGAACAGTTGCCCAAGACTTACAGATCTACTTACATCTTTCCATGAATTCTTGTTGTGTTGTGACCATAGACTGTAAAAAAATATGGACGTAGTGCCCGTGACGTCACCCATAGGATTCTGAAGAGCAGTTTTGAAGTGTAAAGTAGGGACGAGCTGGCCGTAGCCATCTTGGCAGAGTGTCATCGCTCGTCACTCCCGCATAACAGAAAATGGGCAAAGAGGTGGGACGTGGGCGGAGACCCGCCTTCTTTGATTTGATTTCGATTATTTTGACATTGACAGGTAGAGCAGCCTAAAAAATTAATCAGCCTAAAAATTTAACTTTTACATTTTACAATCAGCTTTACTCATTCTACACTAAAAGGATAAGATAAGACAAATACAATGAGAAAATATTAATTCTATTATTTTTTTTTTTTTTATTCATAGCTCAGATAAAATCATTGGCTCTGGTCTGGGTGGCCCATAACAGCCATAAAAATACCATAACGGATTGATTGATATTGATTTATGGAAGGGAGTCCTTTTAAAAGTATGGCTAGAATGTTTAAAAAAAAAGATCCACTACAGTTTTGTCATTTATTGCCATGAAACCTAATGAATTATCTGCTGGAGGGTATATGAAGAAAATATATCTCTAATTCTTAATAGTTTATTCTGATTGAATGTAAAATAAATGTTTAGGACTATGTTTAAGTTCTTCAATTACTCTGGGAATTCAGAATGTTCTTAGCCACTGCACATTCACTGTACAACACAAAATGTAACTGGAGATGCTAGATCCTGAGCCAGTCTTTTATCTGTGATAACTGACATGATACACAAAATGTGACCTGTGCTGGCAAAATTAGTCGCAATGAGCAAATATTCAAAAATGAGTTATTGTTATTTTCATATTCTCTATTAAAAAAATATATATTTCTATGATTTGTTGGAATCAGACAAAATTTTACTGAGTTGAAGTCGATATAGTCAGCAAAAGCAATTTTGAGAAAAATCGAGTTAAAGTTTTCTGAAGATTCCAAAACAAAATCACCAGAAACCATATCTTAAAATCCCGAGTAATAACACCACATTTGACACACACCAAATTAAAACCCATATCTATAAGAAAGAAAAAAAAATAATTCCCCATGATACAACAATTGTTTGATTAACATTAAAGGGGTGGTTGCATGCAATTTCACTTTTTTAACTTTAGTTAGTGTGTAATGTTGCTGCTTGAGCATAAACAGTATCTGCAAAGTTACAGCTCTGAAAGTTCAATGCAAACGGAGATATTGTCTTTTAAAGTTATGGCAGTTTACTGCCTACAAAAATGGCCGGTTTGGACTACAACAAGCTCTTCCCTGGTTGGTGACATCATAAACCCTTGCTATTAACATAAACACTGCCCCCGCGAACACGCAACAAAGTGGGCGAGGCCACGTCGCAGTCATTACGAAAGAGAGAGAGCTGTTGCAGAACTACAAACTAGATTTGGCCATCTAACCAATCTAAGACCATTACGTTTTTCGGAGGGATGGGCTTCATAGAAGCAGGAAGCAAACAAGCCGTTCAAAGGACAGTGGAGACAGCGGTGTGGAATAAAGGTAAAATATAAGAAAAATACAGCGTTTAAAAAAAAAAGAAGTATTAAGACATGTTATACTGCGCCCCATAAACACAACCAAGCCTAGAAAAAAAACATGGAACCACCTCTTTAATGAAACAGACAGCCTATATATTAACCTACAGATCTATGTAATGCACGGATCTAAAATAATGTCAGATGTTTTTCCCCAACAGTTAACTAAAAATTCACTTAAGACATAACAGGTAATGTTTGCATGAATCCTATGAGTTAAAGAAAAAAACACATTTCATTGATTCCGATTAAGGTAATTGAGAATTCGCTATGAATATTCACAAATTTGGAATGCTGCTCTTTAAAACGATACCAAACTTGTGCTGAGGGGAAGCGTAGCGCCAGTTGTGGAGAGGCGAGCAGAGAAAAACAGCATTTTTCATGGACAAAGGAAAGGTATTCCTCTCAGAAAAGGTACAAATAAAGATACTTTTAGATGTTTAATTGCTATTTGGAGCATTGGGATCTCTAGACGAGGGAATAATGAAATAATTTTTGTGAAAATCTCAAATTCGACCAAAACAAAAAAAAAATCACTCATGTGAAGCATCAACAGCCAAGCTGAACTCAAAATAAACAAAATCACTTGTGAAAATGCCTATACACAATTAAGGTAAAGGCTTGTGAGGAACAAAAGTCAATACTTTTTCTTCTACAGGTAGAACTATTTTTCTTGCATATTTTGTTAGCAGCCATTCTAAAAAGCAATTATAAGAAACTTCCCACAGGTCCAGTTTAATTTCCGTCAGTCAGTCATAGTTCCAAAACCCCCCCAAAACTTAGCAGTCTGAAACTCAGACATGTCAAGCAGTATAGCTAGCTGTGTTTATTAATATTTATTAAATTGCTCCCAATGGAGACTAACAGCTAATTTCTTTCTGACTTCTTGTGATTTAATTGCACTAGGATTGTTAATTAATACACTCAACTTGCTAGTTGTGAGTTAATTCCTAGCCTGTTCCAGCTGGTCCAATAGCACCTATATATAACTACATAGACTGAAATCACACTTTTGCAACAGTACATACTAAATTTAGCTATCTGCTTTGCTGCTATTATTGGCACCTTTATAGGTGCATAATCCTTTTTAGATGAGCAGGCGGAGAGGGATCGAATCGAAAGCTGGCACAGCTTCAAACCAAGAAAACTGGCACCACTGTGGTTCATTTTGATGCCACTTGCTTTAAATGCAAGTCAGGGGGGGAAGAAGAGGGCCCTCTCACTGCACATAAACAGAGCAGTGTTTGTATTGCTTCCCAGCCTGACCTTTGGAAAAGCATTTCCGAGAGCTAATTGAATAAAGCCTAAATACCTTGTATTGCCAAAGCCCCCAAAATCCCTATAGACGGCACAATGCACAACCCTTGAATTATGTTGAAGACTTCCTTAATTGAATTTCTGCTGGGGCTTTAGTTCAGTTCCATAGTTTTATCAAACGAAACCTGCTTATTTCAAAGAATTCAGTCTGTATAAGATGCTAGTAAATCTGAGCAGTGTCACTTTCTTCTCAATAGTAGTAGCGCTTTGTGACCTGCACACCTCGTACAGGAATAACCTGTACGCTCCAGCAGAGGCTGTCAAAATGCATCTGGATCATGATGAACCCAATGCAAGAGCAATGTGAAGCACACAAGCTGACAGATGGAGCACTTTGCATTTAAACAGCAGGTATTCCCTGTTAGTGATCATGCAACATTGTTGAACACGACTTTATGTATATTATTTGGCCTTATATACACCTAGGAACAGGTTTTCTTATTAGTATCTTTTCTCTTTCATTGTTTGCAACCAAAAAAACAGAACACTGTATGTTATTTGACATAATTTGCAGTTCAAAACATATCTGTGGTAAAACCAGAAGGTCAAGAACATTCTCTGAAAATCACAGAGGCGTTTTACTTACATTGAACCCATTCAGAGTTTCTATCCAATACAGAGCTGGGAGGTGTTCAAGGATCAAAAGTAATGCTGTCATACTCAGTTATGATTTATGGGACCCCTAAGGTCTTTATGTCACAATTACAGTTTTGAAAATGTAGGCCATCTTCTCTGAGAAAGATCGATTCCCAAGGTTACAAATATTTTTTTCAACAAATAACCAACAAGTCTTTGAAATTTAATTGGAAAACTCTGGGAAGCAGTTTGGCCATTCTGAATGATAAGCTAAAACTCTGGTCCTTCTACTTGCATGCCAAAACATCTTTATGATTGTGCAATATCTGATGACCTCAGATCATCAGTTCCTGCATCCCATAGGTAAGTTACAAATTCCTCCACTTTAGATGTTAATGCATGCCCTCCCTGCTTTCTGGACATCCTTTGATTCTACTAAATATGATTAGAATGATGGCTAACACTTACAATCTCCCGAATTAGACTTTAGAGTCATCATTACTCAGATGTTTGGCTTAGTCATGGGCCCATAGGCTCATGGATCTTATCCAGTCAAATACTCTCTGAGTATTGGATTTGCACACTCATGTTGACTCATGATTCATGTTGACAGTAGAGGAAGCAAATAAATGTTGTTTGGCATGTTACTGAATCCTCTGAATTCTACCTGCAACAACCACAGGCACTGCAACTCAAAAGTCTTGTCAGGTGCTGTTCTTTTATATGTTTGCTTGTAGAACAGGGGTGTCAGACCCAGCTCCCGGAAAGCCTCCTTCCTGCGGAGTTTAGCTCCAACCCTAATTAACCACACCTTAACTAGCCAGTCAAGGACTTCAGGATTATTTGAAAACTACTGACAGGAGTGTTGTAGCAGGGTTAAAACTAAACTCTGCAGGATGGTGGCCCTTCAGGAGCAGAGTTTGGCACTCCTGCTGTAGAGCAGTGTGGTTCTGGAGGACTCCAACATTCCACATTTTGTAAGTCTCCTCTGTCTGACACACCCATTTCAGATCCTGGGCTTTGGCTGAAATCGCCCCTATATCCTTAAACAGGGCACTATTTGAGGGGACAGCCATTTGTAGTGGTGTCCGAAACCATAGTGGACGTTATTGAAGGCACTCATTCAATCCCACAATGTACCGCAATAATGAGTGTACAACTAATGTAGGCTCAGCGGCTAGAGAATACCCATAATGCACTTTGAGAGGAGAGTAGATCTCGCCATGAGATGGTGCCCGCAGCTGAATTATCCTTCTATCCATCTATTTTCCAAACTGCGCCGGTCCAGTGTAATATGTTACATGTATAAATTACATAAATAATCATACAATATCATTCATATATAAATTCCTTTTTAATTTGTTATTAAATTGTTTAATTATTGTTTATACATGCTAGTTTATATGACAGAGTTCAAGATAAATCTTTTCAATACTACTGGAGCAACCAGTTTCCTGCGTTTCAAATCATTATTAAACAGCAAGCAGAAACTATGCAAAAGCGACAGCCCTTCCAGCACACTCAGTGATCGAATTCAGTCACTTGTTTTCATTCACTCCTTCAAGTGGACTATATTAGAGGCGTAATGTAGGGAAGAGTAGCGATTTTGAATACAGCCCTGGAGTTTCTTCTAATGAGCTGATGAGTTGAATCAGGTGTGTTTGATAAGGGAGATGTCAGGGTCCTGCCCTAACAGGCATCAAAGTGCCAGAGCGATTCGAGAGCAGCCGGCAGGTGCATTCTGCGCAGCTTCCACAGAGCGACTGCACGAGCGCTAATGGCGACACAGCTGTTAGTGATGGGCTGACCGAGGCTTCGTGAAACACTGGCTGCGTCCAAAAACCTAGGCAGCTGACTCGTTGCCTCGCTGCCTTATCAGACAATTGCTTGTAAGGCAGCGTTTGTGCATGAAGGCTTCTTAGGCAATGTAACCGTTTAATGATCTACAGTAAAATAGAGAGAGCTTTGGTGAGAACTAAACAAATATTTAATTACTACTTTAGTAATTTCTCGAAATTAGAAGTAGAAAATGTTGGTAAAAAACGTACATTTACACACAAACTGACCAGCAAACGCAACTTTTGGACACCATCTTTTTTTCCCAGCTCAACTGTCATAGAATGGGAAGCACAGGATTATGGGATATCAAAGGCAGCGAAGGATACAAAATGCTGCCTTCAAAAATCGATCAGATGACGGTATCTCTGGAGACAAGAAGTGAAGCTAACATTCGGCTAGATTTGGACGTGCCTTGGTGCCTTCCTGCCTTGAAATGTGTCCTCCGAAGGCAGCATTTTCCAGGTTTCGGACGCAGCCACTGAAACAGTTGAAGCAAATTTGCTGTATTGTGTTGAATCTTCAAATCAATCTGATACCCATCTCCACAATGACCCCTGCTGGCCAGAACAGTGTAAATGCAACAAAACCCCAGGCCAAACCTATGTGCAGACCTATACATACATGAAAACACCTTTTACAAATCTATTACATGTTTTATTGAAAATAAAATCTTTCAAATGCAATTAACTAATCAAGATTCAAGATTCAAGATTCAAGAGTTTTATTTGTCACATACACAGTTATATACACAATATACAACTGGCAGTGAAATGTAAACAGGTCCGCTCCATGGACAGTGCAAATAACAGTTACAAGAAATTAAATAGAAATAGAATAAAATTAGAATAAAAAGTATTAACATAAGTAGAATTATAAATAAATCAAGTAAAAGATAAAAATAGGAAATAAGATAAAAATAAAAATATAAAAAATATGTGGATATGATAAGTGAGATAAACTGTAGACTTAAAAATAAGTGGTTAACATAAAATATATAATATGTATATATAAAGAAGTATAATGTGCAAGGTTTATTACAGGTTGTTACGCAGTAACAATAGGGACGTAAAGTGCAGTGCAATTGCAGTATGTGGATGTTAATGTTGAAAGACCGTATGTTTATGCGTGTGCGGGGGTGAAGTGAGTCACGTGACTGAGTTCAGGAGTCTGATGGCCTGGGGGAAGAAACTCCTCCTGAGTCTTTCAGTCTTTGCCATCAGGCTACGGAAGCGCTTACCAGATGGCAGCAGGGTGAAGTGAGAGTTTGCAGGGTGATTAATGTCTCTGATGATTTTAGTAGCTCTACCTCTGCAGCGTTTGGTGAAGATGTCCTGCAGAGACGGGAGAGCTGAGCCTGAGATGCGCTCGGATAAGCGCACCACTCTTTGCAGGGCTTTGCAGTCGTGACTGGTGCTGTTCCCGTACCACGCTGTGATGCACTGAGTCAGGACACTTTCTATCGCCCCTCGATAGAAAGTTTTCAGGATGGCTGGTGAAACCCTGAATTTCCTCAGCTGGCGCAGGTGGTACAGTCTTTGCCTGGCTTTTTTCACCTGTGTCTGGATGTGTGTAGTCCAGGTCAGATCCTCGGAGATGTTCACACCCAGGTATTTGAAACTGCTCACTCTCTCTACCGGTGTCCCACTGATCATGAGAGGGGAGTATGACCGATGCTGTCTCTTCCTGAAGTCCACAATCAGTTCTTTGGTCTTGTTAACATTCAGAGAGAGACAGTTGTCCTGGCACCATGATGTCAGTTGCTCCACTTCGTCCAAGTATGCCGTCTCATTGTTGTTGGAGATGAGACCCAGGACAACAGTATCATCAGCAAACTTGATGATCGAGGTGGAGCTGTGTGTGGACAAACAGTCATGGGTGTAGAGAGAGTAGAGCAGGGGACTCAGCACACAGCCCTGTGGAGCTCCAACACTCAGGGTGATGGAGGTGGAGGTGAACTGGCCTACTCTCACCGCCTGGGGTCTGCCAGTGAGGAAATCTTCAATCCAGAGGCAGAGAGAAGAATTCAGGCCTAGATCCAGGAGTTTGTGTGTTAGCTTAATGGGAACTATGGTGTTAAAGGCTGAGCTATAGTCAATAAATAGCAGCCTGACATAGTTCCCACTTTTGCTGTCGATGTGAGTGAGGCAGGAGTGAAGGACGTGAGAAATGGCATCTTCAGTCGATCTATTGGGACGATAGGCAAACTGAAGAGGGTCCAAAGTGTCAGGAATGGAGGAGCAAATGTTGTTTTTAATGAGTCTCTCAAAGACCTTCATGACTAAAGATGTGAGAGCCACTGGACGATAGTCATTTAGGCAAGAGGGTTTACTGATCTTAGGTACAGGGATGATGGAGGATCGTTTGAAGGAGGTGGGGACAACAGATGTAGCAAGGGACTCGTTGAATATGGATGTAAAGAGCCCTGCGAGCTGATCAGCACAGGACCGCAGAACACGACCTGAAATACCATCCGGCCCAGCAGCTTTCCTGACATCCACACGTTTGAGTGCCCTCCGAACCTCGTCCTCCGAGACAGAGATCACGTGACCGTTGCTGCTCTGAGGGACTCTCTCTGACGCGTCACTCGCCGGAGTCGCGCTGCCGCGATTACCATCAAAGCGAGCGTAGAAAGAGTTTAACTCGTTCACCAGTAACGGATCAGCTCTCACCTCTGCAGAGGATTTAGTTCCAAAAGCACAGATGGTTCTCAGTCCCTGCCACATCCGCCGGGAGTCGTTGAGTTGGAAATGAGATTCCACTCGGTCTTTATAGCGGAGTTTTGCGGCTTTAACGGCGCGCCGGAGGGCGTAACATGAAGCTTTGTACTCCCTCATATCCCCCGTTAGGAGACCGGCATTGTAAGCGGTGGTGCGCGAGTTTACTGCAGTGCGAATTGAACTGTCCACCCACGGTTTCTGATTAGGGAAGGACGTTATAGTTATTGTTTGTGTGGCTTGCTCTGTCAGTGTGTTAATAAAGCAGAGCGCCACTTCTGTGAACTCGCTGACGTCCTCAGAACTCGCGCGGAACATGTCCCAGTCGACGTCATCAAGAGCTGCCTGTAGCGTGATCTCTGAATGGGATGACCAGCGTTTGACTTCCCTCCTCACCGGGGGCTCTTGAACGAGCCTTTGTTTATATTCCGGTGTGAGGAAAATGGCGGCATGGTCCGATTTGCCAAAAGCTGGCTGTGAACGAGCTTTGTAGGCGTTCTTAAACGGAGAGTAGCAATGATCCAGTGTGTTTGCTCCTCGTGTGGGACAGGAGACATGCTGGTGAAAGTTTGGCAATACTTTCTTTAGGTTTGCTTTGTTAAAATCACCCGCGACGATGAAAGCAGCGTCGGGGTGTTTGTTTATGAAGCCGCTGGTCACATCATGGAGGGCAGATAAAGCCAGCCCCGTGTCTGCTTGTGGTGGAATATAAACGGCAGTGGTGATGACCGAGGAAAACTCCCTCGGCAGGTAGAAAGGCCGGCACATGAGAGTTAAATGTTCCAAGTGAGGCGAGCAGGATCGCGAAAGAATGGAGATGTTCCTAGGATCGCACCATTTCTTGTTTATCATGAAACACACTCCACCGCCTTTAGATTTCCCGGCCTCGGCTGTTCTGTCCATCCGAAAAACAGAGAAGTTCTCGGACGGCGTCACGGCTGTATCCGGGACCGCTGGCGTGAGCCATGTTTCGGACAGACAATAGATGTTGCAGTCTCTCATGTCCCGTTGAAAACTTATCCTGGCTCTAAGATCGTCCATCTTATTCTCCAAGGATTGGACATTTGCGAGCAAAATGCTCGGGAGAGGAGGACTGAATGCTCTTTTTCTCAGTCTGTTGCGGATCCCAGCGCGTTTCCCGCGGTGTTTTTTGAATCTTCGCCGTCGACTCGAGTGGCCATTGTTCAACTCGGCGTCCCGGCGAATCTCAGATGGAAGATTGGAGAAAGTGTCCTGAAACAGGTCAGTGTAGCGGTAACCAATTTCCAGAAGTGTTTTGCTGTCGTAACAGATCAAAGCAGATGATCCGTTGGAAAAAATAGAGAGTAAAAGAGAGTAGAATAATAAATAAAAGCAAAGTCTTAGCGGAGCGACCTGAACGGCGACCGAGCACGGCGGCGCCATCTTTGTTTTGGATGTTTATCATCTAATAAAATGTATTATTAAGTGTCTATTTGTTCTTTTATAAATTGTCACCTTGTTTTGTTTGTTCCATGGATGGCTCAGATAAACAGACCAATACGACACTACTTACTACTATTATTCCTTTTAATTATACTAATGTCTAATTAAAACGTCTACAAATGTATAAAACTGTTCAGAGATAAGGTAAAATCCACAGACACTTGTTCAATGGTTCTCAGTGACTGCTCATGATTCATGGGTTCACAGAGATCACCGCCCCCTAGTGGTGAACCATTGACATTTCAAAGTGTTTCGAAACGTTTTGAAACAGTGATGATGTAACGAAGTCTTGTTTACAGAAATCACGTGACTTTGGCAGTTTGATACACTCTCTGAACCAATTTATTCGAAACAGAAGATTCGTAAATCTTCGAAGCTTCATGAAGCAGTGTTTTGAAATTGCCATCACTAGTTTTCTCCAGACTTTATATTTGGTTTCTCTTGTTTTTCCTCTTAGTTGTTAGCTACTCTTTTATTTTCCCTTTTCTACCTCCAGTTATATTTAGGTTCTCATTTGTTTTCTGGTGTTCAAGTTTTGCCAGTTTTTATTTTTGTTTTCTTTCGTTGTCCTGAGTGTTGGTTCCTACCTACTCCCTGGGATTCCCTGCCCGCTGGTTCCTTCTGCCAGACAGCTAGACTGGTTCTGAGTCTGTGAGCAGCAAGTACCTGATCTCTGCTTCATTGCGCCCTGTCCTCACCACTACCATCTACCTGGCCTGGTCAAGTCCTCAGCGTTTCTTCGACCTGCTGTATCCTGGCACTGGTTCCAGCAGTCACCCTCATCTGTCCTGTCATTGTTTCCCATTGGCCCTTCTGTTTGGGCTGTCACTCCTCCACTACCTTCTTGTGCCTTGTTAACTGTCCTGTCAATAAATTGTCTCTGTTCACTCTGCATCTGGGTCCTCAATTTCAGAAAACCTGACAGGAGAAAGACAAAACGTGCAGTGTTGGGAGTCCTCCAGGACCAGGGTTGAGAAACACTGCTGTAGACTAGGAAGAGGTATATATGTACCACAGCAGCATCCAGTCCTGCTCCTGAAGGGCTGCTTTCCGGCAGAGTTAAGCTATAGCCCCATGTAAACACATCTGAACCAGCTAATCAAGAAACTCAGGATAACTAGAAACTTCCATGCAGGTGTGTTGGAGCAAAACTAAAAGTGGCCCTCCAGGAGTAAGATTGGATACACCTGGTGACCAAGGTTGGTGGTGACAAAAAGGGTGGTGCAGGTATGACGTCACTTTGTAGGCCAACCGGCAGTTCGCATCTCACTGGATCCCTCATCAAAAATCCAATAGGATTTTCCCATAGGCTTTTAGATTATCTCTAAAAACAAGCTCTGTGATCAAAAAAAGTTTATGATGCTTGCATGTTTTGTCCATCAGAATAATTTTCACAGATGAACACAACTTTTATGAATGTTGAAGCCTAAATGCAGTCACCCAAAGTAAAAAGCTAAAGGTAGGCTATAAACGGACTACACCATGGTGCCACAAATTCAACTCTTTCAGTTTTTATCGAAAAACATTTTCCCAGAATGTTTAAGTTAGTATAGTTATAAGCACAATTATAAGCATAATGAGGCTGTAAAAGCTGACTGAGGTTATCTGCTCTGCGTGATGATGTTTAATCTCCTCGACAGCCTCTGTAGTTATATTACCGTAAAACTTCAAATAATAGCCGAGTCCCAAATAGACGCCTGTCTCTTTTAAACGCCTGGTGTGACGACAGGTTTGGGTAAATAAAGGCCGGTCTCAAATAGAGGCCGGGTCTGTTTTTTAGTATCGGGCTGTATTTGATCTTCTCAAACCCGTCAGATCGTCTGTTCTATGTTTTGATTAGATTTCACGTGACAGACGGAACCGTTCATGAACGACTCATCACTATGGCAGCATAACAAAGAGGTTAACAAACTTTCAGTCTTCAGTTTTTCTTAATTCTCTCAATACCACCATGGAGAAAAGTATAATTTGACATTTAAGCTGACAGTTGTCAAATTTCAAGCGTGGGTAAAGCTGTATACAGAGCGGCTGAAAAATTCCTTTAATGCTTGCGCGCAGACGTGCGCATGTGTTTGTGTGTGCGAGGGAGAAGGAGGAGATATATTTCATAAACTTCGGGATGTTATCCTTAGGTATGTGGCCTGACAGTAGCTTCTGATGGAAGCAAGGATCACCTTATCCATTGTTTCAAAGAGGGAGAGCCGTGCGCATCTGGGCGGGATCTGTTAGTGCGAGCAAGGCAGGCAGAGTTAGCGGAGGCTGGAGAGGGAGAAGTGGAGGAGAGCAACGAGGAGGAGGAATTCGCCCATGAACTTGTCGGGGATGATGATAGTGATGAATATAGTAATTTTCTCACATGTCACATGATTGCAGTTGTTTTACAGGGTAGCCTTCATTCTTTCTTTTTGATGTGTTTCGGGCAACAAGTTCATACGCTCAATGGATTTTAGCGGTAACTTATATTGTTCTGCCCATTGCTGTCACATCGTTTCGTTTTTTGTGCTGCCAATAATCTAAGACATTTCTTACATTAAATGATTTGTTAAACACATTCGAATTAATTATAAATAAAACGTAATATAATGTAACCTCCTACCGTCATGCTTGAACATCTCAACACTAAATTAAAGGCCTGTCTCTTATAGACGCCTGTTTCAAATACAAGCCGGTGCAGTTCGGTGATTTGGGTAAATAGAAGCCCGGGCTATTATTTGAAGTTTTACGGTAAGCCACTTTTCAAGAAATGTAACAGCTTCAAAAAAATCAGGAGTGGGGTAATACTGATGTATTTTATGTCATAGAATAAAACGTTAAAGGGTCTTGAGCTTGTGTTCACCACAGACCTTATTTCAGCCATTTAACCAAAACCCCATTCAAAAAAACCTACTGACTTCGGGACGATGGAACCAGAAGTGCTAAAATGCTTCTTTGTTTTGGCCTACAAAGGGATGTCATATCTACACCACTCTATTGGCTCATCACGTCCATAAACTGGCAAGAGACCTCAGGAGATCCTCATGGGACTCCCATGTGACATGGGAGTCTTTCTTTATGTATGCGCAATGGTGTCTTCGAAGGGAATGGGTAGGAATCCTGTGCCACCAAAAAGGATGAGTTGCCAGGCCCATGTTCCAGACTTTAAAACACATGTTGTGGCTATAGGGCCAGGATGCCCAGAGGGAAGAGCCTGTGGCCTCGGGACCCTGCCCTATCCATGACAAAATCGTCTTGCACGTCTTGACCTTTCCTGATCATGGAGGAAAAAAAACCTCCCCAAGTCACCCAAGTCTCCCTTTTAATATATTGTGGTCACTTTTATAAAAAATAATAGGTCTGACGCCACACCCACTGTGACTGTATTTGGCTAACAATAATTTTTTATTTTGAGGCATCATTACTCAGATGTTTGGCTCATGTCCCATAGGCACATGGATCTTAGCCACTCAAAATCTCTAGGAGCATTGTTTTGTAGTCTCATGTGATTCATGTTGACAGTAAGGAAAGCAAAGAAATGGAAGTGTGGCATGTTTCCGAACCCTCTGCACAGCTTCTTCAACTACCACTGCAGCCCAACATGTCCAAGATTCTTGTCAGCTGCAGTAGTTATTGTACATGGGAGCCCAGCAAGGGAAGATGTTGACAGTGGATCTTACTAGATGCATGGTGCATTGCACCATAATATCATTGTGAGATTGAGTCTCTGATTGTGTTCCCTGCGACTGTCAGTAACAATGTGCTCTCACTCCTTCATACTGTCAGGGCTTTATACAAAGGACTGAAAAAGTCTAGTGGTTAAATATTCAGCAGTGTTTCATACTGTTGCCCTTAACTACAAAACTCAGGTGTTAACATCTCTTCGATTTGTTAATGATTCAAACTATTCAAACCTTTCAATGATGACCTGAGGGGGTCTGTCCATAAGCCAAATACTGATTGAAAACATGATATGTTGACATATGTCAGGCTGTCACAGCATTTGCAGTATTTGCATTATTACGTAGTTACACAAAATGTATGCAGTTTACGTGCACACTTTAATTTGAAAAAGGCAATGACATGTTTCATTGAAAGATACTGAAATATTTCAGTCAAGGTAAGAACCCAGCAAGCAATTTTGCATTTAAAAGACGTCTAATAGCCGTCCAAACACAGCCCTGATGCCCTCCAAACACAGCCCAAGGCTAAATTTGGGTTGTCAGTGAAAATTTAAAGGACATCTAACCATAGCCAAGAATAGACTGGTCATCTAGAACATGAACATGTCAAAGAAATGAAACCAAACATCTTGTAATCACTGTTGAATTTGCTTATATGATGGAATATCATACATTTCGCAAGTTATTTTGGCAAAAACGACATAAATTAATTTAAGGTTCCCATTCAGTCGTTCACTTCCGATGTCACGTCGGAGACCGGCGAATAGGAATCTCGCTAGCGAGAGCCAATCTACCTCGAGTGTAACTAAACGAGCCAGTCGCATGCAATAAGAGTTAACAGCCATGCTTTCCCTGGATCTTTCCCAGATGTGCATGGAAAACGTAGCAGTATGGAACTACTTTGGTGCCAAATATATGGAACGCCAAAGGGGCCAGAACTGTATACATTTTTTCTGCCCTTCGGGCTGTCCCCCTGTCCCCCCGTGTCTTCACAAAAGTCGCGGAGGGGGTCCTTGTGCCCACAGGGAACAGGGTGTTCGCATTCTCAACTATCTCGACGACTGGCTCATTCTAGCACAGTCCAGGAATCAGTTGTGCGAACACAGGGACCTGGTGCTCAGACACATTTGCCAGTTGGGTCTTCGGGTCAACTGGAAAAAAAGAGCAAACTTGTTCCCATGCAGAGGATCTCTTTTCTCGGTATGGAGTTGGATTCGGTCGAACAGATGGAACACCACACAGAAAAGTGTGTCCAGTCGATGTTGAACTACCTGAACATGTTTCAAGGCAGGACGGCGGTTCCACTGAAACAATTTCAGAGGTTCCTGGAGCATATGGTGGCCGCGGCGACATTAACACCGCTCAGTCTGCTTCATATGAGACCGCTTCAGCATTGGCTTCATGTCCGAGTCCCGAGATGGGCGTGGCAGCACGGCACTCACCAGGTGAGTATCACACCGGCCTGTCGCCAATACCCCTTATTCAGCCCCTGGTCAGACTCCTGGTTTCTTCGGGGTGACACCCACGTAGTACTGAGACCCCGGCCTGGCTACGTGCCCAAGATTCCTACCACTCCCTTCAGGGACAAGCAGCAAGCACTGCCTCCAGAAGAGGCAGACCCTGCCCTGGCTTTACTCTGTCCTGTCCATGCTCTGTGGCTGAACGCGGCATCCTCCTGGACGCTGGCACGTGGAGCCTCGCTGTCAGACATCTGTAGAGCTGCAGGCTGGGCGACACCCAACACGTTCGCTAGATTCTATAGCCTAAGTGTAGAGCCGGTTTCGTCCTGCGTTTTCTCCTCAAACGGGTAGAAGCACTGAGAGGCCCTGGCTCTTGTCGGCTTGCTGCACTATAGTTCTTATATTCTCCAGAAGTAAACTCTGTCGAGTCCTCCATCACCCTCGTTGCTGGACATGGCGGAGCGTCTGGTATCAGGCCCTTTGCTGCTGAATCCTTGAGAACCGGTACTGTGCTGGGGTTATATGAGTGACCCTGCGGGGATCCCATATGTTTTTCCACGGTCGCTCCTAAACGGAAGCCCGTGTCTTTCCCTTGGGAGAGCCCCCCCTTCTGTGGGGATGGAGCCCCCTCTTGGTTGTGGGCTACGGCTCAGTGTTGTACTCCACATAACTCCTTCGGGGTACGATGTGGGTTCCGCAGCGTCCCATCCTACTAGAGGGCACACTTTCCCAGTGTTATCCAATAAGTCACTGAGCGGGTCATGCGGAACAGCAGTGTCTCATCAGGTAATAGAGTTCAGGAGGCTCACACAGGGCACTGGAAGGGGGCAGAGTCCATGGCGCTTTGGTTGGGATTCCTATTAGTCATCTCTGACGTGGCGTCAGAAGTAACAGACTGAATGGGAACGTCTCGGTTAAGTATGTAACCCTCGTTCCCTGAAGGAGGGAATTGAGATACCACGTCCCGTCGCCATGTCCTCTGTACCCTGCTGGGGTGCCAGTTCACCTACTCGGCTCCTCAGCAAAAAAATAATTTGATGCAAGCACCTGTGCCTCATTTATACCCGCGCTGCGTGGCATGAGCAGCTGGTGCAGTTATTGCATGCTAAAGTCAGTCCTTCCAGAAAAATTTGGCTTTTTTTTGTGATTGTTGCGGGCAAAAATCCTTAATTGTGCGGCACGTTTTCTTAAAAAATGCGATGGAAAATGCGGGATATTTATTAAATTTTATGCAACAAAATTGCGGGAACTTGCAAAAACTGCGGTTTGATGAAAAAGAGAAAAAAAGCACTACATCACAGAAAGTGCTGGGAATATTTAAGTTCTCATCTTGTTTTATTGAAGACCTTAATAAACACATGGCTCAAATTTACAAAACATTGAGTCAAACAAGTTCTGTAGCTTTACAAAAGGAATATGCTACAACGGAAAAAATGAATAAATAACTTCCTGTTTTACAGAGGTAGCTAAACAAAACAGACATTTGAGTGCTTCCAATGCACAAAGTGCAATCTCTTAAAGGGTTAGTTCACCCAAAAATGAAAATTCTGTCATTAATGACTTCCCCTCATGTCGTTGGACACCCGTAAGACCTCCGTTCATCGTCGGAACACAGATGAAGATATTTTAGTTGAAATCCGATGGCTCAGAAAGGCCTCCATTGGCACAATATACTGTGTACTCTCAAGACCCATAAAAGGTACTAAAGATGTTGTTACAAAGTCCATCTCACTACAGTGGTTCTACAATAACTTTATGAAGCGACGTGAATAGTTTTTGTGCTAAAACCTAAATAACGACTTATATAGTTTTTGTGCTAAAACCTAAATAACGACTTATATAGTGATGACCGATTTCAAAAAACAGCATCATGAAGCTTTGAAGCGTTATGAATCAGCGAGTCGATTCATGATTCGGATCGCGTGTCAAACAGCTGAAATACGTGACTTTGGCGATCCAAACCATTGAATCGACGCTTCGAAGGTTCATGATGATGTGTTTTGAAATCGGTCAACACACCGGGAAACTGCTTTGCGCTGTCTTTTGCTATTATTTTTGTTGGCAAATGGGAATTTGCGTGCATCATCATGGTTTCACCGATATCTATGGTTTCACCACGGGGTTTGCAGCTTTTTGATGACGTTCGCGTCGGGTAATTACATCACTTCAAAACGTTCCCATGGCAATGGGAAATGGCGGCTATTGTGTGAAGTAAACAAATATAAAAAAAACTTTCTGCTAATATATATGACTTTTTTGCAACGAAAATGCGGGGATTATGAGATCATGCTAGCCCCTCATATTTTGCACGCGGAAATAGGCTGATTGTGCATTAAATCATGCGATCGCATAATCATGTTTTTCTGGAGGGACTGTAAAGTGCATTGGCTCGTTTAGTTACACTCGAAGTAGATCGGCTCTCACTAGCGAGATTCCGGCGTGGGGTCTCTGTTCCCTCCTTTAGGGAACGAGGGTTACATACGTAACCGAGATGTTTTTTGGCTAGAAGTGGGTTACTCATAGCCAGTGTTGGGGAAAGTTACTTTTAAAAGTAATGCATTACAATATTGCATTAAAAAACTAATTGCATTACTTAGTCCTATTTTTGGAAAGTAATGTGGGCCCGTAATGTGTTATATTACTTTTTCTCACCTGGACTGGGCTTGCTAACAAAAATAAATTCAATAACAATAACACTTACTTCAGCAATAAAAAATAAATAAAATAAAACACAAATGTGATGTTTAAAGTCATTTTTCCTTATTTGCATAGTTGAATTGGATAATCAAAGGTCACCATTAAAAGGTCAGCACCTTACTCCCCTGATCTCAAGAGGCACTCGAGCGACTGACGCTGGTCTTTAGCCTCCTTGTTAGAGCGTCCGACATCCATGCCTGAGACCGAGATTTGAGGCCCGTACAGAGCAGGGCAACTAGGACCTGGTTGAGAGGTTACATTGGTGCCGTGAAGCTGCATGTGAACCGATCATCTCTTCTTTACTGGTAGTTAATAGTAAATAAACACGACTGAACATTAAAAGATATGTTGAAAGATACAGTACAACTTACCAAATGTATATGTTTCATACATAATCGTTCAATAAAGCAGTCAATAAAACAGCTGGAGAACAATTTCACATAATGTTACATTTACCTCAGGAAAGCCATTAAATGACCATGGCATGTTAATTGGCATTCGTGATATCGTATCGAATCGAATCGTTGACATGATAATCATAATCAAATCGAAGTGAGATTGTGAGATCAGTGATGATTCACAACCCCTAGTGTGAGATCAAATGCACCACCTTAAGTCAATCAATTTGAGCATTTCAATGTATTTGCATATGTCAACATATTATATACAATGAAGTTTGTGCACACCCTCATGTCAAACTGCCCCTTACATTGGAAATAAATAATATTCACATAGAATTAAACAAACCAAATATTGCCTAATTGCTCTCCATGAGTTCTCAAAACTAACAAGAGTTCAAGTGCAATCCATAATTGGGTAATGTGGATGACTTTCTTTGAAACCGAAGTCCTCACATGTGCAGAAATGAGCCATGTTTCAAAGGCATTCCACAACACAAATCAATATCAGCATGATTAGACAGAATTCTGAGCTCCATCTGGCTGCATGTACTGTGGCCCTCACATGCTGTCCTGAGGGACAAGACTGTTTACAAAATTGAACTCTGCTTGTGTGCTTACTAGCGCAACTTTCTGGTCTACAACATAGTGAATGCAAAATCAGACAGATATTTCTGTGTTGTTGGAAGCAGGGCTTATTTCAGTATGCAAGTTGTTAATTAGTTTATTTCTTTCTAGCTTTGGGAAAACGAGTGTGAAGAGTAGCAGGGAAGTAATTAAGTTCTCATCTTTTGAGATTGAAACGCTTCAGTGCTAAATTGTGAGAAGAACAGATAAGTGGTTGTCTATAGGTCTACTGGGAATTGTATTCCCATAATCATGAGGAAAGGCAGAAAGAAAACATGCTTTGCTGCAGACATGATGGGAGCTGAAGCAAGATCCTGATCTGGAAATATATAAAAAACAAACTTTTATGGAGAAAATATACTTTTGTAGCAATTTAATTGCACCCAGTGAAAAAAGCTATTTTTAAACATTTATATTTGGCTCAGAAATAAGTAATATTGTAGATGCTGGGGCTTTTTTTTTGTTGATGTTTCACTAATTTAACTAGTGTCCACAAATAACATCAGCTGTTTTAACATCAGTTTTAATGTCTAGAATCCCTTTCACCATAAAAGTGGTTCAGCTAACTGCCTTGTCTTTAGGCAACACTGTACCAATTCTGTATTCTAATTAAATGGAAACAAATGACGTTAGGCTTTGTGTAAACTACAGACTTGTTGCCCTTTCAGATTTTTATTCTGGAGCAAAACTCCCCACACTCTATAAATAGTGGTCCAATGTACACTATATTGCCAAAAGTATTGGGACACCCTTCCAAATAATTGAATTCAGGTGTTCCAATCGCTTCCATGGCCACAGGTGTATAAAATCAAGCACCTAGGCATGCAGACACTTCTACAATTTTTTTTGAAAGAATGGGTCTATCTCAGGAGCTCAGTGAATTCAAACATAGTACCATGATAGGTTGCCACCTGTGCAATAAGATACTTCGCGAAAATTCCTCACTACTAAATATTCCACTCTCAACTGTTGGTATTATAACAAATGTGGAAGCAATTGAGAACAACAGCAACTCAGCCACAAATTGGTAGGCCATGTAAAATCCCAGAGCGGGGTCAGCGCATGCTAAGGCACACAGTGCGCATAAGTCACCAACTTTCTGCAGAGTCTACAGACCTCCAAACTTTGTGTGGCCTTCAGATTAGCTCAAGAACAGTGTGTAGAGAGCTTCTTGGAATGTTTCCATGGCCGACCAGCTACATCCAAGTGCAATGCGCAGAGGTCTAAAGCACCCCGCCACTGGACTCTAGAGCAGTGGAGACGTGTTCTCTGGAGTGACGAAACGCTGGGTTTGGGGTTGCCAGGAGAATGGTACTTGCCTGTCTCCATTGTGCCAAGTGTAAAGTTTGGGGGAGGGGGGATTATGGTGTGGGGTTGTAGTTCTAGTGAAAGGAACTCTTAATGCTTTAGCATACCAAGACATTTTGAACAATTTCATGCTCCCAACTTTGTGGGAACAGTTTGGGGATGGCCCTTTCAAGTTCCAACATGACTGACCAGTGCACAAAGCAAGGTCCATAAAGACATGGATGAGCGTGTTCGGTCTGGAGTAACTTGACTGGCCTGCACAGTCCTGACTTCTACCCGACAGAACACCTTTATTAGAGCAGAGAATGCGAGCCAGGCCTTCTCATCCAACATAACAGTGCCTGACCTCACAAATGAGCTTTTAAAAGAATGGTTATAGATTCCCATAAACACACTCCTAAACCTTGTGGAAAGCCTTCCCAGAAGAGTTGAAGATGGAAAGGGTGGCTAACTCCATATTAAACCCTATGGATTAAGAATGGGATGTCATTAAAGTTAATGTGCATGTAAAGGCAGACGTCCCATAACTTTTGGCACATTTTATGTAAACTTAATAAAAAAGGGCCTGGCAGAAAATTACCAGTATCTTTTATGTTTTTATATAGGCCTAAAGATTTTTTTCTTACAGTGCAGATCATATCCGACTTGTAGCACATGTCTGTCACTGACACTTTTATGTCATAAATAGTCTACTTGTGAGACCTGTTCCAACTCAAACATAGTAGTTACAGACACTATGATAAATATACTGATAAAAAGTAGACATCCTTCGGTGTGCAGTGTGTACACTGTCTCCAACAAACGACTTCAAGATGCAGAAAACAATAATAAATGAAATTAAACTCTCATCCCTCCCTCGCACTTTGTAACAAATCCTTCCCTCATGGGTCAAAAAGCCCTAGAATTATACTCTGGTTTTTTTTGTCCAGAAAGCTTATTTCATTTTATTTTGATAATATTTTTTAAATTTTTTAATGCAATTTTTTGGGGATATTTTTTGTTATTTTACAATTTGAATGCCCAATAATACAAAATAATGTGTATTCATGGTGTGACAAAAGTCCTAGGGTCTTGGACCACTCCGATGCACACTCAATAAAAAATTAAAAAAAAGTTTTGGGGCAAAATGACCAGAGGGAAGGATGAGGGTTATGTTTTGTGGCGTTTACCAAGCCATGTGCTAGTTAACATTGCTAATTTACATTCAATTGACTTTCTGTAAAGAAAAACCTAACCCTAACATCCAATCAGAAAAATTATATTTAAAAGAATGTCTTTGCATAAACGACACAATTTCTTGTCAAATGTAAATCTGATATGTCTTATGAACACCATTAACTGACATTGCGCAAACACCACCTGCATTTCACCAGTGACGGGTGTTGATTCCAGCCCCTGCTTGCAGTCCTCTAAAGGCTTGTGCCTGCAAGTATTTCTCATTCCCTGCACATAAACCTGGCTGTCTTTACGTCCCACTACGATCCTTCCTCCTTATAAATTCTTAACTTCATCTCTGAAGCACTAAATTACTCAACTGGATCATATAACTAAATGAGAAAGGAAAAACAGCTCTGTACCTAGAGGGTGAAAGTCAAAGTACTGACTTTCTCTGCTCCTCCACAAGCTTAAATTATCAATGCAGGTCTGTTTGCTAGTCTGAAGATTATGTAATACCACAGCGTCTTCTGACATGACTTGAGCACCTAACAGCAATTCTTGCACAGCATACCTAATTATTAATAATATTGAAATTCCCAAGGTTTCACTTGTTTTCTATGGACATAGTATTAGTTTTGTGGTGTATTTTTATGTGTTTACTGGCGCAAGGGCGGGACAAACTGTCACTCACATAAGATCGACCAATAGCAAACCACAACCATCAATGCCCAATCCAATCAATGCCCCAAGGGTAAACTCATGTCCTGCCCTGTAGAGAAGCTGTTTCACTCGGATATGCGCTACAATAGGGAAGGAAAGACTATCGCAACTACTGTTGAATGCAGACTTAAATGTGGAGATTTAAACAATGAAGATATTGCAAACAGGTAGGCTATTTGTTATTATATTAATTTAATTTATTAGGATAAACACACTGGTTTGTAGCGTAAATAGTTTTACCATACATTTTTCGCTTAAAAGATGTCTAATAGCCGTCCAAACACAGCCCTGATGTCTAGGCTAAAAAGTATGACCATATTAGCCCAGTTCTGTCAATACTGCACTGGCTCCCTATTAAACATCGTATACATTTTAAAATCTTGCTTATTACTTGCAAAGTAATAAATGGTTTTGCTCCCCAGTACCTGAACGAGCTCCTAACGCATTATACTCCATCACATCTATTGTGGTCTCAACACTCTGGCCAGTTTATAATATCTAGAATATTAGAATCAACTGCAGGCGGTCAATCCTTTTCCTATTTAGCACCTTAACTCTGGAACAGTCTTCCCAGCACTGTTCGGGAAGCAGACACACTCTATCAGTTTAAATCTAGACTAAAAACACATCTCTTTACTATGGCATACACATGGAACAGTATCAATTTATTTTTTCAGATCAGTTAAATTATTGTTTTAGGCTGCATTAACTAGGTCTACTGGAATCGGGAACACTTCCCATAACATCTGATGTACTCGTTACATCATCAAAAGAATGGTATCTATGGCACCCCACCGACAATTCCTGCCAGACCTGAGACTCGAACCCGCAACCTTCCGGTTACAAGTCCGACTCTCTAACCATTACTGTGCGTTCACACCGCCGCCAGCGAGAGCGTCAAAGTGGCCGGAAGTCATTCATTCTCAATGGGAGCCCGGCGGCGAGCTACGGCGAGAGCGGCGCGGCGCGTCTTGGACGATTTGGGCGTTGA
Organism: Gobio gobio; assembly: GCF_949357685.1. NCBI lineage: Eukaryota > Metazoa > Chordata > Actinopteri > Cypriniformes > Gobionidae > Gobio > Gobio gobio. The sequence goes on along the minus strand of NC_137109.1, from coordinate 18,573,662 downwards.
GGAGAGTTGAAATCAGGTCAACTTTATGGTAATGAGCTCTGACGCTGTTCGGCGGCAACAAATGGGAATGTAGTAGTGCTCCGCTTGAGAGGATTCCAGAGAACGCAGTGCTGTAAACTTTGGTTCCGACCACATTAGTTCCCAAGCAAAATAGAGGAGAGGTTGATCATTGCTGGTGTGGCGGGTTTGATAAGAAGACGCGCAACATTATTTATACACCACACAAATGGCTTTTAATTGGTTTATTTCGTTAGCAAACATGTAACTATAATTGTTAAGTTCTTTCCATCGATCTGCTTTTTTTAAACTTTCACATTTAAATGATTTCATGAGGTTATATTATACGGTTATACCCTACCTGTGGTCAGTCTGGATCAACATGATTGTTTGCTTTGCAGCCCCTTTAAATGCAGTTTTAAAAAAGACCAAGCATTCAATCTATGTCAGAGCGGCAGCATGTCCACAAATCTTTCTACAGCGTCAATGGCAGGGCAGCCAGAGCGAAGTTTGACGCTCTCGCCGGCGGCGGTGTGAACGCACAATTAGGACACGACTGCCCTTCCGACTGTGATGGCCTCATCGGCACGACATCCTCAACAAACCCGTCTCCGCCGTGATGACCCTGATCTTCAATCATATGGAACTGGAAAAATATTCTGAATATTCCGATCTAATGTGACTTCTGACCTGTAATGTTGCCTGAATCATAATCATTCACTGTTTGTTCGTTGGCCAGAGGAGAACTGGCACAACAGCCTGGTTTCTCACAAGGATTTTTTCTCCATTTTGTCACCTGATGGAGTTTTGGTTCCTTGCCATCATCGCCTCTGTTGACTTTGGCTTTTGGCTTGCTTAGTTGGGGACACTAAATATTAAACTATATTACTGATCTGCCCACATTGACACTACATGATAATTGAACTGAGCTGGATGACATCACTGTTATCTCCAGGGGCCTCATTTATAAAACTTTGCGTATGATTTCCGTCAGAAGTGGCGTACGGATGAAACATAGGACGTGTGTACGCACAGAAATATTTGGATTTATAAAACCGTGTGCACGCACATCCTACGCAGTTTTCCCTTAATAAATCACAATCAATTATAAATGTAGCGCAGCTTTTGCGGCTTCATGTCTCGCCCATAGTTGCCCATAAATAGTCAGTGAAACGCCCACAAGTTAATATACATCGATTGCGAAATCATGTCAAACACAGAGAGGAAATAAAAAAACGTAACTTCACTCAATGTGAAGTAGAAGTTATCGTTGGCGAAAAGAGGAGAAAAATGTTGTTTTGGAGGGCACAGTGTGGGCATTACTAATGCCAAAAAGGCACTTGAATGGCAAAAGGTTGCAGATGCCGCTGTAGCCTCACAACCTCGGACCATGGCCGAAATAAAAAAGAAATGGTCGGACATCAAAGTCGAGGCAAAAAGCGTCTAGCACTCCATCGCCAGAGTGTGTCCTCGTTTGCCAGCAAGTCTTCTTGCTGTCTAAAGATGCGTTCACTCCGAATCCTTCCATTTGCCATATCTTCTAAGAGTGCAAGATCAACCATTGTGTGTCATTACGCATTGTGATGGGGCATTTTATTTCCATCCATTTAATTGCATCTGACAAGCTACAGATGTCGGTTATAATGTACGTGGAAATGGGAAATAGTTCAGTGTAAATGTAATGTCTTACAGCTTTCTGAATGGTTGAGACATACGCCATACGTTATTTTATCAAAAATAAAACTAAAGGCATATGCATGAATACCATGATTCCGTAGCTGATGAAGAAATTTTTACTATGAAAACAACTTTCCCCAGTGGACAATTAATACATCTATCTATCTATTTATCTATATATCTCCCTAATTATCTATTTATCTGTCTATCTAATTGCATCTATATCTGCTCCGCCAGACGGACACATTGACGAGAATATCAGTTTTGTTCATTATTTCGTTCTGTTTACCATATTATTTATGAGGATGAATTGCATAACATGCCAATATTATTGCAGAACATATTTCACTTTTCTTTTTGCAAATGTGTTAATTTGCACACTTTAACGCACTTTAACGTGTTTCTTCCATCTGCCGACGGTGTCGCCATTTCTCATTTCACCCGTTTTTGTGCGTACGCCTGGGTCAGAGCTTGCGTGAAGGACCGATTTTCTCGTCAAGTTTGCTTTTTATAAATACCAATTATTGCGTAGAGAGCGGCGTACGCCTTCTTTTGTGCGTACGCAACGTTTATTAATGAGGCCCCAGAGCGGCTGTACAGCCAAATCAAATTATGTTGTATAATTTTGCTGTTAACACTGTGAAGCTGCTTTGAAACAATCGCCATTGTAAAAAGCGCTATATAAATAAAGGTGACTAGACTTGAAGGTGACTATAACAAGGCTAAATTTGGGCTATCAGTGAAAATTAAATAGACGTCTAACCATAGTCCAAGAATAGACTGGTCATCTACTAGAACATGAACATGTCAAAGAAATGAAACCAAACACCTTGTTATCACTGTTGACTTTGCTTACATGATGGAATATCATTAGGGCTGTGAATCTTTGGGTAGGCAGCGAATCGATTCCATTCATAGGTTTTTGATTCGATTCAAGAATTATTTTTTATAATTCAGAACGATTCGATTCTAGATGATTCACATTAAAATTAGATGCGATTCGATTAATTTGATTCTGTATTTTTTTTATATGCATCCATACAGACTGTCCTCCAAAAAAAACACTCCATGGGTTGTTTTTCAAGCACCTTATTACGACCTTTATTTACGTTTTAAAGTCACGCGCCCTCTAGCTGGCGTAAACATAATGACAGTGTTGTAATACGTCTGTCGTCACTAATCAAACTGCGTGTTCATTTAAATGGAATGTGTGGCCTTTTTACCACCATTTGTCATATTTCCATTTAGCAAAAATATTTTTTTATTAACAACTACACCCGAAATCAACGATTCACGATTCACGATTCAAAATTACATATTTCATGTAACGAGTCAATTGTTACACCCCTAAATATCATACATCTCTTTATTTTGCAAAAACTACATGTAACCAAATTCAAGGTTATTTTGGCTAGAAATGGGTCACTCATAGTCGGACTATATCCAGTCTGTAGTTAACCAAGACGGAGAAATGACGGCTAATGCTTTCTGGGTATTCAGACAATAAATCTTTTGTCTAGCACATTCAAAGAAAATAGCTTACTTCTGCATTGTAAAATAAAGTGGATAGATAATATCACCTCATGTCGAAGACCAGTGAAACTGTTGACCTGCTATTTATAAACATTAGACCTACAATTATTATTATGTAATATAATCAAATTACATACCGCTCCACTTGGAAGAATCTGTCACACGTTTTATGCCGGACAAGTTACATCACCATCTACAGTCAGAAATGGGAAATGCATCCCATCTGACCAGAAGTATAGTACAGGTATAAAACACACCCATAACGTAAACATTTCCCTCATCTTCCCTTGCTAATCGCATCCTGGCTGAGAGTAAAAATTATGACGTAGAGCAAAACTTAATTGGGGTTCATTAATTAACTAACTCTGTAATCATACCTCATGACCAATACATGTAATGTATTCATACTATATACATTCATAGACCCTACTTTGGTAACACTTAATTTTCCACAATAGACATTCTACCTATACTGTAAAAAACTTTGCAACTAGCTACATGTCAACTAGCAGTCATTAGAGTGTTAGTAGACTGGTTAGGATTAGGTTTAGACTTCGGGAAGTAGAATAATTTGACATCTACTTGCAAAGTTACTTATAGTCAGTAGAATGTCTGTTTGGGGGGGTGGGGGTTATTTTAGGATATAATAAGCAGACAGTTAACTAATAATCTAATGACGGTTAGTTGACATGTAGCTGCAAAGTTACTTCTAGTTAGTAGAATGTCTAAAGTCGACTATCAAAACGAAGTGATACCCATACTTTTTTAATGATCACGAAGTCAGTTTCAAACCAGATGTTTACCTATACAGTAAGCGATTTCAGAAGCAGGACTGGTCTTCCGAAATACAAGGTTCAGACTGTACGAACATGATCCCTGCTGTAAGCCATGTCACACTGTGGGATCTCAGTTGTCTTTAATGGCAGGCAGTAAAGTTAAAAAACGCACGCAAGAAGACTCATCCAGAGTTTTTCATCATCAATCCATGACACGTTCAGTGACTGTGAGCTGCATTTACATGATAGAAATGGTAGCTAGCAGGCAAAAGCAATCTCTAGCGTTAATTTTGATCATGGCTTTTCTTGAAAAGAAAGTGGAAATAAGAGCAGATGTGTGTGTGAAGCAAGTGGTGGTTTGTTGTTGTCTCACTAATTGCGTCATCAGGTTTTGCACTCTTATTGGTTTATGATTTGTCGGTCATCGTAGGTGAAGCAACATTACAGAACGGCGCCTCAAAACTTCTGACAGAAGTTTTTGCAAACTTTGATCGCAATGTCAATCCTCTATGGTACGGTGTTGCCTAGTCTATGTTAGTTTATTTTTAATCAAATGAGACACCTATTTATTGGTCAAACCTATCTCAGGGGAGAATAACTAAAATACTATTCAATGAAAGTGCAAAAAAAGGTGATCAAATGACCCACAGGGGTCCATTTTGTGTCCTGTTTCAGCACATGTGCACGTTTCATGGCTCCATATTTTCTCCAATTAAAAGTGCATTTTTCACTACAAAGAACGTCTCGGTTACGGATGTAACCCTCGTTCCCTGAGGAGCGGGGGTTCCCTGAGAACGGGGACGTAACGTTAGTGACTAACGAATGGGGGTTTCGCTTAGAAGCCTATCATCTTCGAGCTTAGAGAAAACGCCCAATGGCGTGCCAATGCCATGGGGCATGCGGAATTTGCATACGTAACTCCGCCTCACCGCGTGATTAAATAAGGAAGTACGTGGCAATATCGCATTATGTTACCTGCTTGAGGAGCCAAGACTGAACTCCTGCGTTCCAGGTAGCACAGCTGATGTGGCAACGGGACGTTACGTCTCCGTTCCCTCCTCAGGGAACGAGGGTTACATCCGTAACCAAGACGTTCCCTTTCGTTCAGTCACTACGACGTAACGTTAGGGACTAACGAATGGGGGTCCCAATATAATCCCGCCACTCAGCTGTCTTCCAGTGCCCTGCGTAAGTGTGAGTACCCTGTCGTAAGACTAGTACGGACGAAGGACTCCCACTTATCAAGATTACCAAGGTACACTGGGAAGCATATCCCAGTGAGGGAATGCCAAGGATGCCTACCCGTGGGGAGGACTTAAGAGACACATATGACCCAGCTAGGGGCTGCATATGGAGATCTCTAGGGTACCAGCCGAAGGTGGATTTTTAACCCTAGGGTTGGCGGGGGACACGCCAAGGGAAGAAACCCGCTCACTGCGGAGACTTACGGTGAAATACTCGTGTGGGGGTCGCCGGAGGGGAACCATGCACACGGGGCACCTGGCCGGAGACGAGGGTCTGGGCTCGCTAGAGGGCAGACACACAGGTATCGGCGTAAGCAGTGCTGGAGGAGCTCAGGGCTCTCGGGGAGCTCACCTGAGGAAATATCGCACGTATCCAGTCCGTGGAGTGGCGAGCAAGCGAAGACACCAAAGCCTGGTCCATTACCGGCCCCTCGGGGGGCGAGTACATAGTCGGACACTGGCTCCACTCGGAGATAGTAGAATCTGGCGAATGTGTTGGGTGTCGCCCAGCCTGCAGCTCTGCAGATGTCTGTCAGCGAGGCGCCATGCGGTAGAGCCCAAGAGGAGGCCACACTCCGAGTGGAGTGTGCCCTCACACCAAGGGGACATGGTCGACCTTGCTGCTGGTAAGCCAAAACAATGGTGTCCACTATCCAGTGAGACAACCTTTGCTTTGAGAGAGCACTTCCCTTCTGCTCTCCACCATAACAGACAAAGAGCTGGTCTGAGGTCCTGAAACACTGCGTCATGTCTACGTAGGCGCGGAGGGCGCGTACTGGACAGAGCAATGCCAAGGCTGGGTCTGCCTCCTCCAAAGGCAGCGCTTGCAGGTTCACTACCTGATCTCTAAAGGGAGTGGTAGGAACCTTGGGCACATATCCAGGCCGGGGTCTCAGGATCACGTGAGAGTTAGCCGGCCCGAATTCCAGGCACGCTTCGTCAACCGAAAAAGCCTGCAGGTCCCCGACCCTCTTAAGAGAGGCCAATGCGGTCAGCAGAGCCGTCTTCATCGACAGGAACTTAATGTCAACCGACCGCAAAGGCTCAAAGGGAGGCCTCTGCAGAGCACTTAGAACTACTGAGAGGTCCCAAGAGGGTACGAGAGGAGAGCGAGGAGGATTCAGTCTCCTCGCTCCCCTCCGGAACCTGATGATCAGGTCGTGCTGACTTACCTTTTTGTTCACCAAGAGATCGTGGTGGGCAGATATAGCGGCCACATAAACTTTGAGGGTGGAGGGAGACAGCCTTCGCTCCAGCCCCTCTTGGAGAAACTCAAGCACGGACCCGATCGGCATTTCTAGGGGTCTTCTTGGCGGGAAGAGCACCAGGTGACGAAGAGGTTCCACTTCAACGCATAGGCATGCCGAGTGGACTCTGCCCTAGCGGAAGTGATGGTGGCGACCACCATAGGTGGCAGGCCACTCAAACCTGCCGCGTCCCGTCTAGGAGCCACATGTGGAGGTTCCAGAGGTCGGGACGCGGGTGCCATAGGGTGCCCCGTCTCTGAGTAAGGAGGTCCGGTCTCAGAGGAATAGGCCAGGGAGGGGCTGTCGCAAGGAGTATGAGTTCGGGGAACCAGGTCCGGCCGTGCCAGTACGGGGCGACCAAAAGGACCTGCTCCTTGTCCTCCCTGATCTTGCACAGGAGTTGTGCGAGTAGGCTCACTGGGGGAACGCATATTTGCGTAGGCCCCGCGGCCAGCTGTGCGCCAGTGCATCCGAGCCGAGCGTGCCCTCGGTCAGGGAATAAAACAGGCTGCAGTGGGAAGAGTCGTGGGAGGCAAACAGATCTACCTGTGCGTCGCCGAACTGTTCCCAAATCAGCTGGACCGTCTGGGGATGGAGTCTCCATTCTCCAGGGAGAGGCTGAAACCGCGAGAGCTCGTCGGCTGCGTGGTTCAGGACTCCCGGAATATGGACAGCACGAAGGGACCTCAGGCGCTTCTGACTCCATAGGACGAGATGGCGGGCGAGTTGAGACATACGGCGGGAGCGTAGACCGCCCTGGTGGTTGATGTACGCTACTACGGCCGTGTTGTCTGTCCGGACAAGCACGTGTTGACCCTTCAGCAACGCTCGGAAGCGGTGCAGGGCGAACCGTACTGCCAGCAACTCGAGGCAATTGACATGCAGTAGGCGCTGGGGTCCTGTCCAGGAGCCCGCGGCTGCTTGTCCATTGCACATGGCACCCCAACCCGTGGCAGAGGCATCCGTCGATACGACAACATGCCTGGAAACTCGTTCTAAGGGAACACCTGCCCGTAGAAAGCTGAGGTTCGACCACGGGGTGAGCGTCTGTAGGCAGGGCCGGGTCACTTGAACCCGGAGCGTGCCAGACTGCCATGCCCATCTCGGGACTCGATCGCGAAGCCAGTGCTGAAGCGAGGGGACAGAGATAGCCCTAATGGGAGGACCGCGTACTGATATGCCCGCCCCTCGAAAGCAAACCGTAGGAAAGGTCTGTGTCGAGGAAGGATGGAGACATGAAAGTAGGCGTCCTTCAGGTCGATCGCTGCAAACCAATCGTGAGGACGAACGCATTCGAAAAGGCATTTCGCAGTCAACATCTTGAACGGAAGCCAGTGAAGGGATCGGTTCAAGATGCGAAGGTCCAGGATTGGCCGTAATGCACCGGTTTTCTTGGGTACAATGAAGTAGGGGCTATAGAACCCCGACTTCATTTCGGCTGGAGGGACAGGCTCGATCGCACCCTTCGCCAGCAGGGTGGCAATATCCGCACGCATGGCGGGGGCATGGGCCCCGGTCACGGTATAGCGGACTCCCCTGTAGCGGGGAGAAGCCTGCGCGAACTGAATCGTGTAGCCGCGACTGACGGTCCGCGCAACCCAGCGGGACAGCCCCGGAAGCTGAAGCCATGCTTCCAGAGACTGCACCAACGGGGTCATACGGACGGCAGACGTACCCAGGGTGGGGCAGCGAGGCAGCGTTACCGGCCCGGACAGGGGAGGCTGTTGGGCGTCCCGGGGTCAGGGCACGGTTAACGGCTGCGTCCTGACAGAGGAGACCAGGGAAGGATGCACGTTCCACTGGGGTCTGCTCTGCCAGGAGGCTGGCGACAGAGAGGGATGCGAGTGGCGGGACCCGTGGGTGGCGCACACCGTCATCACCGGTCTCTGGGTCCTCAGAGACAGGAACATGAGTTCTTCCCAAGCGCTGCTAGCCCGGGGGCCAGCAGCAGAAGGATTTTCCCCCGGCCCTCCACCGGGGGAAGGAGAGGCCCTGCTACCATCCCCTGGGAAGAACTGGAACCCATCTCTGAGTTGTCCACCTCCAGCCTGGCGTTTAACCAGTCTGGGGAGCGGACTGGGCGACATCCTCAACCACCTCCACGGCGCGGCCCAGGTGAAGGCTGCTGCTGGGGCCGGGCGGGAAGAGGGAGGGCGCCCTCGGCGGCGAGCGGACTGAGGCGACTGAGCCGGCGGCTGGTGCAGCAGCTGGCCGCCGGGGCAGTATGTGTTACAGCCTCAGTCTGCTCTGGGGCGGCCGAGAACCGTTGGGCGCAGTTCTCAGCCAGCCGCCAAAGAGGCCAGCCTGGGATATGGGTGAGTTGAGGAGGCGGGCCCGCTCAACGTCCTCCACATCACCAGGTAAGGCCAGGTGTTCTCCCGGACCACAGCTGTGGACATCGCCCGACCCAGGGAGCGTGTGGCCACCTTCACCGCCCGGGGGCGGGATCAGTTGCGGCACACAGCTCAATGAAGAGCCCTGGGTCGGCTCCACCCTTGTTCATGTGCAAAGGGGCGGCGGCCTGCCCGTAGCTCTGCAGGACCACGCCACCGAAGTAGACGAGCCCACAGGCTTTGGGAGGGTGCTTAGGACAGCCACACCACGCCACGTCAAAGCCCTCTGTGGACACCGTAGTGCGCAACAGAGAGTTCAACAGTGGGGGGGAGGGGGCCCCAGTGTACCCTGGGCCGCGGCCCCATCAAGGGCAGAGAAGGCGGAGGAGGCCACAAACGGTCGCAGGAAGCACGGGGACTTCCGGGACCGCGTGATCTCCTCATGCACCCCGGGAGCGAAAGGCATTGGGGGCGGGGCCCAACAGCTGTCGGGTGCCGCCCCCAAAAACCAATCGCGCAACCACGAGCACCAGCGACTGGGCGGAGTTCCACACCAGCGCGAGACTCGCGGCTGCCCGAGATAACATGGCTGTCAACTTTAGGTCGGATCAGGCAGTGCTGACACACCCGGAGGCGGAGCACAACCTAATCGTCATCCCCAGAGGACTCCAGCCCACCTTGGGATGCGGCGATCGACATCTCACTGCTATCCGGAGCGTGAACTGAACGAACGGGGCGTCAGAGACGGGCCGTTGATTCAGTCCAACACTCGCGGGAAGCGATGTGTAAGAGGGGGGCGTGGCCCGAGGAATGAACGTCGGGGTTCTTAATACCACAGCACCGCCCTCAGGTCACCCTGGCCACCAGCCAAAGTACCATCTCACTCGGGTAGATTGGGGTGTGGCAGAGGGGACTCTCTCTCCTCACGGAGATCATTGAGTCTCGACCGCGACATCGCGATGGTCACGTTCCCGCAATGGAAACGTGACACATCCGCAAACACTGCCCGAACGCGCTGAAGCCCAAACACGCTCGAGCAGTGAATGCGCCCATAGACAGCAGCGGAAATCGATCGCACCCGGAAGTGTACGGGCGAGCCGTCTTGAAAAAGACGTGCCACGCGCAAGCTCTTTTTGTGAGAGGAAAGCCTCGCAGTCGATGCCGAAGCGCCCAGGGAAACACACACCAGCTGTCAAACGGACCACTGCGCAGATCAGCAGGCAGGAAGTATGCGATCACTGGAACGCGCCGTTACACCAACACCGACTGGAAAGCTGCTCGTCTCGAAGAAGCTGACAGAGTCTCAGAAGGCTGTAGGAGTGAAGAGGTAGGTTCTCTTGGCTCCGAAAGCAGAAACATAATGCGATATTGCCACGTACTTCCTTATATACTCACGCTGTGAGGCGGAGTTACGTATGCCAATTCCGCATGCCCCATGGCATTGGCACGCCATTGGGCGTTTTCTCTAAGCTCGAAGATGATAGGCTTCTAAGCGAAACCCCCATTCGTTAGTCACTAACGTTACGTCGTAGTGACTGAACGAAAGGGAACATTACTCACTTTCATTGGTAAGTAAAGAAGTATTTTCAAGAACTTTACATTATATATCATCCAATGTTTTAGAGGACATAACAATAAAAAAAATTACCATAATGGAATTGCCATACCATGCATACTAGGTTAGATACAAATATATTATATTTGTAAGGAAAAGAGTTATAAATATCTAAATATATTTGCATTTTTGCATGATTTTGAAATGCACATAAGAATAGCAATTCACATCTATATCTGCACATATAATGATCTGCACATTTTATATAGCACTGAAAAAGATATAAAACACAACTGCCAGTTGATGAGGGTGAGGTGTCATATTGTGATGAGGAAGATGAGGTGATAGTGACAATCCAGCAGGGAGAGAGTGAGATCGAAAAGATGGAGATGAGGATGAAGATATAACTTGATGATATGATGTTTGGTAATACGTGTGTTCCACGATGGTTTCCTGAGAGCAACAGCTGAATATGAAATGTTACTTTTTATTAAATATGAAATTTGTAATACATTAAAAACTGGATAAATGTGTTTTTTTCAAGTGACTGGTTAAATAAATGGATGTTTTCAATACATATATTTCTTGTTTATACATAAATTGTCAAATGTGATACAATATTGCCTTGAGGCGACAAACTTTAAGAATTTTTTATTGATACTTTTACAGTGTCCAATTTTAAACAGAAAAAACTTTTTTCCTCATTGATATCAAATTGCATACCATAGAGAGTTAATTGGCTGTCGGAACATGTCAAACTAGCGTTTTGAGCCAGAATAATGGGAATATTTTAGGATTCTCAAAATTTGTCTCAGACGGCCAAATCAGGTGGAAAATGGCACAATGTGGACCTGGCAAAAGACATAGTTTTGGAAGTACTTGTTTAATTTTTAAACTGTGACTGAATCTTTTAAAACTTTCTCTGAGTCCTTGCTGTGCTAATAGTGACTGATGGCCCCTCCTGAGCACATGACCCATGTCCATCATGAATATGCATGAGCTCAGGACAGACTGCCTCAGGAGTGGAGTGGTAGGAGGTGAAAAACAGAGGGATGGAGTGATTGATGGCGAAGTTTTGGGACATAACGTCAGTTGCGCTACTGAGCCAGAACGCAACCCCCCCCCCCACACACACACTAAACTAAAGGTCATGATTTGAAGCCTGGGAATTCTAACACAGCCCTCTGACTCAATAAACGCTGCTGCATAAAGCGTTTTCCCTCCATCTCACTCTCTTTGCTTGTAGGAAATGGCTTTCAGTCGAGTTGCTTCAAGGCAGAGCAATGTAAAGCAAGCACAAATACATATAGAATAGCTTTGTCTCCCTTATGGAACAAAAATATAAGGAAATATACTGTAAATATAATGCATATATTATATAATACATTTCCATATATGGGAAACTAGTGCTTATATTTTTCAATACACTGCTATATATGCATTCACCATATGTGGCTATATATTGATGCATATATAATATTTAGAAATGAAGACAAAAATAGCATTACATGTTATTCATAAAGTTGTATCCACTTTACCAGCCAACGTAAAGTTTTATGCTTTATTGTGTCCATACAATATATTGGCAAAAGTTTTGGGACGCCTGCCTTAGCATGCACATGGACATTAATGACATCCCATTCTTAATCTGTAGGGTTAAATATGGAGTTGGCCCACCCTTTGCAGCTATAACAGCTTCAACTCATCTGGGAAGGCTTTCCACAAGGTTGTTTATGGGAATTTTTGACCATTATTCTAGAAGCATTTGTGAGGTCAGACACTGATTTTGGACGAGAAGGCCTGGCTCGCAGTCTCCGCTCTAATTCATCCCAAAGGTGTTCTATTGTGTAGAGGTCAGGACTCTGTGCAGGCCAGTCAAGTTCCTCCACACCAAACTCACTCATCCATGTCTTTATGGACCTTGCTTTGTGCACTGGTGCACAGTCATGTTGAAACAGGAAGGGGCCATCCCCAAACTGTTCCCACAAAGTTGGGAGCATGAAATTGTCCAAAATGTGTTGGTATGCTGAAGCATTAAGAGTTCCTTTCACTGGAACTACGGGCCAAGCCCAACCCCTGAAAAAACAATGCCACACCATAATCACCCCTCCACCAAACTTTACACTTGGCACAATGCAGTCAGGCAAGTACTGTTCTCCTGGCAACTGCCAAACCCAGACTCATCCATCTGATTGCCAGACAGAGAAGCATGATTGGTCACTCAAGAGCAGAGGTTCCCAATCCTGGGCCTGGAGACACCCCAACACTGCAGTTTTTGCTTGTCTCCTTTCTCTGACACACCCGTTTCAGGTCTTGGAGTCTCTAATAATAAGCTGATGACCTGGATCAGGTGTGCTTGATTTAAAGAGACATGCAAAATGTGCAGTGCCGGGGTGCCTCCAGGAACAGGATTGGGAACCACTTCTCTAGAGAACACACCTCCACTGCTCTAGAGTCCAGTGGCGGCATGCTTTACACCACTGCATCTGACGCTTTGCATTGCACTTGGTGATGTTAGGCTTGGATGCAGATGCTCGGCCATGGAATCCCATTCCATGAAGCTCTCTACACACTGTTCTTGAGCTAATCTGAAGGCCACGCGAAGTTTGGAGGTCTGTAGCTACTGACTCAGCATGTGCTGACCCCGCTCTGTGATTGTACGGGGCCTACCACTTCATGGCTGAGTTGCTGTTGTTCCCAATTGCTTCTACTTTGTTATAATACCACTAACAGTTGACCGTGGAATATTTAGTAGTGAGGAAATTTCATGTTACCACACTTGAATTCACTGAGCTCCTGAGAGCGACCCATTCTTTCACAAATGTTTGTAGAAGCGTCTGCATGCCTAGGTGCTTGATTTTATACACCTGTGGCCATGGAAGTGATTGGAACACCTGAATTCAATGATTTGGAGGGGTGTCCCAATACTTTTGGCAATATAGTGTATATTACACAAACATGTTTCCATATAAATGTGAAAATATATACACATATACTGTATATACACACATTCACAGAATGAGTTACAACTGGCTGGTAGTTCCCAGTCTGCTTTGCTTCTGACTGTTAAAGGAGAGTAAATGTGCAAGTGTTTTGCTCAATATTAATATAGGGGGAGATCTGATTGTGTTTAATGTTCTATTGTTTTGGAATTCTGGTGTGTGTGTGAGAGTTTTTGGGGTTACCATTGTGCTGAAGAGTAGAGGCTGTGGTGAGGTTGACGATTGGCCGAAGACCATTAAGGCTATAATTGCTATATTTAAAAAGTAATGGCTGTGCTCTCTTCAGCACAGTGATAGTCTCTTTGCTAAATACTTTAGTACATGCAGGTATGCTTGTGCTATTGTTAACTAGCTTAAAAACATGAAACATGATGTAAGAAAATATATGAAATATATTACATGATATATTTATCTCTATATGTGTATTTATACTGCATGTGTAAAATATCTGCAATATACTATACACATGCAGTTTCATATCTGATCACAAATATATATATATACCATGAAATGTATTACTGAATATAAAAAAATTACATACATTATGATATATTAGTAAATATATAGTCACATATTTGTCAATATATGGAAAGCGGCAATTCCTTCTGTATTATTCAATATATTGTAATATATTAACACAATATATTATTCGGTATATTTTCAAATTTACCGTTATATCATTTAATATATTGATCATTCATATATAGGGAATATATTTTATTTTTGTAAGGGCTGTCTGTCCATTAAAAAGGTGGTATTATATAGGCTACAAATTATATTTACAAATTACATTACATTTACAACACAAACCAAAATGTTTTTTTCCCTACTATTGATCTTTTCACCATTTTCAGTCAATTTATATTTCTAACATAAAGATTTTTTCCCATCTGACAGTTTAGTATTTACAGATACCTGCAAGCCCAATCTAAAGCCCTTTACCAGCTGATCCACTACAAGAAAAATAAATTTGTATTTCCAGAAGGAAATACCAGTGCTTGCAAAAGAGCAAAACTGTGTAAAGTATTATGCAGGCTTATGTTCTATGTAAATAATATGCAGAGCATATTCAGCATCTGAATTGCATTTAGTTATTTAGGGTTCAAAACAAACCCAAACATGAATGTTAGAGGAATATCAATACAGTGCTGCATTAAAAAAGGTTTCATAATTAATACATATTTTTAAATCAGACTCTGAACTACTGTACATACACCGAAGGAACAGAGAGAGTAAGCAGGAGGTAGTGCTGCACTCAGTGTGTCATGAGCTGATCTTAGCAGGTGAATTCCATCTGCTTTCCCTCCTCACAGGCTCTGCACAGCAGCAATCTATTTACTGTTAATATCTCAGCAACACTTTCCAATATGAAATGCATTAATATTCTTTGTGCAGAGCCATTCTTGGCAACCAGCTGAGCCATGGCTAACGCATTCTCTGAATACATGGACATAAAAATAAATACATTATGTTTGTTGAGGACATAACAACACTTTTCTTTTCTTTTCTTTTGTAAGAGAACATTAATACAGCATTAAAGATCATACTGCATAATAGTACTCACTAAATTAGACACTTCTGGAACAAAGTAGAGAGTAAAAATCATGGGGGAAATTGGCTAGCTTATACCGTATGGGTCTTTAAACATGCCTGTGCCATTCTGAAAAATGTCTTTACATTGTTTCTTGCACGTTTTACGACAATTTCGATGTGAAATGTCCAGTGAGTAGCACTAAAAGCATGTTCATTTTTATCCAAACAGATGAACGTGGATCAGGCAACATTTTATAAGGGCTAAAGGTGCCTAAGATGGCTGCCAGTCCAAACTCCCTTCTTAAAGGGGTCATAGAATGGTACATGCACTTTTACAAGTTGATTATACGGAAATGTGTGTTGGCAGTGCCTGTACACAACCATGCTATAATGATAAAAATACATCCAGTGTTTTTTTTTAATCTCCTTATATATTTTCCCCTGTCTCAAATCGAGCCGTCTGACCGTGTGACGTTACACGGTGTACGCCCCTCCTAAGATTGTTGATTGACAGCAGCGTTTCAACACAGACCGCCCTGAGCGAGCTGTCATCATAGTCCGCCATTGTTAATACTCTGGAGCAGAATGGCGTCTAAGCGATTGTGGTGTTGTGTTGTTGGGTGTAATAACGAACACAGCAGTCATTTTGATGTTCCTAAATCCGAACTGCTGAAGACCCAGTGGCTGCTGAGTTTTGTTTTAGAAGGGAATATTCCCCCCGATCAACGTCAATGTTTGCGCAATCATTTCTCAGCAGACTGCTTTATAAACGAGCGTCAGTATAAAGCAAGTTTTGCTAATAAGCTGCTCTTGAAAAAGGATCGTGTTCCTGCTGCACCTCAGGGAGATGTGAGTGTAACGTTTTATTAACCTTTATATTAATCTTTGCAAATCGCTTGCACGCTTCACGATGAATGAGGCTAAAGTTTACAGGGTAAATTACATTACGGCATGCTTTCTGTGTATGATGTTCTCAATATAATTCATAATCCCACGTTTATAATGAACAACGCGTTATGTTTGTTATTACAAACTGTGTACTCGGGTGATAAAGTTAACGTGGTAACACTACACTAAGCTTACTTTTGTACATGGTTTATAACGGTGTCTGTTACTGATTAAGAAGTAATGTAAAAAAAAAAATCTTATAACATAACATCAATCTGTCAATGAACTAACACATCAGGAAACACATAGCAACTACGCTACTCTGCCAGTACAAAGATAGATCAAAGTGACATGACGTTAACCAACCATTCAGAAACGTTCGTCATCTGTTCCTGGTCCGACTCCGGTTCAAAATGATAAGGTTGCTCAGATGTGTCCTCAGAGACTCCCGTTGCCATTATTTCTCGAAAATATACCCTCAAATGTTGTCAAGGCAAAACTCCACGTGTGTTGTGGTGTTGTGTCGGGTCGAACCGAACGCCCCACAGAGCAGAGGGGGCGGGGTGTGCAAAGCTCATTATCATTTAAAGTCACATACACTGAAATGAGTTGCTGAAAACTGAGCTGGTTTTGACCAGGTAAAATGAGTGTTTTCTTACAATACTAATGAGAATTTTTAATTAAAGTATATTACAAACTTTTCATTTAGACACTAAAGAATCATATTAACTTGTACAAAAATGTCATTCTATGACCCCTTTAAGATGGCTGCCACGCCTGCATCTCCAGTCCCTGTCCAGATCCCGTGACGTTTCCAGTCCTCATCCAGAGTTCCGGGACGTCTCCTGTCACCATCCAAAGTCCCGTGTCATCTCCAGCCCCTGACCAGAGTCCAGAGAAGGCTTCAGCCACTGACCAAAGTCCAGTGGTGGCTCCAGCCCTTGACCAAAGTCCGGTGAGGGCTGCAGCCCCTGACCAGAGTCCAGTGAAGGCTCCAGCCCCTGACCAGAGTCCAGTGGTGGCTCCATCTCCTGTCCCGAGTCCAGAGAGGACTCCAGCCCATGAGCTCACTCCAGAGTCCATAGCTACTCCCCTAGAATTTATTTTTTTGGTGGGGGCTACCCATCCAATCTTATCTTGCTTCCTCGTGAATATTCTCCAACGTTACCTCCATCGATTCCTCTCCAGTGTCTTCCTTCTTGTTCTCCCTGTGACCACAATCCATCATCTGTATACTTACCTGGTCATCCAGTGAGGTGTGTGCACTCCATCCACCAGTCATCTCTCCATCCATGTTCTCCTGGATCCTATAAGAAAAAAATAATTTCTGTTTAACTCCTGTTTCTTCTGAGTTAAAGTCTATACGGAACTGCTGAGTATACTTCCCTAAAAATAATATAATATCATTTATTTTTACTACTTTAAATTTATATAAAATTATTATGGAATCTCCTTCAATGCGTTCAGAATCTAAAATAATGTTGTTTCTGTATTTAAAATAAATTTTTATATTAACATATTTTAATGGCAGTATATGTATTATATTATTTTATTTGTCAAAATAAACAGAAAATAGTACAAACTTTGCTAACAGTATTAACTTAGACATTATTAAAAACATATTATTTTAGCTAAAGTATTTGTATCAGTAATGTGTGCCTTTTGCCCCATGTGTTTTTAAACAAATAAACCACTTTTATGATTTATTTTTATTTTTATAATTTTTATTTTATTTGTATATATATATATATATATATATATATATATATATATATATACACGATTGGCTCCATCACTCTGTCTCCTCTCCACCAATCAGCTGCTGGTGTGTGGTGGGCGTACTGGCGCAATATGGCAGCCGTCGCATTTCAGGTGGATGCTGCACATTGGTGGTGGTTGAGGAGTTGAAGGTTCCCCACTTCTATATGTAAAGCGCTTTGAGTACCTAGAAAAGTGCTATATAAATGTAACAAATTATTATTATTAAATGATAAATTATTAAAGTCTGCTAAATTGGAACAACAAATGTTGTACTTTAGTTATCCAGAAACAGTGCTGAACTAAAGATATACTTGAGTAAATTTGATTGTGCTAAAGTGGAACTAGTATACTTTAGGTACACTTTAAATATCTTGCATTTAAAGACTAATATTATACAGAGATCATACTATCCTTATACTAATAGTGATATTAAAACACATTTTTAGAAATATGCATTGTGCATTAAAGAAGTACTCCAAATAAAGTTGAATTATAATATTTATATATTATTTAATATTATATATATCCGTAAGTCTCAAACGATATGTCAGTAAATATGTTAATGGATTTGTAGTATACTTAGTATGAAATAAACATATTTTAAATATATTTTGGTATAGGTTATTTTCACTAGGGATATGATGCCTTTCAGTGCATTTGAGGCATGAATGTATAAAAAAAACTAAAATTTTCCTCAGAATAATAAGGTCTTTTCTGTTCGATTGTTATGCTCAAAATGCCACAATATTGTTATGCTCAGAACAGCTCAAATATAAATTTACTGAAAACCATAAACCCACAAACTCATCTACACAAACCCCAGACCTCTTTCAAAAATCTATGCAATTGAATTCAGACTTTGCCTTCACACCATCAAATACAGTTACATGAACACCTCTCACACACTGTGAGACACAATAAGCCCTTGCTAAAAGGAACCGGGTTTTTCAGAGTGAACTATATGCTTTTTGAACATTTCAATATCACACTATTGTAATCAACATAAATTATAGAACATGAGCAGTAGAAAGAACACTTTGCCTGCATATGCAGTGTTAGTTCCCTTCCTTCCTTCCTTCCTTCCTTCCTTCCTTCCTTCCTTCCTTCCTTCCTTCCTTCCTTCCTTCCTTCCTTCCTTCCTTCCTTCCTTCCTTCCTTCCTTCCTTCCTTCCTTCCTTCCTTCCTTCCTTCCTTCCTTCCTTCCTTCCTTCCTTCCTTCCTTCCTTCCTTCCTTCCTTCCTTCCTTCCTCCCTCTGCAGGCAAATTCTCTGGTTTGAAATTAGTGTTTGTTGAAGTCCTGAAGTGTTTCAGGGTTACACTTATAAACATCACAGGAAACTGCGCTAAAACAAACAAACTGCCTTTGAAATTCTACGGCTCCTTTGGTGTCCAGGGGGGGATATTGGTTTTACTGTAAAGGCGAGGTACCCAAAGCATGACTGTGGTTTTTCCTATGAATATCAATAAGTGTAAGCTTAAAGAAAGCACTTATTCTCCTAACACCTGTCTTAAATTGTTTACTGTGCAGTACGGTATGTCAAAGGTGAAAAGCTCTTTAAGTAGATAATTAATCTCTTATGCTGATACTATGTATGTGCTCTCCCTCATTGCATTGCTTATTCTCCTGCTGTGTCTATGGGCCCTATCCTACACCTGGCGCAATGTGATGCCAGACACGATTTGCATGTATCAGAATGACCTATTTGCAGTAATGACGAATGAAATTGGCTAATTATTTGACCAATCGTGGCAATACGCACATGTATTTAAACCAGGGGTCGGGGACCTTTTTTGAGCCATTTTATCATTTTTGGTTAATGCATTTTTCCAAAAGAGCCACAGTAAAAAATGATATAAAACATGCTTTTTTTCAATAAAATTATAACAGTATTAATTATTAGGTCAATAACTAAAACAAAGTAAACAATAAATAAATTGCAATATGGAATTAATTGTGCAGGCCTTTCACTGTGAGGTTGAGTTATAAATCCTCTTTGTGTGTGTGAACACACACAGTGCTTACATCTATGTTTATGTGAAGACTCGACATGGAATTTTGATGTATTTCTGTGTCTATTTGGCCGTTTAGGCTCGGAACCAAAGACAAAAGCTACGCTTGCTGTGTTGCGCTCAGAGCGTGTGCACAGCATCCTGTCAGTAATTAAGTTGTCTTTCGCGACTTATCACGTTTTTATTATTTATTTTCAACAACTGAAATCTGCGCCGATTATCATAAATACGACACATTTATTTATCACAAGGGTCTTTGCGGCAAAAGTGAAAGTACCAGCGGGTGGAATGTTTCGAAATGTCTCTTTGCATGGCAAAGCACCAGTTTCAATAAAAGGATAGGCCTATATTAAAATGTATACAGCATACCTTTAAATTTTCGCTGCTGTTCTAAAAATGGTTTTCGGTTACTTTAAACAAGCTACAGCTGCTTGAATCCCAGTGCAGTAGCTGTTACCACAGAAATGTAAGTTGTTAGTTGACTGCTGTCACGACTCGTGACACTCGCTAACAGCACTGAACACGTGTGGCCGGTACAACTTGAATATTATTATCATAAACTTTTCATTAACTTCAGTAGGCTGTATAACAAGGGAATTGTAATTAAACTGACTTGTCAGGTTGAGGGTGTCTATATTCCTCCATGTAAATAACAAATCCGCCATGGTGCAAGCGCAACTGGCTTTTAAAGGGAATGGGAGATGAGACTCTGATGAGATTCTTTATTGCACGTTACGGCCAAAACACACCCATGACTCATTAAGAGACTAGGTACAACCCTTTTGGATTGGTGTGCCGACCGTTTTTCCTGCTAGCAAAAACTACAAGCAAAAGTGGATTTGTACATGTCCTAAGTGCACCTGCGCCATGCACTTCCAACCATGCGCTCAGATCGTTAAAATAAGGCACAATATGTCTACCAGCCACTGGTGTCTTCATCTCATTGAGCCTGATGACCCCCTCAGCCTTGATGGAGGGACGATATGGACTGTTTGTTTTTGTTTTTTTCTCCAATCTTTTCATTCACAGTGTTTATATCCAAGTAGAAGCTCAATGACACAAATGCGGACACAGTGACCCGAGCTGTGCAGCCCCGGATGTCAATTAAGAACACTGGACCCATGAGTCACCGTGCACCTGCATTAACACAGATAATGAGGCTGAGGCCCTTAATGGAATGTATTGTACCATAAGTCTATTGTAACATAAATAATTGGATGATGTCTATTTTTGGAAGCTTTTAGCATATCGCAGGTTAGAAGAAACCAGTTTAGTTTTTGCATATGCCTGTCATTGAGTTCCTGTGTTATGAGTTAGTTCACTCCACACATATGTAACACACATGTTTCTGTCTTTTTATACAGGAATTGTAATAGTGATTGTGAAGAAGATGATGAAGTTCAATATGCTTTAATAAGCTCAAAGATACATCCAAAGACAGATCATCATATGCAATAAACACAAGTGCTAACGTAACGCAGAGCAGACAAATGACAACTGAATCAGAGTGACATATACTGATGAAAATGGGGAGAACACTCGCTAACTTCACTCTGTCTCGAGCTGATTTATTATTTAAACAACTTTTTTTTTTTTTTTACTTATGAATTTGTTTTATGCATCATTCTATATATGCATATAAGTTGTTGGAGAAAATATATAAAATCCTACAGGTAAATGAGCTGTTGGAGAAAATTACAATTACAAAATGAAAACAAAATATCAATAGTATAAACTTTGACAGTGAACATAAGGTAGCTATAAGTATTATACAATTAAATCTCAACATAATTAATATGGTATACACTATTATGTGATTCATTCTCAAAATAATTCATATATCATACACGTCAGTTAAGCGCGATCTGCTGTGACGTCACAATCAAGTTGAATTATGGGATATAGAGCTGCTTGAAGTGTACATTGGAGTAGACTCGCTACTTCTGTCAAAACCGAGGGGATGTGGGTCTGTCCAAAATGATAGTATTGATTGTACTAAATTATGCTAATAATTGATTGGTTGCACTTATGCATTCATACATTATATTTTGTATGAAATCGGGGTCATGAACTTAAAATATATATACATATATATATATATATATATATATATATATTGTTGTCTGAGGTCAACTTATGACTTTAGCGTGGTTTTTACATTCAAAAACTGCTCGGGTTATGTATATAACCCTTGTTCCCTGAGAAGGGGAACGAGCACTGCATCGGGACGACGCTTTGGGGATGCTCCCTTAGCATCAGCGAATCTGAAACCAGAATGCCAACTAGGCCAATCCGATTGGCGTGCGTGATGACGTCATCGTGACGGCATACCCGGAAGTATAAAAGGGTTGCTGGAGCGTAATGGCGGTAGTAATTGCTCTGAAGCATGCGCTCCAGGCGCACCAAGGTGTGGCGTCGGGATGCAGTGCTCGTTCCCCTTCTCAGGGAACAAGGGTTATATACATAACCCGAGCAGTTCCCTTTCGAGGGAACTCGCACTGCATCGGGACGACGCTTTGGGGAACGAGTACCCACTAGGCCACACCGAAGGGTAGCGCCTGCCCTAGTGTGAAGCCGGAAACCGGGCACAGCTAGGACTGGAGCACCCTAGCACCAGGCGTCGTAGGGAGATCCAGGCTATAAAACCTGATAAAAGTGTGTGGGGTAGCCCACCCGGCCGCCTCACAGATATCCTGCAAGGGGACCCCAGAAAGAAGGGCCACCGAAGAGGCCATGCCTCTGGTGGAATGAGCCCTCACAGCCACAGGTGAAGGCAAACTGCGCACCTGATAGGCCAAGGTAATCGCCTGGACAATCCAATTACTGATTGTCTGAGTAGACGCAGGCAATCCCTTCTTAGGTGAGCCAAAACACACCAACAGTTGTTGTGATCTCCTCCACTGTGCAGACTTCGCCAAATAAACTCTGAGCGCCCTAACCGGGCAGAGTAGGTGAAGTCTCCCCTCTTCCGCCGTCACATGAGGCGGAGGATGAAATGCCTGCAGGACCAATGACCTGACCACCCTTGATGGCACCTTAGGCACGTAGCCCGGCCTAGGGTGTAAGATGGCCTTTACTCCTCCCGGGGCAAACTCCAGGCAGGTCGGCGTTACCGCCAAGGCCTGGAGATCTCCCACTCTCCTGAGAGAGGTAATGGCAAGGAGAAAAGCCACCTTAAGAGTCCGATCCTTTGGTCCAGCCGACTCCAATGGTTCGAAGGGGGCCTCAGCCATCCTTCGAGAACCACTGCCAGGTCCCAGGTTGGAACTCTGGTCCGAGCCGCAGGCCTCATCCTCCGAGCCCCACGGAGGAATTGTACAACCAGCTGGTGCCTACCCAGAGGCCCATCACCCAGAGGAGTGTGGAAAGCCGAAATGGCAGCCACGTACACCTTGAATGTGGACGGGGTAAGCCCTGCAGAAAAACGATCTTGGAGGAACTCCAGCACTGAAGCCACTGGGCAGTTAACTGGGTCCACCTCACGTTCTCTGCACCAAGTGGAAAATACATTCCACTTGAGGCTGTACAGTCTCCTCGTAGACGGAGCCCTGGAGCTGAGTAAGGTCTCTATCACCTCCGCCGATAGGCCAGCCTCTATGTACCTGGTCCCCTCAGGGGCCAGACCCATAGGTTCCAAATCTCCGGGCGGGGGTAAAATATCGTACCCGCCGCCTGAGATAGGAGATCCCTCCTCAGAGGAATCTCCCACGGCTGACCTGCTAGCAGAGCTATGATATCCGAGAACCAAACTCGAGTCGGCCAACGGGGTGCTACCAGAAGTAGACTGACCCCCTGTCGACGGACCCTTTCCAGGACTCCTGGGAGCAGAGCAATCAGGGGAAATGCGTACAGACGCAGCCTCGGCCACGTCTGCACCATGGCATCCAGCCCCAGCGGAGCTGGATGCGTGAGGGAAAACCACAGTGGACAGTGGGACGTCTCTCGAGACGCAAACAGATCCACTTCCACTGGGCCGAACCTCTTGCATATGGCCTCCACCACCTCTGGGTGGAGTCGCCACTCCCCGGGCCTCAGCCCCTGCCTCAGCAGGATGTCTGCTCCCTGATTTTGGACCCCCGGGACATACATTGCCCTGATGGACAACAGTTTCCCTTGGGACCACAGGAGGATGTGATGCGCCAGTCTGCAAAGAGGGCGCAACCTCAAACCCCCCTGCCGTGCCCCAACCAGTGAGGGAGGCGTCTGTTGAAACGGATTTCCGGCAACAGGACGCTCCCAACACTGGCCCTTGGGACAGAAACCAAGGTTTCTTCCATATGACTAGGGAACGAAGGCCACTGCGCGTTACCCTGATCATACAGAATGGATTTCCCCTCAAGGAAAGCCACCTGGTTTACTTCCATATCAGGACATGGTGGCCGCGGAGGTCCGGGAAAAAGCTCCTCAGAGCTTTGTAGACCGCCAGCATTTCCAGGCAGTAGATGTGCCAGGAGAAATGCCTGGTCTCCCACAGACCTCTCGCAAAGCGGCCGCCATGATCACGTCCCAGCCAGTGAGGGAGGCGTCTGTTGAAACGGATTCCCGGCAACAGAACGCTCCCAACACTGGCCCTTGGGACAGAAACCAAGGTTTCTTCCATATGAATAGGGAACGAAGGCCACTGCGCGTTACCCTGATCATACAGAATGGATTTCCCCTCAAGGAAAGCCACCTGGTTTACTTCCCATAACCACGTCCCAGCCAGTGAGGGAGGCGTCTGTTGAAACGGATTCCCGGCAACAGAACGCTCCCAACACTGGCCCCTGGGACAGAAACCAAGGTTTCTTCCATATGACTAGGGAACGAAGGCATCTGCGCGTTACCCTGATCATACAGAATGGTTTTCCCCCAGAGGAAAACCCCTTGATTCCCAGCTACCACTGTAAGGGTCTCATGCAGCAGGCCAAGAGATATTCTGTTGGACGCAGCCGCAATGAGCCCCAGCAGACCTTAAACTGCTTCACAGTGATGCTGTGGCCTAGCTTCATTTTAGAGACCAGGCCGCCTGGAAGAACCCGATATTGGTACGCTTTGCCCCAAAAAGCGAACCTCAGGAACTTCCTGTGACACAGAAGGATGGATACAGGGAAGTATGCGTCCTCTTCAGACCCATCGTGACAGACCAGTCCTCAGACTGGATCTGAATCACAATGGAGGAAATGCTAAGCATCTTGAATCTGAATCTCCTCAGAGAACGATTCAAGTACCTCCGGTCTAAAGTTGGATGCAACTCGCCATCCCTCTTAGGAACTATGAAGTACTGGCTGTAGAACCCGGACTCCCTGTCTGGCGGAGGAGCACATTCTGTGGCCTCCTTACCAACAGGGAGTGAACTTCCTGTTCCATTACCCGAACCTGCCCAGGGACCACTGCCGTCCAGACCACCCCACTGAACTTCAGGGGAAGGTAACCGGACTGCAGTCTGTATGCCCCTTCCTACAGTCGCAGGCCCCAAGCTGATATATTCGGAGGCGTAACCATGCGCCGAGATAATCTGCTAAGGGAACCAGCCTCTCGAGGCCGGTCTCGGGTGTCAACCGAGCCTCCTCCCCGACCCCCTGAAGCGGCTTACCGGCAGGGCGAAATCGAGGAAGATTTTCGGTGTGCGTACGCGTTTGCTGGACCACCGCAAGTCTTGCTAGAGGCGGCTGGTGCAGCACGCGTGCACGGGGAAACGATGTGGCCCGAAGCGTACTAGACGGCGGGAACACAGCATCGATTCCCGAAAACTCCACAGGGGAGGCGACCTCGATCGCTCCTACCCGGGAGAGGGGGCTGGCCAGCAGAGGGCCTCATCTAAGGGAGCAGCTCAACAGGGCCACAACCCTAGAGCGGACACTGCGATTAGCAATTGCCTGAAACTGATGTGTCCCGCAGGCCACAAGGCGGCGAGAACGACATCAACTTCAGGAGGGCTCCATCTTAGATGAATATCCAGTTCACAAGTTAAACACGCTTGGGTGACAGAATTAAAGTATCCAACTTATCAAAGTCGGATAACATGACACTCAATTCCTCGGAATTAAATGCCATCATAATCACCAAACCCGTGCAACCTGATCTGAATAATAGGCTGAATAAAAAATATATCTAACTCCTCAAAGTCAGATAATATTTTAATTTAATTCCTCAGAATTAAATGCAGCCACAATAAGGTGAAACATAGTCTGAATGATAGGCTGAATATCTAACTCCTCAAAGTTAGATTATATTTAATTTTAATTCCTTAGAATTAAATGTAGCCGTAATTAATCAGACGACACTGTTTTATTTGTATTTATACGGACTCATAGACCCCGCGTTGCCTCAGCAACGTGGTTCAAGCCGTCATAATACAATTGGCTTTCATCCCTCGAGAAAAAAGCCAAACAGTGTCACACAATACAGTGAAACATGGTCTGAAATGACTGAATATCTAACTCCTCAGAGTCAGATAATATCTCATTTAAATCCTCAGACTTAAATGCAGCCATATCAGACAAATACTGATTTATTTTACTATACGGACTCGTCCGTTAAGCCAACCAGTATCTCATGCACACCGATCGCGTGTGTTCACATTAATTGCAGACCCATAACCTGCGCGCTGCCTTTTTTCCTTTTTTTTTTTTTTTCCAGCAATCGCGTGGATGGAATCTTGCATATTTAAGAAGTGCTTATGACTTTGACTGCCTCGATGCTGAGTACGTCTAATTCCTCAGAATCAGACCTCTCACACATCGCGTCCTCCGCCCCGGGGGAAGAAGCCGCAGCGCGGGCTTCCACACGGGGAAGGAGAACATCTGAACTGTCAGATAAAGACTGGGAAGATGCCTCAGCAGTCCCAGTCCCGCTGACAGTCCATCCGTGAGCCCCATGACCAGCCTCGCCGCACCGCCTCGGCGGATGCGGGACCGATCCACGGGGCTCACGCCGAGAGCGGAGCACTCTGAGCGTCAGCTTTCATAATGCTCACAAGCGGCTCCCTCGAGAGCCGCTCGAGCATGCTGAACGCCCAGGCAGTGCACACACAGCAGGTGTGTATCCGAGCCCGACATGTAGCGAGAACTCTCTCACTTTTTCACACTTCATTTCAATCACACACTTTCACTGACATACAACAGTAAATAGACAGACAGTTTGACAGATAGCGCTTGCTGAAGAGAAATAACTACCGCCATTACGCTCCAGCAACCCTTTTATACTTCCGGGTATGCCGTCACGATGACGTCATCACGCACGCCAATCGGATTGGCCTAGTTGGCATTCTGGTTTCAGATTCGCTGATGCTAAGGGAGCATCCCCAAAGCGTCGTCCCGATGCAGTGCGAGTTCCCTCGAAAGGGAACATCATAATGAATAAGTAATAGGCTATTTTCTACCCTGGTTTTCTCTCATGGAACGCTTGGTTTTAATGGGCGTGCCGCGCTGAAGACTTGATTGGATAAGCTCCCCCATCAGTACACATGAGGAATTGTTTTGAAAATGTGTGGGAAAACGGCAACGGAATGATTTGCACACAGGGCTCGCAATATGTCTTTATCAAACAAACACAATAATTTATCTCTCATCCACCCGCAATTAATTGGAATGTTATTTTTCATTACTTGGCCTGCCAGATCTGTGATTATAATCGTGAACCGTGCATCACTAACACACGCACACACAAGCCTGACTGCAAAGTCAGACAAATCAGCATGATCAAAACTTCCGCAATTTTATTTTTCCCTTCAAATATCAGGTCAAGAGAGTGAACAATGCACATCAAGAAAGGAATGTTATTTGACTATTTAAGATAACCCGTCGGCAGGCCGGTGATACGTTTTGGTAGCCGTCTGGAAAACACATAGCCCCGGGACGTTGGGCTTTGCGAGGCCTGGCCCATATGTCCGAGTCTGATCACGAATTGCAGGACAATGAACCAACAACACATCAAATAAAGGATTCTCCAGCCTGTGACAGCGTGCTAAGGTATGTTCAATTAGACATGTACACATACAGATATCAAACAATCTGTAACAAGGCAATACTATCACATATATAGATATATATATATAAATATATAAAAAGTTTTTTACTCACATAAGTGTGTTGCTTCATTCATTCATGTAATCTCATCCTGTTTGCAAATCCAGTCTCTTGTTTACAAACGAATCCGTGGTGAAATCAAGGAACAAAAGCGCAATGTCTTACCCATGTGAGCTGGATACTCATTAAAAATAAAGTTCATCCATGCATTCAAAATATTGGAATCTGAATGAAGCTTATGCAGCATGTTTATTGCTTGGAAGTTTGATCCGGTTTAGCTCCATGTAGGCCTGTGTTATTTATCTATAACATGCCATGCCCAAATCGTTCGGCGGGGCTACAGAATCAGGCATTCGTCTTCTTCGGTTAAGGTGCCGTTTCGCTGCTCTCTGACGTCACAGGGAGGCACATTCCCAGATCAAGCGTTTGCTGAGCCAGCTGTCAATAAAAGCTTTTCTTTGACTCACAAGGAAGTTTTCAGCTCTGAAACGTACAATATTCTTATATTACCATGGCTTTTTATATATCAAAAGCTCAAGGGAAAGTTGATTTCTTCAATTCATGGACCTTTTAATTGTAGGGAAAAAAACTAAAAAAAAAACTAAATAATTGAAACTAAATGATTTAAATTTTTTGTGTGTGCTTATTTTCGCTGTTTTCATGAGATCCACCTCTGTTTAACCTGTTGCAAAACTTACGTTGCTAAATGAAATGTGCACACTGCACAGTCTCATTAATCTGAACGAGTTGGGTAGTGAATATCATGTGGAGGCCAGAGTTGTAGCCAAGAGTGGGTCATGCACCATGGCAGTGATGTCAAGAATCATAAAGTCTGCTGTTATGTCATGCAGTTCTATGCACAGTGTTGCATAAATGCTTCATAAAGATGTCATGTTTGGTTAATTCACGTTTAACCGTCAACAGAACACACACATATAATTCATACTTGAGGTTATATCCATGCTGTGCTTTATGGAACGAGAGATGCCAGTTAAGAATCAATGATCTGTAGAACAGTATGTATTGTATTTTATATTAATATTATTATTGTGATAATGACCTGGCTGATTGTACAGTACATTAGGCTAAATTTTACATGATTACTTAAGTACTTAACTACTTATTAAATAAGTAGTTAAATAAACAATAATAATTAATATGATTTTTAATATGATTTGTACTATTGGTCACACTTTATTTTAGGGGACAATTCTCGCTATTAACTAGTTATTACTAGGATATTTATTAGTACTTATAAAACACATATTAATGCCTCATTCTGCATGACTTTATTCTACATCCCTTAATCCACCCAATACCTTTACTTATAAGCTTACTTATTATTAATAAGCAGTAAATTAGGAGTTTATTGAGGCAAAAGTCGTAGTTATTACTGAGTATGTGTTCCCCATACCTATGTGTTCCCCATAAGTGGTACGGTACTTAGTATCTAGAAGTGTAGGGGAGTGTAGAATAATAATTTGTATATACATATATATATATTTTTTTAATCTGGTACTTCTTCTGTTCATAGTTTTCACGTGTCGTCACACGCTTATAGGAACGCCCACCTGGAGGGCAAAACAAGGCTTTTGCCCGGAATGCCCGCCAATCATTTTTACCAGGTTTGTAGTCAGTATTAATGCGGTAAGACAGTGATATTAAAATACCAAATTCAATAAGCATCTTATCGATGTTGCATACTTTGTACAGGAAAGCAGAAGAACACAGAATATTAGTGCAACACAAGGTTTCTCGTTAGATGTTTTCCCCATCGAAACCCATTATAAAGAAAACACGTTGTGTTCATATTCTTGCCTCATCTACTCGCCTGTATATAGTATGCATCATCAAAAAGGTGTAAACTGAATTTGATCTTTTAATATCACTGTTTTAGTACATTACGGCACTTTAAGGGTGGGTTGCACTAAGGATTCTTTAGCCTGTCGTCAGTTCACCCTCCGTCTGCTGCTTGATCAGCTCTATAACGTTTTACTGCGTAATTAATCTGTGTTTAAAATGAAGTGGTGCAACAACTCGATTTAAAATAAAACCCATATCAACAAATCCTTTAAACTTTGCTTATTAAATCCTTATTGGTGCAGCGCACCCTATATAGTTTTTCACGTTAAGCGTTTTAAAAATGTCCCGCTGTTTTCAGTGATTGAAATGCTGCAGCAGGTGCTGTATATGGATCATAAGTGCCCAAAACGTGCATCTTGTTCACATATTTTTGTTTTAAGATGGAAATTTGACAGGCTTGTGCTGTAGTTCTATGGAGTTCTATGGCGGTTTTGCCCTCCAAGGCTCCGCGACTATGGATAGAGAAATATGTCTTCGTCTTCCAATGTAATATGACGGAAGTGATACATGAGATAAAAGTAGCACCAGTATGCTGTCATGGACAGCTGTAAAATATAAATTGAGCTCTCTAGTGTTACTTAATCTCAATCATCATAGAAAACTTAAGAATTCTTCCGTTGAGACCAAAGGAAATAGTTGACTGCGATTGACCAATCAGAATCAAGTATTCCAGAGAGCCGCGTGATAATATAATTTAAGAGCCAGGCACGCCTCATCTCAGGTCAATGATGAATCCTCATTAGTCAAAGCCATTCAAGTGCTTGTCTAGTTGTCTTGATATAATTTGTCCTCAATTATACGGTAGGCGCTTTGAGCCAAATTCATCTGTTCATCTAAACTGTGCTGAGGCTAATCCTTTTCTGTCTTCGTGCCTTCAAAATGTGTTTTGCTAATTGATGAAAGCATGCAAATTTTGCGGCCAAATTGTTTTCATTGTTCAGGAAGCACCAGAGGCGATTTAAGCATGGGGACTGCGTTCCCTTGCAATCTCTTGACATAATGTGTTTTTTGTTTTGTTGTCTTCGAGATTCAGTTTTCCTCAAAACTGACAGCCCAGCGATGAAAGACCAAATCAGCTCTCTTGGCTGCCATCAAAGCAGAACATCCAACATAAAGAAAGAAGGAAAGAAAGGAAAGGGAAAACAATAGAGAGTGATTTACTCCCAGTGCTCATTATAAACATAGATTTGCTCACAAACACAGTAATTCACTTACAGTGACTTACCATATAAATGTGAGACGAGGCTAAAACAAAGGCCAAAACACTCGCCAGCGCAAATAAAAAAAACGTTAAAAAGAGACCCCTTTCCCTTTTTTTCGGCAAGCACGATCTTACTACATTAAAAACTACAAATAGGCACTTTAGGATTAATAGTTAGAGTGGCTAAAATCGATGTTTCTATTTATCAGATCTGAATTTATGACCGTGCAACTATGGCAGTCCATCTGAAGGCATTATACTTAAAAAGTTTGCTGCAAGGGTTTGATGGCCTTGTTATTCTATCGATCGTTTTCTTTTTGGCCGTTTATTGTGTTTTCGTTTTCATCCACTTACTGTACAATGCTGCATTACTGTTATTACTGGCCTCACTTATAAAGGAATCCAAAATGCTTTCTGTCTTGTACGGGGGGAGTGACGTGTAATAATCTATGATAGGCTCATTCTGTCATAGCCTTAAGTAGTGGACGAGAGCAGAATGATGAAGCCAAGCCGAGGGCTTCAGTCCCATGAGCTGACATGTGACTTGTGCGACTTCTTGTTGCAGCGAATCCTAAATGCACACACAGACAGAGACAGCGGGCAAGGGAGAGACTGTAGGGAAATCAGTGAAGAAGAGGTTTATGAATAAGAAATGAGAGACAAGCAGGATCTCAAAATACAGTATGTAATTTAGAGATGTTTGTAGCACATATAAATGTTCTATATTGGTGACTGTGATTTTGTTCCTGGGACAACATCGTAGCTTGTCCTGAAACAACCTTTCTTGTGAGCTGATGAGATTTTTGGTTTAGGTTAGAGGAATAGTTCACCCTCATAAGCTGCTATTTTTTCCCCATGGAACACAAAAAGAATGGGCATGCTGTTATTCCACCTTACAGTACATAGTGAGTTTTCTATATGAACATTTTCTTTTAAAGGGTTAGTTCACCAAAAAATAAACATTCTGTCTTTAATTCCTCACCCTCAAGCTGTTCTAAACCCGTAAGACCTTCATTCATCTTCAGAACACAAATGAAGATATTTTTGATGAAATCCGAGAGCTCTCTGACCCCACATAGACAGCAACACAACGACCACTTTCAAGGCCCAGAAAAGTAGTAAGATATCTTTAAAATAGTCCATGTGAAAACAGTAGTTCAACCTTAATGTTATGAAGTAACGAGAATACTTTTTGTGCTCAAAAAAAAAAACTCTTCTCCTCCATGACACTCTCCTTAGCGATTCACGTAAGCACCACAACGCATGCATGTGGTGCTCAGCCAATAGTTAGCCGGCGTTCTGCCGTAGAACCCGGACTCGCGCTGCACTGTGTGAATAGCCCAACAACGTGAATAGTGTAAGAGAGTAAAAGGAAGAGAAGACATTGTTAAATAAAGTAGTTATTTTTGTTTGCTTTTGCACATGACAAGTGTTCTAGTCGCTTCATAAAATTAAAGTTTAACCACTGGAGTCACATGGACTATTTGAATGATGTCTTTACTACCTTTCTGGGCCTTGAACGTGGTCATTGTGTTGCTATCTATTTGTCCAAGTCTTGTGACATATGATTATTTTATTCGAAGAACAGATTTAATTTAGGCTATTATTTACATCTAAGCAATGATTGACACACATGCATACGCCCTGTTTACACCTGGTATTACGATGCATTTAGATTTTTCTTATTTTTCTTTTGTGTGTGTGTGTGTGTGTAGTCCGAGCCAGTGTTGTTTGTTCTGTGTTTAAACTTGAAAAATACTTACAATAAAGTATTCACAAAAAAAGACGAAGAAAGAGGCGTTATGGTTGTAACGTAGTTTGTATGTTCAGGGAAGAAAGAGGCGGGAACCGGCAAACAATCCACAAGTTTTTAATAAAATAAACCAACAAAATAAAATAACGGTGGCAGCCCCTCACGGACGACTGCCGCCTACGTACAAAAACAAATACGTATAACAAAACACAACTCAAATTCCAGGCCTGGTCCTCTCTCGTCTAGCACTGTTGTTGCTCCTCCTTTTATGCTCCCGCCACTCCTCCGTGAGACGAGACCGGTGTGACGCGTAGCTGGCGCTTATTATCACTCGCCACCGGCCCGCTTTCAAGGTCCCTCGCCTCGCTGCTTGCCATTTACCCCCAACACCCTCCTCCGGGCGATCACGGCGGCCGCGGTACCTGGGGGTAAGGACAGAGAGGCGGGAAAAACGGAGCCAGGAGCCAGGAGCATGAGGAGCGACAGAGGGGAGAGAGGAGAAAGAAAAAAAAGGCCCCTCGCCTCGTTGCTTGCCACAATGGTCTTTAGGATCACAAGTAGACGAAGGAGACACATACCTGTTTACACCTGATGTTTTAATCCGTCGCTTTTGTCCACTTTCAACCACTTCTTTTTGCTTCGGTCTGAATGAATTAATTCCGATTGATAAATCCGAATGTAGTTTTTCATGAACGCTAAATAAAGTGATCGGGTTGATGTGCGCATTTATGTCACAAGCTTTAATCTTTTGACATGCACACATTGCACGACCATACAGAGTTTCCCGCTGTTGTTGCACATTCTCCTTTTGTTTGTTTTAAAAAGCAGACTTAATATATATCTATTTCGGGTCCTAATTACGGCGACGACGAGCACATGAACCGTTATGCCATGCTACATTTATATTATATTTATCAAACAGTAAAAACACCCATTTCTGCGCCCAAAATCAGTCGTCTGTGGATGAGAGTCCGAAATAAGGACTGTTGGGACGTTGTCCTGCTCCACTTCACAGATGATGAGTGGAAAGAGAATTTCAGAATGACAGGACACTCATTTATGACACTTTATTCAACACTTCATATGTCATTACGCTATTTCTACATCATTGCACATACGCAGTAATCTCCAGATTCGGTTTTCAATCCTATCAAGTGCTTACATGTCCTCTCGATCGATTACAAAAGGAATAAACGACACCTTACAATCTGAATTAAATTTGAATCAGATCTGGCCAATTCACTCCGACTGATGTGGTTACATGTGACTTTTTTTATTCTGATTCTGTTACTAGTGTGTGTTAGAAAGCAGGAATGGTGAGAGATTTTTCTTCTTCAAACTAGGTCTTCAGCCAATAAAGATTAAATCCTATCTGACTAGAGCGCTTCCCATAATGTTTATGCATTAGGTCAGTGGCGGAGAATAAGCGGTTTCAACACATTCGATCATATGAAAGCAATCCGGTTGAACACGTTTTCGACTACCTCTGGAAGTGGTCAAAAGTGGACAAGCTCAAAACATTTTAGGACCTGTTTACACCTGTATTAAGGGTCATCCACTTGTGATCTGATCTACCAAAATGCATCTTAATACCAGGTGTAAACAGGACCATAGAGAACATCAAACAACACTGAGGCTTAAACTTGTGCTTGATGCACGAATAAAGACACGTTTACCTATTCATGTGTGTATTGCCAGCTCAGGGACTGCATTCGTTTTCAATAATTCAATGCAACATTGACAACGATCCCTTACTGAATCAATGTACTTGATGTTTGTTATTCGTCAGGAGAATGTCCTGAAACACTGTAATTTTATGTTCTGTTCTGTTCTGTTCTTTTCAAAGAACTTCAAACAATGTCCTTGTTTCCTTACATTTATACTGTATGTACCTGATTTTGACTTGTGGTCATAACCACTTCTCTGGTTTCAATGGATGATGACAGGCTGCGTCCAAAATTGTATACTCTCTTGAGTAGGTACTTATTTTGAATAACGACTGCTAAAAAAAAGTATGTTCTATAAAGTACGAGTATGAATGTAATCCAGACGCTCTATATTCGCCATGTTGTCATTATCACATGACTTACCAGCATCAGTTGCGTTGCTTCACTGTCATTCATAAATCCTCTCCCATGGTCTCATGGGATGGTAAAGTGTCTCCCCGACCAATCATCGCTTGCTGTCTTTAACAACATGCATTATGTCATCGAGAAGGCGGAACTAGAGACTGACTTCCGGAATCAAGAGACTAAACAAACAATGGTTACTAAAGTGTTAGCTTAATGCTAATTCCAGTATTCGCTGGGTTGCTGAAGCACCTCGGCTATTGTTTTTTGTCTTGGTAGTCCCTGAAGAAAACATCACAAAGGCAGGAGTATTGTTGTCATAGCTCCACGAACCTTTCTTCCACCTGGCAGCACCAATACCATCATCTCTCTTT
Source organism: Gobio gobio (assembly GCF_949357685.1). Classification (NCBI taxonomy): domain Eukaryota; kingdom Metazoa; phylum Chordata; class Actinopteri; order Cypriniformes; family Gobionidae; genus Gobio; species Gobio gobio. Next base: position 18,538,840 of record NC_137109.1, on the reverse strand, counting down.
CCTTTGGCCATGTTTTAAACGGAAGAGCTTTTGTGCTCCTATTGGTCAATGTCACAGATGTGACAGAACCTGTCATGGGGGATTGGAAAAAAAAAAATTATAGGCTGCATCCGAAATCGCATACTCTCTTGAGTAGGTCCTTATTTTGAATAAGTAATTCACGGCCGCTTAAGTACGGTCTATAGCCTATAGTAAGAGTGTGTAGTATGAGTGTAAATCTTCTCCCGTGGCCTCATGGGATAGTAAAGTGTCCATCATATGCACACTTCTCGCTGGAAGTAGAAGGTATTCCGAGTACCTTTTGCTTACTCTTTTATGAGTACCGTGAATTCGGACATACTTATTTTGTCACATACTGTTTCGCCAACTATATAGTAAGGAAATTTCTGATGTAGCCATAGTCTTTCTTTCGAGACATTGTGAAGCATCGCACACTATATGAGATCAAATGATCGATTCTTGTTATTTATGAATCACCAATCAGGCTGAAATCGTTTAGTCTGAACCTGGCATAATAATGATTTTGGAAATGCACTCCTGACTGGCTGTGTTTTTTTAATGATTGTGTCACATCACAACCTATTTTTATGTTTCAATGTGGACAGACAGACTGAATCTTGTTACATCACGCCTGGTTAGTGTTAGCATAGAAACATGTTTGTTTGACAAAACGGTTGAAGGACCACTTGGCAAAATCACCAAATTTATGTTTTTAAAGTAAAAAGACTTTGTGTGTGGTTTACCAAACAAAACAAAAGGGGGTTTAGTCCCAAGTTTCCTCCAAATGATTAATCCATTTTCTTTGATCTACGTCCTGAGTCATTTAATGTTACTTTTATTGACCACAAGGTGACACCAAACACTCACAAAAATACCCTAGAGAATAATTTGGCTGCTACTCAGAGCTTAAATTCACTCCATCCTATGGATTTAGTGCTTCACTATATTTAGCTTGAAAATAAAATGATGAACACTTACATGGGAATGCTGACAAAAACCTCTTTCTTGCTTTCATCCATACCATAAAAGCTATATTTCCCCCACACTGCAGTTCGACATGTCAGTGTGTGTGTGTGTGTGTGTGTGTGTGTGTGTGTGTGTGTGTGTGTGTGTGTGTGGAAAGCCTTGTGTCAATACATCAGTTATCACAGCTGACTGACTCCTCAGCTTCCCCTTTTTGACACCATGCCATTTTCTGACTCTCAGCTGCTGAAAGAAATGAAAGCCGCAGATGAGAAATAAGGGACTGCCGCAAAATGCATCGAATCCTGTAATGAGTGTTTATTGCATTGCAGAATCAAAAGATCCACCCCTTTTTCTGTAGGTAGTACCAACCGTATTTGTTGCGCCCCCTCCTACCATTTCAGCCCAAATTCCCATTCTCGGATAATGAAGATGTAGTCCCTGCTCACCTGGCAGAGCCTGGAAGGTGGGAGGTGACAGACGGACAACGCAAGCTTCCATATGGCCCCGGCAGCCATAAGAACACCCTCGCCTCACCTTCACCATTCCCATCAGCCGCCCTGATCCGAGACCTCCTCACCACCCTCCTCTCTAATCACGCCGCTAACGGTTTACAGCACAGGCACTGCTCCAGGATCAGTGGAAAAGGCCAGGCTCCGCTTGAAGCCCCGCTCCATTACAGGTCTCAGTTGGAAGTGTGGAGGTAAATGAGAATCAGATGATGGATCGGGGCATGTGGGGGGATGCTGTGGGCGGTATATCACAGCCAGTGTCCTCAGCATATCCGTGTCGCTCCACCTTTCATTACTGTAATGAACTCAAGGGAGTATGCGGGCACTGCAAGGGACCCACAGGCTGCAATCTGTTTGATTAGCGCAATTTACAAATTACTTGAGTCTCCGCTACCGTCCTCAGACCTTGGCATTCATCACAGACTGTTTCACTTACTAGATTACGATTTGAATTAAATAAATAAATAGCCTATTGCATGGCTATGCATAAAGAAAAGGGAGCCGTGTATAGTGGCGATAATCGGCTACCATGTGCCTCTATAGATAAGGTGTGATTTGCATGAAAGCATATGGTGTTTTATGTTCTGTGCATCCTGCAATTATCGTTAGTAAGGCCAATTGATGACTGGATCAATAAACAAGCAGATAGGATTTGAAACATAATTATAAAAATAAATCATTTTTGAGACCAGTGCTTTTTTCCTGCTTGTTTGTAGCAGCAGCATAGCATATGCACATTGATATTTGCATATGTATAGATGAGTCAGTGTTTGCTTAATATGTAAAATGCATCTGCACGCTAATGCCTCGGGTTGATTTCTCTCTCTCTCTCTCTCTCTCTATCTGTAGGTTTTAAAGGCACATCTATCAACACGGATGACAAGTCTGAGTCCACTTCAGATATAATGTTCTTGGGTAAATGTATGGATATTCTGTGTGTACAAACGTTTTTGTTTTGTTTGAAAATCTTTGTGTAAATTAAATGATACTTTTTTTTTCTTTTCTCATATGGTACTCCTGCATTTTAAGTGTCACTTACTGTCTGTAAGTGTAAAAATATCTGTAAAAATATGCAAAAACATGCATAGACAAACCAAAAGCTCACAGGAAAGAGCATACATTGACTACAACATTATTCAGTTGTTAACATTGTTGTGTTAACATGTGTTTGCAAAAATTATGTCCACACAATTTGGCATGTTTCATTCTTTACACCAATAAAACAATTGACCCCAAGCACAACTGTGCACCATGCTTACAACATCTATAACATGTCCATTTTTCCCTAAAAACTTGCATAGGTGAATTGGAGACGCTAAATTGTCCGTAGGTGTGGGTGAGTGAGTGTGTGTAATGGGGAGGTATAGGGAAAGACCTGGCAATCTACCCTGGAAAAATTATTGCAAAGAAAATTTATGGACAGTCTCTCGCATATGGCAAGAGATGGCCATGGAGTCAGATAAGACTGAAATATATATGGGCAATATCACACGAGTAATGGCTGTGATTTGGCCATAGGTAATCACAGTGTGCTGATATACAGCCATATTGCACAACTATTCATGTATACACTTTACACATGACTGTATATTGCGTTTATACAACAGTTTGACTGCACAAGTGAGTAAATAAATCAGAAACAACAACGAAGTGTATTTAAAATCTCTTTTGTGCAATTACTTCCTTCCGCCACAGATTCAAATCTCAAGTTGACAGTTTGACAGTCGAGCCCAAGCCTCCGTTACTAATTCTGAAACATCACTTTATAACTAGTTACGAAGGAACGTTGAGTCACTTCATTTAAGCTTATTGTATTATGTAGAGTAGAGTATTATGGTATTATGAGAGAGAGAGATGTATTACCTGCATCTGATATCGCATTCATTCTTCAGGTCCATGTCCTTAATATTATATCCATTATAAAAAATCAGTTTGAGTGTCCGCTGAGGAAAGCCATATAGTTGTCTTTGTCCTCTTAAAAGATTTCTCAACTTCCTTGTTTAAAACTAGTCACTCATAAAGACAGTCTTTGCAGCCGTCTAATGGTTTAATAATGTAACTTTCACTGAAGTCGAAATCACAATTGCAAACGGACCTTTTCGAAATACCAAATATGGCATTTTATTTATATAAAATAATATCTATTGAACAATAATATTTAGATTAACAACAATAGCCATTATAGAAGGCAATAGGAAATAAACACAAGCAAACAAGTTGGTCAAATGTACAAAAGCAGTGCTCTAGTACAGATTTAAGTTAAATATAGCCTAAATAAAAAGTTATGAAACTTAAATTTCCCCTTAACCCAAATCGATTTGCTCTGGAACAAATAATAGATTATTAAGACCAAAGATTGCCCATTCAATATCCCCAAATTAATTATATCTCATGTTTAACCATCTACATAAGCCATAACCATTACTCCGCGGGTACATGAGCGCTGAGCGGCCGCTGACAGCCTGGAGCTCGCATCTGTGAAAGCATCTAAACAAATTGTAAAACAGGCGGTATGTTTATATATGTGTCACATATTTGAGGTCTAAATAACTACATTCTCGCCTCTAAAACTCTTAAAACTAAATTTGTTGACACAATAACATTAGTATTTGTAAAAAAAATATGGTGGATTTGCTCGACCGCCATGACAGTTGCCCCAAGCGGAGTGATACAAACGGTGAAACGGTTCCAGGACTGAATGCATATACGAACAAGTTCTCCGTTTAGGGGAACGAATTCAACCCAAGCGCTCTTTGGTGACGTATAAAGCCCGCCCTGACAATTTGATTGGTCCGAACAGCTCGAGCATAGTTCCTCCACAATGGATCAAGTCCCAACTTTCCAACCGGCTGGCATCCAGGCTAATATATATATTTATAAATGATATATAATTTCTGCAGGTTTGGACCTCGATACCACATAATACGAATATGGAAATATATGAAAGCCAATGTTTGCCTCCCAAACAAGAGCAAAAAAAAATTATAATTGTCTCTAAATAACCATTATATTTAATAAAAGAAACCCCAATTTGAGCCCAAATGCATATACACATGAGCTTTACCATGCAGGCTTATCGCTCTGGCACTGTGAATGCCTCATGGCAAGGTCAACAGACCAGCAGAGTCAGCTGGATGCTTTTTTTTCTGCTTGCTCTGCAGGGCGGATGAGGTGTCCAAAACCAAACATGGCCATTGGGCAGTGTTTACATCCTTAAAAAGGACACACTCCATTATAATGAATTGTTTAGAAGGCACATTTTTCTGCCTCCATGAATTCAGCGGATAAATACAGACAACACTCTACTATTATGTCTTTAGGAACACTGCAGCTGAATATGTTTGAGAATGGGGCTAATGGATCTCATGAATGCACTATGACCTCCCTATAGAGGTCTGGAACATATAGCTTTTATTGTTAAACCAATCTGACATTGTATGTCAGCATTTTCCAGTAACTGGTTCTCTGGTTTGGTTGATTCAAAGAAACCCACTTCATCCACCATTCAATCAGAGTGAATGAATCCAATAAATGATGGTCAGCCCCTTGAGAACATTCAGAAATACACTGAACAGACAGCTGTCAGTGACATTTTGTATATTTGTAACTACATCTCAAATTGACATCCATTAGGGATTAATGTACTTTGACTGTCAAAAGCAAACAGAGCAGACCAGAATATCCAAAAAAATAATCTTGAAGCAAACCGGATAGAGAATGTAGATTGTGAAATGCAGTCTAAGTGATGACACTAACAAGGCGTAAAAATAATGGTTAAAAATAAATGGAAAAATATGTATATATTCAGTTCAAATCCAGTCCTTGAAGCAAACGATCCATGATCTTTGAAACCAAGCTCTCTCCCGACACACTGATGTACAGTAGAGAGTCGTTCAGGATCACATAGTTCGGCTGAGAGAGGATTTTGTAAATTTGTTTCTGCAGTGAGCTTTTTGTCAGCACTGCCATCAACGGCCTGCCACAGGATGTTATATATCATGGCTTCGTAGAGCATTATGCAGGCGAATAGGCCTATTCAATAACATGACTATTGGCAAGGTTAAACCACACTACACAAATATGAAATACTTATCCCTGAACAAACCTGATGCACTCATATATAAATATGATGCAATTATAATGGTTGGAATAAGTCAAAGTATACATTCTTGAAATATGCTAATTAACAAATATATAGTATCTCCTATAGAGAATTCAAAACACAGAAACGATCTTGTCAGTATCTCAATTGTTTCTCCAGTCATGAGAGTTTGCTTCTCAGATTTTTCTCTTCACATAATGCACATATTCTCACATAATATATTTCAACAATGTCAAAAAAACAAAGTTAAAGATTTCAACTTTTTGAGATGATATTGCCAATAATTTTAAAGTGGGCCTATTATGTTTTAGTCAACTTTCTTTAGTGTGTAATGTTGCTGCTTGAGCATGGACAACATCTGGAAAGTTACAAAGCACAACGAGAGTTGGTTGAGTTAGTTTCACGAGTTCACATATAATTAAGGTGCATATAGCAACGGATGGGCCAGACGGAACTGAACTGAAAACTTTTGGGAGGAGAGTATTTAAATGAGTCACGCAAGGTGATTTACCAAGGTTTGAGTCAATGTACTGGTGTTTGCACCATTATTTAACCCTTAAATGCATGACTGTTTCGCCAAACATTCTTACATTTTCTGGTCTTTAGCAACCCGGATCTATATCTAACATGGATAGATCTCTACCTGTCGCGATAATATATAAAACTCCTGATATTAGAGTAACAAATACAGAAGAATAAAATAAAACATATTTTGTTACCTTTTGGAGCTTGGAAGGGTTCAGTTTGAGCAGATGTTTTATAGCATCATCACTGTCCTCGTCAGAGCTCATTTCCCAGTACATTCAGCATCTGGATCATATTCGGGATCTCACGCATATTCTCAAAACTCATTTCAACGTCTTCAAAATAAATATTTTGATCACTGACAGCTTCCTCCACCAGATCCATCATCAAGTGACAGTAATGTTAGATTGTTCAGTACTTGTTCTGCAGTAAATCACTGAGCCATTTCAAGTTTTGCAGATTAATTATTGTTTCGTTTTCTGTCTGAGGTAACTATGAGTGAAATGTCACTTCATCACTGCGTATCAGACATTGCCACCTTGTGGAATAAAGCTGAATTGCACTTATTTTGTCATTATAGATTAATTTATTATTGTGCAGGAAAAAACAAATACGTACAATCTTACACACCTCGTGTTGTTAGCGACCCTATACAATTTTGACTAAAAACTAGTGGAAAAACAGGCATTCAATTATAATAATTTTTTTTTCTTGTTATATTGTTTAAAATGGATTGATTGAGGAATACTAAGAAGGTTGATGTCTAACTTTAAAAAATGAATGAGGAGAAGGGTAGTGAATGACGTCTCGGGTCGCTAAAGACCCGAGGTATGCATTTAAGGGTAAACCGCCAAAGCATGTCTTAAACCAGACGCTAATTTGTGCTGCTCCTGATAGATTGCGTTGGTAATTATGGAAATGATCCGGCTGCATCTGTGTTCGTCAATAGATTACACTCTGAACTTTCCACTCCCATCGGCGCTTTTGTTTTGCAATGCAAAGTGCAATGCTTTTTTTGCACTTGGTTTGTAAAAAAAAAAATCAACTAAATCCAGTATAAATCTGAAAATGTCTACATTTATATCAAGATCTGGTCCTAGAGCATAAACACAAAGTGGAACGAACTTTCTGTCTCATACACACACGCACACAAACACACACATGTGTGTGACTGCAACAGAGAGCATTTTTATAGAAACTGGCATAAATCTGAAAAAATTGAAGGACAAATACTAGAGCACAAATGCAACATGGAACAATCATGAGAAAGAGAGGGAAAAGGGCAAATAAAAGAAAGATGAAAGGCAGCTTAAAGGGTTAGTTCACCCAAAAATTAAAATTCTGTCATTAATTACTCACCCTTATGTCGTTCGAGACCCGTAAGACCTCCGTTCATATTCGGAACACAAATGAAGATATTTTTGTTGAAAGCTGATGGCTGAGAAAGGCTTCAGATAGGCCTCCATTGGCATTCAGTACACTTATACTCCCAAGACGGATAAAAGGCACTTAAAATGTCGTTACAAAGTCCATCTCACCACAGTGACTCTACAATAATCTTACGATGCGACGACAATAGTTTTTGTGCGCAAAAAAAAAAAAAAATAACACCTTTATCCAGCTTGTTATTGCCTTCCGTGTGTGCCTCCACGACGCATGCGCGAGAATATGACGTAGCGCCGGGGTTCGGGAATCCATGAAATGCACACTCTAACCCCATTTTGAGCACTACGCCGAGACCTAAAGCACGATCAATGTAGAATCCAACAGCTGAGATACGCGCGTCTTCCTCTGATTGTAAACAAATCACTTCTGGGTCATCTGTCCGAACGCCGGATCTGCGTCATATTCTCGCACATGCGTCGTGGAGGCACACACGGAAGGCAGTAACAAGTTGGAAAAAGGTGTTATTTTGATTTTTTTTGCGCACAAAAACTATTGTCGTCGCATCGTAAGATTATTGTAGAGTCACTGTGGTGAGATGGACTTTGTAACGATGTTTTGAGTGCCTTTTATCCGTCTTGGGAGTATAAGTGTACTGAATGCCAATGGAGGCCTATCTGAAGCCTTTCTCAGCCATCAGCTTTCAACAAAAATATCTTCATTTGTGTTCCGAATATTAGTAAAGTCTTACGGGTCTCGAACGACATGAGGGTGAGTAATTAATGACAGAATTTTCATTTTTGGGTGAACTAACCCTTTAACTTTTGCATAACTTCCCTATGGACCTCTAGTGGATAATGTGGTCATTGCACTCTTAATTCCTATAATCCCTGTTCCTACTAAAGTTTTTCCACAAACCTACAGATGGCGTTATTCTATCCCTAACACATAGAGCAATGTCCAAAAACTATTTATATTTATTTAAGATCATCATTCAAGTGATTTTTTCATTAAAAAAAATATTTTTAATGAGCCAATATATGACATAGTTAAGTATTTGTGCAGTAAATAGGTAAAAAAAAATACCAGATACCCACAAAAACACAGCATAAATGTATAGTTGAGAAGTAAATAAAAAAAAAGATATATAGTTTTCCGTGTAAAACATTTATATTTCCTTATGCAATCGCTCTGTAAAAGTTTGGGGTCTATCTGACCCCAAGGGACTCAAACGTAAACCCTACTTGAGGGACGATTAAGGGTTAATAAAAAGTGTTTTTGAAAGAAGTGTCTTCTGCTCACCAAGGCTGCATTTATTTGATCAAAAATGCAGTAATATTGTGAAATATCATTGCAATTCAAAATAGCTGTTTTCTATTTGAATACTATATTTAAAAATCTTTTTTTTTTTTCCTGTGATGGCATAGCTCCATTACTCCCGTGTCACAAGATCCAAGGTCAGAAATATGTAATATGCTTATTTGTTGCTCAATAAATATTTCTGACTATTATTATTATTATTATTAGCAGATAATGCTGACATGTGGACTGTGTAGTGTTTTTATGAGGGTTTTTTATGAACAGAAAGATTTAAATATAAATATGAGAGAAATAGGAATGTGAATTATTTTAAAGTATTTCAATAAATGTTTATTAACATTATACATGTATTTACTGTCTTTTTAGAATGTTTGTTGTACATTTTGCCCACTTACAACGTAAGAAAGGCAGCAGCATACCTATCATAAGGCACACCACATTTATAACAACCAAAAAAGCATGATTTGAAATGGAATGGATTCAAGATTATTACAGAAATATTTTGACATAGAGGAGCATAGGTTTTACAATTTCGTTTTTTGAAGTATTTGAAACTAAAATATTCTCACAAAATCATGAAAAATATTAAGTAGCTTACATATGTGTATGTGATATGTTCCCACCATTACCATGTTCAAGAGGTGAGAATCTGGGGATTCAATATAGTCTTAAAAAACAGGACATCTTCTTAAACTAAGGGATACATATTATTTTGCAAGATTATTAGGAAAGGAAGTGAAAAGTTATCTTTAAAAATTCCACTATGGATATATCCCAAACAGAATGTTGTAACAAGTCTTTTTAACCTACAGGGCAGCAGGGTATGTCAGATAGAATTTTACTCTTTCTCGCCAGCATTTTTACAAAAAAATTGCTAGCCAGTATAATTTTCACAAAAATGTAATGGCCCATAAGAAAGAGCAGACCCTCTGCTTTAAAAAAAAAAAAAAAAAAAAAAAAACTTGTATTCTAGCTTCATGCATTCCTTTTTAATCAACACTTAAATATGGGTAAGTTTAAAGCTACACTGTGTAACTTTTTTAGTTTATTCTTAGCTAAAAACACTTAGTTCTTTCAAAAATATATGTGCTCATTAATGTATATTTACTTCTTTCAAGTAATAAAGTATTCTCGTAAGTTTATAATATGCCATTGAAAAAACATACGTGTATGGGGTTCGAATGCGGGTCGCCATGTTGCCCCTCCATCTTGAAAGTACATTAACCAAAGAGGGACATACCCGTAAATTCAAGCTTCGCCTTTCGCGTTTTAACACTCGATGGCACCGTGTCGAATGTGGACGAGGTCGAACTGGAAGCCATTTTAATCTTGGACTAAATCGGCCACCGTAGGAGTTAAAACGAAATCGGAATTGAGAGGAAGAGAAACTAATATTCACTGGATGGTCATATACCTTTTAACCGCTAGAAGGGGGAAAATATCACACAGTGTAACTTTAATAAAAAAGCAACATTTTGAACAAAAAGCTGAGAAAATCAAGTTTTTGTCAAAGACTACACCCAGATCAGATTCAGAGCGATGATCAAACACAGATGGAGTAGATCGAGTCCATCAACACCCCTAAAGCTTCACAGTCCTAGCTCGTCCTGGGTCGACATTTCATTCAGTAATATTAGGCAGTTTTGATTTATATGATGTTTAATGTTGATGATCACATTATTTTACATATGCATCTGTTTACACGATTGCTTGTTTTTTTGTGTCTTCTTCGTCTGTGTTTTGATCAGGAGATTCTGTACTCATTCAGAAGATGCGTTATAGCGCCCCCCTAGCGTATAACAGTGAAAACACGGAAACCCAGAAAATTCTGTGTTTGGTGGGGAAAGGTTTTCTTACAAATAATGGAAAATTCCGTGTTTGGCGGGGAAAGAGTTAAAGGAACCTCAACATTGCCAAAGGCTACAGCACTAAAAGCACCCAAAATGCTTAAAAGCTTTGTAAATTAATTTATATTTAAAAAAAAAAAAGTCACAAAAGTTGAACGTTGATTATCTGAATGTGCTCCTCCCAAACCGTGTGTTGACATTTCCAAAACACGATTGAAGCAGTTGACCACTCACAACACACTGGCCGAACAATTAGAGCACATTGCACTTTTCAAAAGGAGGGGCTTCATAGAGACAGGAAATAAACAGGGCTGCATTTCCCAAAAGAATTGTAAGCCTAAGTAGATCACAGAACCATTGCCAACAATAGTCTTTACAACTTAGCTCATGCAGCCCAGAGCATTACTGACAGACTGGGAAGAGAGTTGCTGCAACGATATCAAATATGTGAAAAATAATGTTTTTTTTTTTTATCATTCAAGCATGAAAACCCATTCTAGTAGACTGCAAAAACAAAGAGCATAATATGACCTCTTTTAAACAGTGCTGAAAAAATAACAACATATTCTTAGTATCTTTTTCTTGTTTTCCATTAATATCTAAACATCCCTAAAATCAAATAAATTAACCTGACAAGGAAAACTTTGTAATATATTAAGACTTGCCTTCACAGAATATCTCATTTGTGTCCATTTTTTTTTCACCTACCAAATTTTAGGAGAAACATCCGAGACAAACATACTGAAACTGAAATGAGCTCTAAAGAAGATCCTCTTAGTGTAAGAAAATCCACTGTGCTCAAAGTAATTTACCAAACAAATCTCAATCGAATCTACTTTCATTAATCCACCGTCCAATAGGACTGGATATCACTTTTACTGTGTATTACCTCGTGCTTATTGTTCATGTAAACATCTATGGGCTCATGATACTGGAACAGGGTTCGATAACAAACAAACAAAAGCCTGGTTTGGTACAATTCCCAAGACCGCAGCTCTGGCATTTATTCTCTGGTCACCATCCAAGTGTTCTGTCTCAGTCTCATTTGTGTCAGGTCATCAACAAGAATCAGGCTGTTGTGCCGCACAATCCACAGAGAGAGATTCAAGTAAAACATTTCAAGGGCACGATTTCACACTTCCATTGAAAGATGATATAAATTATAGAGGACATGGCATCATTTGAGTACTTGTCAGAAGATGAACTTGAGCTGAACTATGTCCATGATTTCTCGGAATTTGAAGGCTGTCATATTGAGAGCTGTCATGTGGTATCTTATGTGTATCTTATATTCCATTAAAGTGGTGCTTTGGTAAAGAGAGAGCCACTTTTACTTATAACATATAGGATATATATGATGAAACATGTCAAGGACATGTCCAGGTCATATTTTATCTCACAATCAGAAGACATAAATAAGAAATGATCTCTGTCTCAAAGAATATGGAGCTGTTTTAGGGCCATTAAGACTTCTTGTAGTGTGACTTGTATCACCAACCCCCCAAATGTGGGTTGTGCATCTGCACGGCTCCTCAGCGTGGTAGAATCTAATGTTTTGAGGTGTATGTGTGGGTTGTCTATCAACGCACCAGTTGTCAGTAGCCAAGTTTCCATCCACTTTTTTCCACTGTTTTGTTATCGACAAAGTGAATATGCGTTAAAAAAAATATTGCACAATTTGCAGTCTCAAGACTGTTTCCATCAAATTGGCCTTTCACAGATAAAATGGTGTGCATGATTTCGTAAAAATGCGTAAACACATTGGCGCATAAGTTTGTTGTATATTTTTTCCATACATAATTTCACTTTTCGTGTCCCAAATATGTGTAAAATGCCGAGAGTAATGAGAAGATTGAAATTTACTCAAAGTCAGCCGGATGCTTTGTTTAAAGACTATTTGTGGGTGGTTGTTTGCTGTTTGACCTATCAATTCATATCAATAAAGCTTAATAGGGTAAATCCTGATGATTTATCCTATATAGTACACGCAAGTGCATGAACACCCCCCCCCCAAAAAAAACAAGTGGGCTCCCTCAAAGGCCACAGTATAGTTTAGACACTGTGAATGAGGTCACACCAATTTCATTTGACATGTTCTTTGAATGTTTCCTGAACATAATTCGCTCTATTCAGTGTTTTTAAGAAAATGGTAGGGCCTGTTAGAGTTAAAATGTTTAATGTTTAGTTATTTTGAACATTGAAAAGAGAGAGTTTGAATCCTTTAAAAGAAAGAGTTTGAACTATAATATTTTAAAGTTTAAAAGTTGGAAGTTTGTAGAATCTAAAAATATTTTTTGGTTACCATTGTGCCGAAGAGTTGAGCTTGTGCTTAGGTTGTGAGTAGCTGTTGTACACACACATTCCACGATCGTTTTACATGATTAATTATTTGTTTTTCCTTTTGATTTGTGGGATGAAATGTAACATGCACTCATTTTTGCAAAACTCACCCATATAAACCTGTTGAACGCTTATTTTCAGTGTTTTCGGTAGCCTTGAATTGAAAGCTGGTCACAGTAATTGCAGTTGCAGAATGCCGGGAAGAAGATTTCACAGGAGGCGAGACAGCATGGCCTCTTGTTGAATAGCTGTCTGCTGTGATAATTTCGCAAAGCTCCTCGGGTTCAGAAAAGTGGCTTGCTTCCAGAAATAACACTTGGGGCAGACAAAATTCATTTATTTTTCATAACAGAGATTGGGCACTCTGTCACAAAGAGTGTGACGCCTCTCCAACTGATACAAAAAGCGTTTCCTGGTGTTTACCTGTCTAGTCAGCCCACTTCATAAACAAATGGTAGCGTTTCTGACATTAATACTTGTGGACTGTACCGTTTTACACTGACTCACAAGGCCAGGTCCCTTTGGCAGATTTATTACACCTTTATAACATATCATCATGCTCTGACTCACTGCTCTGGCCGGAAGCCTCGAGCGCCCCCTCCGAACGCTCGCTGACATACATGATGGTCAACTGTCACCGTGGGCCTAATCCAGAGGGTAACCTCTGGGGAGAGGGGACTTTCGGTTCAAGAAGCTTTTAGGACCATATTGCCTTGAATATATTCAGCAGCTTGCTTCCATCTCTGTTCCTCTGGAGCACTCTTGAATCCCTAAGCCGCGGAATGTGAGAGTCTTCCCACAGCATTCCATGTCACTTCCTGTAACAAATAGCTTGAAGCAGCCCGTTGTGGCTTGGTGGAAGTCTTCAGTATCTCTTGTCGCTTTCAGTTAGCTGATTTGCTCTGATGTAGGTCTCATCTAAATTAAGGTGGGGACAAACAGAATTAAGGATGCTGCAGATGCCTGCTAATGCTTTACTGAGAAGAGGCACGGAACGAGAAAAGCAAATGGAGGAGTTCTTTTGAGTTCCATTTCCTCACACATTATTGAACATAGGTCCACAGTGAGGTTTGCTATGTTTCTGGGACTGTAAAATGCAAGTGTTCTTAAACAGAATTTGAGTGCCCTTCATTAACCCTTGTGTGGGGTTCAAATTTTTGTTATTCAGCCAGTGTTCGTGGGTCTGGTGGACCCGCTGCATTTTTGGGTTTTTAATTCAACACAATCAAAAATTTTATGTTAAAATACTCAACAGATGTTTACTTCATCCCACATACAAGCAATATAAACAGCATATATGGTTACCTTTTACCTTTACCTTTGTTAGATCACATTTAATAATTGCAACCTCGTGTGGGAACGGCAGGGGTAGAAACAAAACTCACTCTTGCACTCTCTCTCTCACACACACACACACACACACACACACATGCACACACACACACACACACACACACACACACACACACACCCACACACAAAACACACACACACACACACACACACGCACACACACTCACTCACTCACTTGGATATGTGGTGTATGGTTACTCTCTAGGCATAAAGGTTTTTCTAATATACAAACTGTATATTCTATCCCCTACACCAGGGGTCGCCAACTAGCGGACTCCGGTCCGAATCCGGACCGCGAGATGCGTCCATCCGGACCGCGAAGCCTTTTGACGTAATGAAATAATAAATGCCACATGCCATAAAAAAATTCACATTTATATCAGGCAGCTCAGTAGAACCGTTTGGGTCCTATGTCGCCACGGGTTGCGACGACAGTTAACGTTACTATACTCACTGTTGCTACGTTCAGACGCGTGGTCATGCATGCAGTGAAGAAAAGACTGATGGTGTGTTCACACCGGACCATTTGCGCGAATCACGCCGCAGAATGTCTATTCGCGTCTTTGCATTTACTTAAATCACTCTCGCGAAACGCTTCATTCGCGTCCGGTGTGAACGCACCATCAGAGCAGAAAGCAGCGCGCAAAAACAATGGCATTTTCGAAAATTAGGAAAGCTGACACTGAAAACAGAGTTTTCCGAGATGAATGGGTTGAAAATAGTGATGTGTCGTTCATGAACGATTCGTTCATTTTGAAAGAATCTTTAATATGACTCGGGACTACCGAGTTGTCTCATAGAGTGATTCGTTCATTTTGTGTTGACCGCGCATGCGCATTACGCTGAATCTGTACTGGAAACACAAAAATGATTAGTTAATCTTTCGAGTCTCGAGTTCGGGTTTGAGTCTTTCGTTCTTCCTGTCAGTCCCATAGAGTCTATGCTGTCAGTAGCGGAAACAGAAAAGATTAGTTCTTTCGAGTCTCGGGTTTGAGTCTTTCGTTCTTCCTGGCAGTCCCATTGAGTCTATGCTGTCAGTAACGGAAACAGAAAAGATTAGTTCTTACGAGTCTCGGGTTTGAGTCTTTCGTTCTTCCTGGCAGTCCCATAGAGTCTATGCTGTCAGTAACGGAAACAGAAAAGATTAGTTCTTACGAGTCTTTCGGGTTTGACGTTTGAGTCATTCGTTCTTTTGCCACGTGACTTGTCACCGTATTGAACACTAGTTCACAACCTTTTTACTAACAAGCATGTAGTTATTTTTGTTATTTTTTTTTATTTTTTTATATATAATTCTCAGTTAATATCAGACATATACAAATATGGGAAATATATTGACTATTCAAGTCTAACATCACAAATTCAAGTCAATTAGACTATTATTCGTTACTCGACTATTAAATGTGTTCTGATATATATTCCTCACAAAAAAATTAGCCAAGGCCAATGAGTCTCAGTTTGAAAAAATAATTAATCGTATAATTTTTCTTTTGATAATAAATGAAAACGGGTCCAACAGACCCGAACACCATACA
Organism: Gobio gobio; assembly: GCF_949357685.1. Classification (NCBI taxonomy): domain Eukaryota; kingdom Metazoa; phylum Chordata; class Actinopteri; order Cypriniformes; family Gobionidae; genus Gobio; species Gobio gobio. Next base: position 18,522,960 of record NC_137109.1, on the reverse strand, counting down.
AGGGTTAAGAGAGTCCTTGATGGAGAGTAAAGTGATTTTTGTCTTAAACTAATGATAGCATAACATGGATACTCATTACTTGAACACTCATGAGACACAAAAAAAAAAATGTATGGAATTTATTAAAACACCACACGCACACTTCAACAATTGGCACATGAAACATAGCAAAGGGTCCGAAATTAACTTTTCCATTTAAGATCAATTTATGCCCCCTTGGAATTGATTTCCATTGGTATTTTATTTATTACCTTTTATTAGGGGTATTATTTTGTTTATCTTATTAAATGTATCTGTGTTGTTGTAATGAAGTATGTTGATATTGGAAGAAGGAGGCGGGAACCGGCAAACGTTAACAACTTTAATAAACAAAACACAATGTAAAATGTGTTTTCCTCCTTTTATGCGTCCGACGCTCCTCTTGTCACAGTTGTCTTTTATGTCAAATTCTTAAATTTGATTATTTCAATCAATCAGCTCAAAGGTGGCATATATGTATTTAAACTACAGTTACAGTAGCATAATGTAACTATAAATAATATGTACAGTGGTGGCCAAAATCATTAGAACACCTGACAGATCTGAATATATTGACTTTTTTGCCTCCAAAACATGATTTAATTTCATAATGTTCATGAAACATGCAGATGTTTGCTCTGACCATCAAATATCAAATGAAGTGAGTCATTGTAACAATATATCCACTGGAGGCAAGCTTGATGTGAGAACCCAAGTGCAGTTTATTTACCAATGTGAACAGATACAAAATCAATGATGACTTGAACAGACTTGACCGGAACAGAGAACTCACCAACAGTGGTTACAGGTAACAATACTTGACAAGGACACATGGCAAACATGAGGGCTTAAATACACATTCTAATGACAAGACAAGGGACACCTGTGAACAGCGATCAAGCAAGCAATCAACCAATGAAAGAACATGACAACAGAACACATGACAAAAGCAACCAATGAGAACATAACACACGAGGACAAGGGGATCACATGACAATCAGGAACCATGAATGTGATGAACTTCAAAATAAAAGACATGAACATGAACAAAACCTGTACTGTTTTTATACACTTTTAACTTGAATATTTGGTATGTCCACCTTTTGCAGCAATTACAGAAGCACATCTCTCTGGCATAGTGTCAATATATTTCCTCTGAGAGAACACTAATGTTAACCCATGCCTTCTGCAACAGAAGTCAAAGGCTTTCCTTTGACTGTACAATAGACCTGTCCAGTTTATTTTACAACTCGCCCCAAATGTGCTCAATGGGGTTGAGGTCTGGACTTTGCAGGGGCCAGTCCATCATTTTCAGTGTTCCAGCAGATTCATAACTCTGACTTTGTAGATATTTCATTTGTTTTATGGGTATTGTAATGGCCAATTCAACAAAAAAAACAAAACACTGAAACCTCTTAAATATGCCAACTGTTCTAATAATTTTGGCCACCACTATATATATATATATATATATATATATAATAAAACAGAAACTAATGACAGGATAGGGCTGCAATAGTATACTAAAATTATTATTGTTGATTATTGCTCTTAATATTATAATGTAACTAAGTTCTTAGTTCAGGGAAAAAGGAGGCAGAAACCAGAAAACGATTAACATAAAGTTTTATTACAAAATAAATAACAAACAACAAAGCGAAAATAAGCAGCAGCCCCTCACGGACGACTGCTGCATATAAACATAATAACAACATCATAAAGTCCCAGGCCTGGTCCTCTCTCGTCTTCCAGTCCTCCGTGGGACTTGACACCATGTCACATGTAATGATCCTTATTAAAGGTAACAATGTGTTTCAACACTTTTTGAAACTCTTCCCATCCTGATTGCAATAAATAATAGAAGTGGTCCAAAAAGGTGTATAAATGCTCTTGTTCATAGAGATTTTTTGATGGATACTGAGGCTTTTTAGGTCAGGTAGAATCTGCGATCTCTGACCCGGTTAGTTCGCTGGCTTCCATGGCTGCAATACGATGTGTTTTCCGTCAACTGGTGCGGAAATACTATTGGGTAAAACTGGTGGCATGCGGTATTGCACAGACCAAAACAAAAAAACTGGCAGTAGCATTGTTTTTCTAAGAAGCAAGTAGGTGAATTTAGCATGTTTCCTATCTGCAAGCATATTATGGTATTTTTATGCTTTAGTAAAGTGTAAAAAAGTACATACAGCACCTTTAATTGTGCAGGGGCATTTTTTTGCCCCCTTATCTTGTATTAGGGGGGCATTTTTGTTCATTTTGGTGGCAGTTTTGCTCCAAGCCCATTTATTTCTGAACCCGAAGAGGAACAAACTCCAGATATTACACAAAAACAATAGTGTGGAAACAAAATCAAGAACTGTGTAAAGAAAACATCAAAACATTGCAATGAAAGTAATAATTCATGACTCAGTGCATGCTGGGAAGAGGGAGAATGGGACTAAACCATAAAACCAATTTTCAGTGCAGACCTATTAGAGCAGCAATAAAGAAAGTAAGAAAGATACATAAATGCTGCTATGAAATGCATTACTTGAATTCCCAAAATGAATAAAACAAATAAACAACAAAAATAAAATACAACTTTTCCAGGATTTTTTACAAGATTTTTGCATTAGGGCCAAACCAACAGTCTGTGCATATTTTGTCTAGTTGACAGCATTTATGAACGGCAGGCTGAAAATAGCTGTCCATGTATGTGGTCAGCAGGAGCTACTCAAAACAGAAAAAACTTTCCCTATTCTAGCATGTTTCTCCATACATGACCTCATTCTCTGCCGAGGGTTCAGAGTAGTGCTATGCGGTAGCATTATGCAATCATACCTGGGAGAATGGAACAATCCATTTTTCACGGAAAAGAGGGTAGCGACTGTTCGGGTGAAGAAAGAGGAGATAGTTGGAATTTCAGGTTAATGCTTCAAAGGACCTATGTTCAGTCAGTGCCGCCAATCTTTTAGTAAACATGACAGCAAATATGTATACTAATTTTAAGTTTTGCTTAATTTAGCTGCAGTCTTTATATTGATTTTGTTTTGTAATGTTTCTTTCAAATCCAACAACTTTTAAATAAATCAAAATATAGGCACTGCTCAAGACATATATTCAAAATTATTTAAATTAGCTTTTTATATTGATGTTTAGACTAATTAATTAACTGAGACTGCAAATATGTTAATAAAGATTGTCTTGTGTTTACTGTAATAGACTCTGAGAAATAGATTTTTGCTATTAGTTTATAATTGTAATAAATAATCAACACACACACACACACACACACACACACACACACACACACACACACACACACACACACACACACACACACACACACACACACACACACACACACACACACACACACACACACACACACACACACACACACATGCAAGCTATAAGTGTACTGAAGAATATAATTTCAGTGCCCTTCATTAAGAGAGTCCTTGATGGAGAACAAAGTGCTTGTTATCTTAAACTATTGACAGCAACATATGCATACTTATTACATAAACACTCATGAGACAAAAAAAATTGAAAATAATATCTCTTATGAAATATATTATAACAGACGTGGTCCCACTTTATATTAGGTGGTCTTAACTACTATGTACTTTCATAAACAATAAGTACAATGGTATGGGTAAGTTTAAGGGTAGGATTAGGTGTACAACAGGGTCATTATAGATATGCAGGTATTTTTTTTAATCAAATGATTCATTTTAATGTTAGTACGTAGTAGTTAAGGCCCCCTAACAAGCGTCCACACACGCAAATCTCAGCACTTGGTACATAAAACATTTCAAGGGTAAATTTCAGCTAAGTGATCCTTTTCATAGAGAAGCAAAGCTCATCCTGACGTCACAACATGTCAACAATATTCAGAGAGTTCAAAAGAAGTGTGCAAGCATTCGTTAATAATTCGCAAACATCATCTGACAGTTTTTCTCAGTCACTTTGGTACATTTCTCGAATCATTCTTAAAATTTGCAAACTTAAGATTTCTAAAAACAATTGACAGGATTGCCAACTCTCACGCATTTGGCGTGATACTCATGCTTTCAGGCTCTGTCTCACGGTCTCCCTCTGCCCAACTTAATCTCATGCCAAGTTGCCAAAACTGCTTTTGATATTAAACAAAATCTAAGCTTTTACAGTTTTTTTAAGTTGTAATGCGAAATTCAAACAATAAATAGCGTTTTGGCGCTAATGTGTCATAACAGTTAAAGCCAGAGGCGTTGAAAAATGGAGTTGCGGCATGCTGTCATCTCCCGGCGGCGCGCACGGTCACTTGGTTCATGGGGCGTTCAATACTTGTAGCGCTGTGTCAATACATTTAAATGGCTTAGCGGATACACAACAGCTTCACTATACCATATTTGCAGCAAGTTTTGGTAAACAGTACAGCATAGTGTGCATTGATTATTACGTCAACCATATTTACAGGGTCGTTTTATTATGGAGAGTGATGGAGATGCAACATTGTTAACATTAATGTTATTTTTTTTCTTGTATTTAGCCCTCAGGTATTCCTTACTAATTGCTCACGCTCATACTCATTGATGGTCAAATGTGACCAAACACCTTAGCTATTTTTCAATTAAATAAATGTGCTATAGCCTATTTTAGTTCAATAATATAATATCTTTTGGTACTAAATACTATTTGTGCAATAGTTATTGTCAATTAATGAACACTGAAAATATTTTTCTTCTAATATTTGTATTATTTATATTACAATTAGTGTAGTAATTAAGGTTAAATTATAGAATTCCAAATTCAAAGAGGAAAATTAGAGTCATTTTGTGGCTAGAAAAATTATAATTTTCATTTGTAATGGCATTATCTAGTAAGTGCCTCTTTAATCAATATACATGTATCTAATCTAGTTGCTCAAAAAAGTGGCTCTCCTATTGATTTTTTTCCTATCAGTGTGGCTCTCCTGAAAAGTAGCGAAGATCACTGGTCTATATGCTTCCCAAATGAAGCTTGCTATTCAAGCTATTATGAAGAGCTATTTTTAGAGAATTGGTTGATCATTGGTTGATGTAGCCCTTTACATTTCCCTTAATTAGTGAAATTCAAAATTCACCTCTGCAATTCATCAATTCAAGACACATTTACAAAATATGTCTAATTGAAATGTGTAGAAAGCATGCTTGACAGTTTATAACAACTAGTTCAACCATTTTGCATTTAATGACTTATGCAAGGAACCAATGCCTAGAGGTTCCCTTACGAGAGTACTCTCGTATTGCGTTTTGCTAAAACGCAAGGGGAATTCCTTTTCCTCGAGATATTGAAGCAAATTTTTATCCAAAAATACCTTTTATACGCAGTGCAGCTGCACAACTCTCAGCAGGAAGCAGCTGCGTGCTGATTGGCTGTGCCGCTGCAACTGCAGCAACCTATAGCGAGACCGTGGGGCGGGACGGACCAATCAGGTCCTTCCAAATTCCCGCCACAAGGGGCAACAGAATTTGCATAGCCAAGGGTATATAAGACCCACTCTCGCAAGGTTAGTCAGATTAATTCTTCTTCAGCGACTTGCAATCGTTGAGCTCCGGATCGAAGCCTGCCGTCGACACGCACCCAGCGGAACACGCGGCCTGAGGACGTCGGATTCTCCGCCTTCAGCCTGCCTTCCAGCTGCGCCATCCGGCACTATATCCTTTTCATACCTTACTGTGTTTTTACACATTCAAAAAAGAGCACGAGACGTTGTTGCAAATGTCTCGTTCCTGCGCCTCGTGCAGAGGTTTCATCGCGGACGAGGATCGGCACATCATCTGCGTGTCATGTCTCGGACGAGACCACACGCAGGCTGCACTCAACCAGGGCGGCTGCCCTGAGTGCGACGAACTGGCGCTGCAGACCCTTCGGGCTCGGCTCGCCAGCTTCGACTCGGATCCCGTCCCGTGCTCCCAGCCTCTAGAGCCACGGAAGAAGAAACGTCGCGACCAGAGGCCACCGGAGCGCTCTGACGAGCACACGCCGGGCATGTCCCCGCGTGCCTCGCCATCGCCCGTCTTGTTCGTCGACGAGCAGCACAGCTCCCCTCGCATGGCGGCTGCTGCTGTTTCGTTCGGCGGACCGGAGGAGGAAGAGGATGACAGCCTTTCCCTTGCTGCATCCGGAAGCGGGTGGTCGGATGCCGCCTCAGAGCACGCCACTTCGACGCGGACGGCTAGTGGCGTCATAACCTCAGTCGACACTGAGCTTATGCGCTTGCTCACCAAGGCCGTGGACGACCTCGGCATTGACTGGTCTCAGCCCGAGGAGCCCACGAGAAGCCGACTGGATGAGTGGTATTTCGAGAACCGCCGTCAACCGACTGCTCAAAGACCCGCTCCCTTCTTTCCAGAAGTCCACGAGGAGCTAACAAAATCGTGGAAGGCGCCATTTTCTTCTCGCGCCAAATCCTCCTTTTCTCCAGCGCTCTCGGTAAGCCGTCGCTGCACACCTTTGCCCGCCCTCCACCAGAGGATGGCAGTCAAAGACTGTGCACCCTTCCAAAGCCTGCCGCACTACGTCCAGCCTCGCCGGTCGAGCATTCGCCTCCGCCGGCCAGGCGGCGTCAGCGCTGCACTCTATGGCGGTGCTTCAAGTCTTCCAGGCCAAACTCCTCCGTTCCCTGGACGAGTCTGTTCCTGACAACGAGGCTCTGAAGGATCTGCGCGGCGCCACTGACTTGGCCCTGCGCGCCACCAAGGCTAATGCTCAGGCGATCGGCAGATGTATGGCCAGCCTGACGGTGTTGGAGCGCCATTTATGGCTTAACTTAACTGAGATGAAGGACACGGACAAGACCGCTTTCCTGGACGTGCCCATTTCGCCTTCAGGATTGTTTGGTTCCGCCGTGGCTGGGTTCACGGAGCGCTTCACTGAGGCACAGAAGGCTTCGCAGGCAATGCGACATTTCCTGCCTAAGCGTTCCAGCTCCTCCGCAAGCCGTCAAGCTAAAGCTGGACCAGCCCAGCCCGCCAAGGCGCCGCCTTCAGCTCGCCAGCCTCACGCGGCTTCCAAGCCCGGTCAGCGTTCCCGCTCTACAAGCCGCAGCAGACCGCCGGAGCGTCGAGGTCCACGACCCAGCAATGTGTCGAAACCTGAGCCTCCGAAGCCGTCCTAGCCAGAGGTATGAAGAGAAGGTGGATAGTGCTCGCTTCGGCCGGTGCACCGCCTCGCTCTCTTCTAAAACGTTCCCCAGCTCCCTTCAAGGCGGCTGGGAACGCCACATTCACAGCCAACGAGCCCGCAAGCAAGCGCGCTCGCCTGTACACAAACGCCGTTTTCACGGCGACCCATATGAGTCACAAAAAGAGCTTTTTCTCTGTAGGCAGTGTGCCAGCATTAAAGCATGTACTCCTACACTCAAGCACTCCCCCATGTTCCCCAGCCCCCTGCACTCAGGTGGTTGGAAACATTACTCTCACAGTCAACGAGCCCGCACTCAAGCGCGCTCGCCTGTACACAAGCACCAATACTCTATGTCCCCCGGCCCCCTGCACTCAGGCAGCGGGAAACAATTCCCTCATAAGCGCCAACTTAGCGCAAGGTTATCGGGCCACCGAGTCCCTGTTACTCAGCGACTCGCCCCACAGATCAATTCAGCCCCTGGCTTCAAAGGCCGAGGCCTGGCAGGCCATTCCCGGCATTTCGAAATGGGTGTTGAACATAATAGAACGAGGTTACTCGCTACAGTTTGCTCGCAGACCACCGCGCTTTCGCGCCGTGGAAGAGACAACGGTGAGAAGCGACAAAAGTCACGTGCTTCGAACCGAGATATCAAAACTGTTAATAAAGGGAGCGGTAGAAGCCGTACACCCCTCACAGAGCGAGTCAGGCTTTTACAGCCGTTACTTCCTTGTTCCAAAAAAGGACGGTGGTCTAAGACCCATCCTAGACCTCAGACATTTGAACAAAGTCCTTATGAAGCGCCTGTTCAGAATGTTGAGAATGAAACAAATCCTCGCGCACATTCGCCCGGGAGATTGGTTTTTCACTGTGGATCTAGAGGATGCCTATTTCCACATACAAATAGCCCCCCATCACAGGCCATTCTTGAGATTCGCCTTCGAGGGGAAAGCTTACCAATACAAGGTGCTACCTTTTGGTCTATCTCTAGCCCCTCGCACGTTTACAAAGTGCATGGAAGCGGCGCTAACCCCGCTGAGGCTTCGGGGAATGAGAATTCTCAATTATCTCGACGACTGGCTCATAATAGCTCAGTCAGAGATACAGTTATTAAACCACAGATCTTGGCTTCTCAACCATTTACAATGCTTGGGACTCAGAATCAATGTGGCAAAGAGTTTATTGTCTCCCACACAGAAAGTTTAGTTTCTGGGAACAGTATTGGACTCACTGCAGATGAGCGCGCGGCTGACGTCACAGCGCGCGCTCTCTGTTCGGAACCGAGCGGTTTCCCTCAGGTCCGGTGCACGCATTCCTCTCAAATATTTTCAGAGGATGTTGGGTCTCATGGCCTCGGCGGCGCCAGTTCTCAGACTGGGTCTGTTACACATGCGCCCCCTACAGCACTGGCTGAATCGCCGCGTTCCAGCTCACGCATGGCTTTCGGGCCGATTACGAATCAGGGTAGACCACAGCTGTATGTTAGCTCTGGCTCCTTGGAAAAATCCTGCCTGGTACAGGACGGGCGTGAGTGTGGGCACTGTTACGAAGTGGAAAGTTATCTCGACAGATGCATCCAACCTAGGTTGGGGAGCCCTTCACGAGGGCAGGCCGATCTCCGGTCTCTGGTCAGACTCGGAGAAGAGCCTTCATATAAACTGTCTAGAGATGAAAGTGGTCACGATATCGCTAAGAGCTTTCCTTCCGTACATAAAACACCACCATGTCCTGATCCGAACGGACAGCAGGTCGGTGGTAGCCTATATAAATCGCCAAGGCGGTCTGAGATCTATCGATCTGCACTCAATGGCGGAAGAAGCCCTAATATGGGCAGAGCACAATCTGAGCTCGCTGAGAGCGACTCACGTGCCAGGCATTCTGAATTTGGGTCCGGACATGCTGTCCAGGGGCAAAGTGTCCCCTGCAGAGTGGTCTCTTCACCCAAATATAATTCAGATAATTTGGGGCAAGTTTGGAGAGGCAAAAGTGGATCTTTTCGCCTCACAAGACAATGCTCAATGCAGAATATATTTCTCCAAGCACGAGGATGCGTTGGCCCACGAATGGCCCAACCTTCCTCTTTATGCTTTTCCCCCAATCTCAATGTTACCTCAGGTCATAGAAAGGATCAGGGAGAGCAATTGCGCTGTGCTTTTAATAGCCCCGCTTTGGAGAAACCAACCTTGGTTCTCACTGCTGAGTCAGATGTCAGATGCAGCTCCGTGGCCGATTCCGCTGAGGAGAGACCTCCTCATGCAGGCGGAACGGCAGATCTGGCATCCCCGTCCCGATCTATGGGCGCTTCATGTTTGGCCCATCAACGGGTACATGAGAACCTTTCTGAAAGCGTAATGAATACTATTACTGAAGCTAGAGCCCCCACGACTAGGCGGCTCTATTCAGGCAAATGGTCAGTCTTTTCAGACTGGTGTAAAGCGCGAAGTCTGACCCCACATGATTGTGCAGTGTCAGAGGTGCTTACATTTTTACAAGAGCTTCTGGACGCGGGTCGCTCCCCCTCCACGCTCAAAGTTTATGTGGCTGCTATAGCAGCGTATCACATTCGAGTGAACGGACTGTCACTAGGAAAGAACGATTTCATTGTTCGCTTACTTAAGGGGGCTAGAAGGCTTCACCCACCTCGCCCCCCTTCAGTCCCTATATGGGACCTGTCCACGGTCCTGGATGCCATGAAGAGCTCTGCATTTGAGCCTCTGCATTCAGTGAGCTTAAAGCTCCTGTCACTAAAGACCGCTTTTCTGCTAGCGATCGCATCAGTTAAGCGAGTGGGTGATCTGCACGCGCTCTCTGTGAGCGCCTCGTGTCTGGAATTTGGGCCAAATGACTCCAAAGTCGTCCTCAAACCAAGACATGGATACGTACCTAAAGTGCTTTCAACTCCGTTCAGAGCACAGGTCATTTCACTTTCGGCACTTTCATCACAGTTAGATGAAATAGATGCTAATTTGCTCTGTCCTGTCAGAGCGCTGAGAATATACATAGAGCGTTCCGCTGCTTACAGGCAAACTGAACAGCTCTTTGTGTGCTTTGGCGGCCGCACCCGAGGGTGCGCGGTTACAAAGCAGACCTTGTCACGTTGGATAGTGGATGCTATCTCACTGGCCTATGAGTCTAAAGATCTCAGCTGCCCCTTAGGCATTAAAGCCCATTCTACTAGAGGCATGGCCTCTTCGTGGGCTTGGTCTACTGGCATTTCTCTGAACGATATCTGTGCGGCGGCAGGCTGGTTCTCCCCGTCCACTTTTATCAGATTCTATAATTTAGATGTTCCGGCTTTACAAGCCGGGCTTCTTGCTGTGTAAACAGATTTAACCCCTCAAGGCTCGATAAGTCCGGCCTGGGTTGAATATTGTATAAGTCATAAGCATATTCCTTATACGGCTCAAATTATCTGGCCACTCATTATTCCTGACCCGACTATGTCTGGTCTATTCTTATTATTGCACGTATATCGTGTTCATTCTCATTAGGGCCCGACTCAGGTCTGGCTCATTCTGAATTATTGATATCATATTACGGGCCCACCTAGGTTGGCCTGGGTTTGGTGTCGTCGGCCTTAGAGCCGTTAAGCAAGCACGGCGTTTTGCGTTGGTCCCCCTTGCGTTTTAGCAAAACGCAATACAAGAGTACTCTCGTAAGGGAACGTTTCGTTACTAATGTAACCTCGGTTCCCTAAGAAGAGGGAATGAGTATTGCGTTTTGCTTGCCGTGCTTGCTCACTTGCTCAGGAGTCGCTTCAGTCGATTAACCTGACTAACCTTGCGAGAGTGGGTCTTATATACCCTTGGCTATGCAAATTCTGTTGCCCCTTGTGGCGGGAATTTGGAAGGACCTGATTGGTCCGTCCCGCCCCACGGTCTCGCTATAGGTTGCTGCAGTTGCAGCGGCACAGCCAATCAGCACGCAGCTGCTTCCTGCTGAGAGTTGTGCAGCTGCACTGCGTATAAAAGGTATTTTTGGATAAAAATTTGCTTCAATATCTCGAGGAAAAGGAATTCCCCTTGCGTTTTAGCAAAACGCAATACTCGTTCCCTCTTCTTAGGGAACCAAGGTTACATTAGTAACCGAAACGTTTTTAGGGGCCAGAACCGAACCAGTATAATTTTGAACAACATGACACAAGCAATTGATAATGTAGGAGACAACAGACAATTGTATACAATTAATTACAAAATGTGCCAATATTTTTTAAATGTGTTCTTATTAAATTGCTTTTATGATGTGCACAAATGACTAGATGATGTGGAGGTTGAAAAAGGAGTTGTGATAATTTAATTTGTGATCTGAGAAAGGCACAAAAGCAACAGAGAAAAACTGTAAAATAAAGGTATGGCCAGTTGTTGGAGAATGAATAGCGCAACATGGAGGGAGCATGATATTCAGAATCAGATATTAACTGATTAACTTGCATTTTAGACATTTTGCCAGATACTTGTTGTTCTATCAATGAAAACAATTCCAAACAAAGTCACAGCAGCAACACTACTGCTGTTTTTCGATTGTGAATGAATCTGTATTTTTGAACAAACTGATTAAATAAATGATTCAATGACTAATAAAAGTCACTACCAACTGATGTAACGATATAACCTGCAAAAAGTGTCTAAATTAAACTATACTAAACTACATTTAACATAACTATATTTAAATTCACGCACAAAGACTTGAAAAGTTTTGTTTCAGATATCAGCATTAATAGAAGTTCAGTCCTGCTTTGCATTCAAAGAAATGCTTTCACTAGCCAATAGAATATTTATTATCTGATTAATGAGTACTCAAGACAAACTCAAGATAAGCTGTTAATGCCTATTAAGTATTTGAGTGTTCAAACGGCAGCCTTTGTACCCTGTCACCTCAGAATCATGCCACGATGCTGCTAAAAGGGATATTTAGAGGTTGTTTTTATTTATCCACTGTAATTCAGTGTGACCCAAATAGAGTCTGCTTGGATCAAGTGGCCTGCACTGTAATTGAAGATCTTCAACAATGGGAGAAAGGTCAGACCTCAAACAATAGGAAGAAAACCACTCTCAATTCCATCTATATATAGTTAGCCAATTTTCCACATGATTTTCAGTCTCTGCTCTTTTCCCAAAGTGTGAGGCTTTTTTTTTCATTTTACAAACAGAAATGACACTTTCAACACATCCACCCATTTCCCCAACAAAATATTGATGGATGGATGGATGGATGGATGGATGGATGGATGGATGGATGGATGGATGGATGGACGGACGGACGGAAGGACCAACCGACCAACAGATAGATAGATAGATAGATAGATAGATAGATAGATAGATAGATAGATAGATAGATAGATAGATAGATAGATAGATAGATAGATAGATAGATAGATAGATAGATAGATAGATAGATAGATAGATAGATAGATAGTTCCCTTTCGAAAGGGAACTCGCGCTGCGTCAGCTTGACGCTACGGGGAACGCCTCCGGCGTGACAGGTGCCTGAAATCACAATACCAAAACGTCAATCCTATTGACCGGCGACAGCCTATGATGTCATCAAGGTGCGACCAGGAAGTATATAAGGGCGCCTTGCCAACATGACAGTATCTCTTCGTCTTCAGTGACTGTTTTGCCTGTTATCGCATTTGAAGAAAAGCGTCAACAAGGAATGAAGTGTGCCAAGAAGCAGCGCCACTTCCGCAAGTGTGTGGATCCCTGTACCAGGTACCTTACACCTGATGACACGCACACACTTTGTGTATACTGCCTGGGGGAAGAGCACGCACGGGATGTTCTCGAGGGAGCATCCTGTGCGAACTGCGAGCGTTTTCCCATGAGAACGCTCCGCTCTCGTCTGGCTCTCTTCTCGAGGGGAGAGAGCTCAGCAGCTGGGAACGGCCCCGCTCGTGCTGAGGCTGAGCGGCGGCTTCAGACCTGGGGTTCCCAGCTGGATCTGGCTCGTCGTCTGGAGACCGGTGTAGTGTTGGCAGACAACGAGCCAGATCGCGAGGGGCAGACCTCGGAGGAGGAGCAGGATTTGAGTTCCTCCCCCTCGTCTGCTGCTTTTCCATTTGAGCAGAGGATGGTTGAGGAGGCGAATGAAGCGCCTGAGGCTGAGGCTTCTCAACCATCCTGTCCCATGTATGGGGAGCTGTTGGAGGTCATGGAGCGTGCTGCAGGTAGACTGCAGCTGCCCTGGCAGCGCGTTAGGAGAGATGACGTGCGTCCGAGTAGGTTGGACGACCGTTATCTCCCCGCCCGTGACCAACCAGCTCCTGGGAGTCTTCCATTCTTTCCTGATCTCCACCAAGAGATCGCGAAAGGATGGAAGAAACCTTATTCAGCCCGTATCCATCGACATCAGCGGGCTAATTTCGCTGATGTCGAGGGATTGCCCGAGGCTGGATATGTGGCGTTGCCGCCCGTAGACGAGGCGTTTGCGAACTACCTCGCCTCCGGGCAGCTATCGACATTAAGGACTCCCACCCTGCCGTCTGAACCTCTCAGGACGACCGCGCGCTTGAACGGCAGGGCATACATGTCGGCGGGTCATGCCGGGGCAGCCTTACACACGATGGCAGTGTTACAGGCTTACCAGGCAGACCTGCTGGGGGACCTCGATCAGGGGGTGGGACTAACCCCTGAGGCGGTAGCCGAGCTGCGCCGGGCCACGGATCTGTCTCTCCGGGCCACCAAGCAAACTGCTTTCGCCATCGGTCGCTCGATGGCGGCGATGGTGGCCACGGAGAGACATCTGTGGCTCAACCTGGCGGACATCGGGGGGAAAGAAAGAATCTTTCTCCTTGATGCCCCAGTATCGCCCTCTGAGCTTTTCGGCACCTCCGTAGAAGCGGTGGTGGGAAAGTTCAGAGAGGCGAGGGCGCGCTCGGCGGCATTTAGGACATGTATACCGCGGAGGTCCGGGACAGCGCCCAGGCGGTCGGGTGTCCCTCTCCCGTCTCAGTCTGAGGGCTGGAGACAGGAGCAGCGAGCCAGCGTTGCCTCTCGAGCGCCCCCGCCGCGGAGGAGCGGGGCGCTGAGGGGGCGGGACATCCGCAACCGGAAGAGGAGGGAAGCCGGGGCTGGCAACCGACAGCATAGGCAGCAGACTCCGCCCCCGAGGGCGCGGAGATGAATGCTGTTTTTCCCTTCCTCTGACTTTTCCCCGGGCGCTTTTACATCAGGCCGGTGGGCCTATGATGAACAGGAAATGTAAGATTCTGACGGCCCGCCTGGTTTGTTTGTTGAAGTGCCCCCCTCAGGGCGGCGGGCGGATACTAGCTTAATAAAAAAAGAAAAGGCTGGTTTGACGCGCCGCTAGGAGCGATTGGTGAGTCCCCTCTATGAGGGCGAAACATTTTCAAAACTATGTTTTTCAGGACTTTTGAACCGTCGCTCCCCTGAGAGGGTGCTGGGGAAAACTTCTGGATCATCGCGGGATTTCGCAGGGCCTGCAGCTCCCCGTGAGTAAGCTAAGAACGATCTTCTTTGCAACATTATGTGGTTGTGTGTGTATGCCTCACTTTTGCTAGTTGAGTCTTGCTGCCTCTCCGTGTTATTTTTCCCACTATGTGGGTGAGTAATTCGCGCTCTTGCCCGAGGGCTTGTAGTGTAGAGGGCTAGCTGTGTTTTCCTAGCGTAGAAGTGGGAAGTAGCTGAAGACCGGGTATGCGCTAGTGCGCGAGCTGTAGTAAGATCTGCGCCCAGCTCTGCGGGGCTTTGGGAAAAGGGGTTTCGGGGCCTCAGAGTAATATTAGAGGTGATAATATTTCTTTCCCGAGCCCTGAGTGGATCTAGTGCGGTCTTACGTCGCACCACTTGGCTTAGGCTTTGTCAAGGATGGGGGCGTTCCCTTTTATGAGGTTGTTCGCCCCTGACCTGTCTTTTGTTATAAGAACATGGCGTGGTTTATGCATCCTTGTTTCAGCCTCCTCTTGTTACAGAGTCGTCCGGCCAAGGCCCGCCCCCTTCTCTGCGTTCTGGGGTTACGAGTAACGCAGTCGGGGTGTTGCAGCAGACAGCGACTTTGCCAGTGGTCGTGGGGCGGAGTGAAGCGTCTTTCGCTGGTTTGCGATCAGACTTTATCTGCCGTTTTCCGCCTTTCAGAGCTTGGTGGCCGCCATCTTTTGGCGGCCCCCGGCCTCTTCCTGGAGGATGTTCGGCCGGTGGGTTCTATATTTTCTAAAATGAAAAAAAGGTATTGTTTCACCCTTGCTCTATGTCTCTGCTCCACCTCCTTTAGGGCTCGGGTTGAACTGAACATCGGATAAACCTCTGTGGAGGTTCTGGTCGGATGCTCCCCTGAGGCCCGAGCATTGCCAATGGCTGACGCCCTCGCACTTATGGTTGGCCGCTGCATGGAAAGTAGGACAGCCGCCCCGAGGCAGGTGACGTAAGTTGTACTCCCCTCGCTTTAGAGGGTCTTTGTTTAAGCACTTTCGCTGAGTACACTGCTGTTGGCAATGTGATTAGGTCCATGTTTGTAGGCGCTGCCCGAGAGACTGCGCCGTCCTAGGGGCCCTAGGACACGGCGATGCAAGTTGTCCCTAGCTGCCTCTGGGATGGAGCCAGCCCCAGGGCGTAGGAGCCAGCTGGTTGTTAGTAGCCAGCTTGGGCAGTCTGGGCAGTTGGACTTCAGAACAGGTAGTAGGCGTCAACTGGCCTCCCTGAAAGGAAGTCTCGACGCCGTGGCCCACGAGTGGGCCCTGGAGGTTTTTCTCCACTGGTGTTGACATCAGCAGTAACTTCGTCAGCTAGTCTCCTTGGGGATGAGTCCCCAGGTGTGATCTGGATTTCCAGGCTTTGTCAGCAGCAGACAGCTGCCGCCAGCCCAGGCGCAGCAGCCAGCCTTCTTTAAGGCCGCCCTGAGGGGTAGGCTCCCGGTTTGGTTTACCTTTACTCAGATGGTAGGCCCGATTGGCCTCCCTGAGGGCCTGCTGTGGTCAGCAGGCGCTGCCTGGTCTCCCCCGAGGGGGCACGACTGGCATTAAGTCCCTCGACGGCTGGTACAAACTGCTAGTAGGCACTGGATGGCTAGCACGAGTGCTAGTAGGTAGTAGGCCACAACTGGCCTCCCTGAGTGCAGCCGCTGAGGCGGTGACCATGGAGTGCTATGAGTAGCACATTCTGGCTATGGGCGGCATGTTCTGTCATCAGGTGGAGGCCCCTCTCGGCCTCCCTGAGGAACGAGTTCCCTGGGTGGGAACGCACAACTGGCTTTACGCTGACAGCTAGTGGTCACCCGCTATCAGGCGCCGGTCTCTGACCGTTCGCGAGACCTGGAGGCGGTGCTCTTACCCTAGCACGACGAGACGTTACTGCTGCTATGCGGTCCCCACGGGAGGGGTCTTTCATAGTTTGCCTACTGCATGGTTACCTACCAGGCAGGCTTATGAGCTCCTCTCGAATGAGGGTCTACTATGAGCTTACGGCCGCTTGGCGCTGGTTAAGGGTCGTAGGCCCTTCGGGGCCTCCCTGGCATAATCAGCCTGTAAGGCCTCTGGCCTCCTAAGCACGTTTTAAAGTAGGTGCTTGGTAGATCCGAGGATCGAGCGGCTAAACTCCCCTCGCTAGCAAGGGTTATATAGCACTTCGCTGAGAGCTGCTCTCCGGGATAACCCGTCTCTGAGATCTGGCTAGTGGATGTCACTGCCTTTTTTGCAGCACCCTAGCGGGATGCCTCTTCGGAGGCGAGTACCAGAGGCTCTGTACTGTACAGACAGGGTTGACCGTATTACGTGTCCCACATTAGTCTGGGTCACCTGGTCAGGTCTCCCTGGTGGCATTCGGTGAGAACCTCCCGAATAGTGACTGGCATAGGGTTCCCTCGTAGTTCCCTTGCCACGTTCCCTTAAAGGAACCCCTTCTAAGTCGAATGGGCTGGTTCCAGGCCTTCGAGCAGGGCCTGGGAAGGACCTCATGTGTGTGAAGGTTCCTTCTTGGGCGATAGCTTGGGCTATGACCGTAGGGAGCGCTGTCACTGACAGCCTAATGTGACCAGAAGGGGAGTGGTTCAGGCATCTCAGTAGAATTTGCTTGTCTTGACAGTTGTCACTGCCAGTGGGCATGCACTCCCGTCGGCATGGCGGCGTTGGTATATCGTTCCCCGTAGCGTCAAGCTGA